>NC_140636.1:5970000-6497500 GCF_057382275.1 Copadichromis virginalis | reverse complement strand
TTCATTTGGTTTTTACTTATAATGCACCAGATCAAAACAATCAAGAAGGCAAAGGTGGAGACTGGGATAGTAGAACTTAATAAATGATGTTCACGTGGTCATGAAATGTTGCGTGATGTGGTGACCGTGGCCATGTACTGGAAAGGTTTGTACCCTACCCGATGTCTTATTTCCTGCATATTTATCATCAAATGCTTTAGATAAAAAAAATATTTTATTAGACAAAAGTAACCTGAGTAAATGCTAAATGCAATTTTAAATACTGATTGTATTTACCAAAGGGGAAAAGCCATCCAAACCTACCAGCTACCAGGCCTACCATGTTACATTTTGAATTAACTGTTTAACCATATATTTTGAAATGCTAAGTTCAAATTTGATTAGCTACAAAGCTAATTTGACAATGTGAGGTAGGCTAAACAATCAAAAAGCAACACATCATGTCACGATCTAAAATTAATTTGAGAACAAATAAGAAAAAAGTCATGACATCTATTAATCAGGAAAATGTTACAAATCCATTTCTTCAAAGAACCACAGTGAGAGTTATTATCAAGAAAACCTGCCCAACAGTGGCTGACCCCAAGAGCCCCTCACCAAATCATCCAGGAGGTCACAGAAGAACCCAGAACAACATCCGAACAACTCAGTCAGTGTCAGTGTTCACGACTCAACCATAAGAAAGAAACTGGGCAAAAACTGGGAGAGAAAACCAACCAAACCAACCAGAAAACCAATACTGACCATAAAAAAACCAAAACAAAGGTTCATCCTCACATATTCAAAAGCCCATCTTGCTCCCCAAGACTTTGGGAAAGTTTTCAGGGGACTAATTAGAGAAAAGCAGGACTTTTTGGAAGGCTGGTGTCCCGTTACAGCTAGCATAAAACTACCCCAGCATTTTATAACAACAACATCGTACCAACAATCAAACATTGAGGTAACAGTGTGATGGCCTGGGGCTGCTTTGCTTGGAATCATGGATTCTACTCTGAAAATCCTGAAGGAGAATCTCCAGCTCCAGTTCATGGCCTGATGATGAAGAGCATTTTGGTTATGCAGCATGATCTGAAACACATCAGAAACTCCACCTTAAATGGCTTAGAAATAATAATAATAAAGCTTTGAGTTAGAGCTGGGCGATATGAGATTTCTTCATATCACGATATGTTTTTTTCATTTCAGGCGATAACGATATCTATCACGATATCAGCCAAATAACTATATTTGTAAGATTTAAATGTGCCGTTGCTCACAAGTAAAATGTGAAATAATCAGCAGCTTGTTTTTATTTAAATATTTATTTCCCATAATAAGTTCAACAGGGTAGATGTACTTAAGGAACATGAGACTTTTTCAGATAAATAAAGGCAAATATTGCAAACTACACAAAAGGCAGCCGCTAAAGCGTTTAAGTTTCAAAATAGAACAAACAAAACAGACTACTAAATTGTCAATTCCACTTAGAAACAAAATATAAATTCTAAAAATAAATCTTAGTTTGTTTTACAGAAGAACAGACAAAACTGACTAACTTTTGTCAATATCAAATAAACTGAGAACTAAAAGGAAATTCTCAATCTCTCCTTGTTGTATAGCTGAGCTTTTCAAACAGTTTTAACAGTTACTTTAGTCTGACAAAAGCCGAATGACGAATTAGCGCTTCCAGTCAGAGACTGAGGCTACGTCCACACGTACACGGGTATTTTTGAAAACGGAGATTTTCCGTTTTCGTTTTAAAAAATAATCCCGTCCACACATAAAGGCAGAAATGAAGGAAAACGATGCTATGAACATGCCAAAGCAGCAGGTGGCGCTAGATTCCTAACCGTGCCGAAATGTTGGCCAATCAGAAGTCTAGAAGCCTCGGTGGGAAAAAGTAAACAAAGCTGGGGCATAGAAGCAGAACCGAGTCGTATGTGTGGAGGGACAGTAACTGTGTGTATATGTAAGCATTTAAACACTGCAGAGAGTAGAATTAACAGTATTGTAGAAATTCATTTCACCGAAACAATAACGTGGCGCACAGTGTGACGTCAAAAAATGCGCACACCTTTGACGCTGCGTTTTCTCCGCTTTTCTAGTCCACACGTAAATGCAAAAACGGAGTTTTCAAAAATATCCACCCTGGTGGGAGTTTTTAAAAATCTTCGTTTTCAGTGACCAAAAACGCCGTTTACGTGTGGACGAAAGGTGCAAACGCATAGAAAAATCTGCGTTTTCAAAAATACCCGGGTACGTGTGGACGTAGCCTGAGCATGCACCAGTTTATTGTATTTCCAGACTTGCTTTCGGCACAATTTACAGTGCACGCTACTCTGTTTTTTGTCAGACTTGAAATAGCCGAAATACCTTCACACTACGGGACTTCTATGGCTCTTCCGTTCGACAATCTCTCCGGCGTTGGAACCATCATCTGTTTTCTCTTCGGTCACGCTCGGTTGATTTTTCTAGTCGGCACACTCATTTCCTCCATCACCCGCTGGCTGCTTCCCAAACAAACACACGTGCGGCTTGGCACTTGTGCTGTACGTTACAAGTCACGCGACGTGACGCTGCGGCTGTGATTGGTTCGGCTCTGCGCTACTTAATTTGGATTGGCTGGTCTTTTTTTTTTTTTTTTTTTTTAAGAGGTCTATCGCGATAGCTTAATTTCTCTATCGAGTAAAAGTTATATCGCGATACATATCGTTATCGTTCTATCGCCCAGCTCTACTTTGAGTGGTCTAGTGAAAAGTCCAGACTTAAATCCAATTGAGAGGCTTTAGCATGACCACAAACAATTCCATTCAGTTTTATTTATATGGTGCCAAATCACAATAACAGTTAGGGTTAGTAAGGTGCTTAAATTGGCCATTCATACTCGAAAAACGTCCAATTTGTCTGAATTCACACAACTGTGCAAAGAAAAATGGGCCAAAATTCTTCAGCGTGAAATGAATGTCTTGCCAGTTATCAGCATCACTTGAAACAAAGGGGTAAATACTTTTTCATGGCACTGTAAATATCAGATGGACTCAACATTAGCAGATACAAGAGACACTGGGTGAATAACCAAAGAGAAACCAGGACATCTGTGTTAAACCCAAATTTAGGCTTCTGAGTTTCGTGTGGGAAACGTTAACAAGTCGATGATTTGTACTGAAAAGCCAGTGACCTGAGAGGAAACCACAGCATTGCAAGGAAATACACAAATACACAACAGACACCATAGAGTGGAAAGAACCGAATATTCAACATCAAAAGTCAAACGGGACATTTTGCACATTTACCACCACACACATTTTATCGGACAATTGCTTTGGCTGAATGAACACAGGCGTCACATTGAAAAATTGGCCTGGATTTATAGCTCAGGCTCCACTGTGTCGGTGATGTCGGCGCCGACATATGTGTGACAGGTAGATGTCTCTTGGCACAGACTGCGTGACAGCGCGCGCGCACATGCGCGCGGCTCGCCCGGCTCGGTGTGTGATGCTGTGCCGCAGGGTACCGTTAGGTAACATTTTTGCTCTCCTTACCCTCAGCCCTGCTCCGAATTGGCTCGCGCTCCACCGGGCCCGATTGTCTGTCGCCGACTCTCCGTTACCGGGTAGCGATCCGGAGTCCGAATCCTCTCCTTCCTCCAGCTCCTCTTCCCCCTCCTCTCTCTCATCCGCCTCCGTCTCCTCTGTTTTGAGCCGTTTAGCCGCCCTTCCGTACTCCCCTTCCTCACGCTGGCCGGCTTCTTCTGGAGTAGACATGCTCGGTGGTGGATCAGGTGGACGAAGCGACGGTGTCTGCAGCTGGTCACTCTGACACGTCCATGCCGAGAATGATCCTTTGGTACCTGTCTCGTCTCACGGGTCCTTTCCACGGATGCGTCTGTCTCTCTCCAGCGCCAGTGATTTTCTATATATATGTCCCGCCCAGTGCCTTCTGTTATTGGTGAAACTGGTCCTGCGCCTTACAGACACGGCGTGTCATTGGTCGGAATCGAGTCGTCAACCGACAGGCTCTCTCCAGGCTATGCAGAGGAGTGCACGGAGGGAGCGGAGAGGAATGGTGGGTAACATACAATGCAGGGAGAGGCAGACTGAAACCACAGAGGGCTGGAAAAAGCAGAGAGGGGGGGGAGAGAGCATCGGTGTGAATGTGCAGCATCATGAAAGGAAAAGTCATCTTTATCCTCTGTCATGCCCGGATTACCCAGAAACATGGTGGGATTTAGGAAAACAGCTCATTGTCGCATAAACATGTTTTTAATTTCCTCACATTACATTTACATTTAGACAGGTGAAAGGTTAACCCTAACCCTTATGTAGCCCTCTGAGAGCAGTGTAACCTATCCTGACTTGGTCTCCAGCACAGGTACTGACTGAAATCCCCAAATCCAACTGAACAGCCTTTTTGTTAGACGCCTTTCCCAGTTCAATCTGTCAAAGTTCACACGTAACGGTTAGTTCCTCTAAACAAGAGCAAAAAGCGGATCTTCTCAGTTCCTATCTTGGGTATCCTTTCTGCACATAGTTCTGGTTTTGTTCCTTTTCCATTTCAACAGTAATGACAATAAGTGTGCCATTGCATAGGCACACTTAATAATAATAATTGTATTATTATCAGTAGTAGTAACACTCTATCATGTTTTCCAAACTATTTGTCAGGTCTTACTCACAAAGATTCTAATTATTATGCTGAACTCAGTCTGCTATTTTATTTTTAACTGCAAGCTTTCTGTCAGCATATCTTGAACATAACAGAAAAACTAGATAGTAAAAACAGACACCCTCATTCAGAGATATTATCAAATCATAACATCACGTCAGCACTGCCTGATGCGTCGATGTGGTCAGCAGCCTTATTTCCTGTTGCTGCATGGGAATGTACAGTCACCAACAGCCAGAGGTATTTTAATGTGTAGTCTCACCCCCGGCAGTCACTTACACACTGTTTTGGTAAGAAAAGAAGAAATGAGGTTTTACAAAAAGCCTTAACTAGTTTGAACGACAATGCCGTCGTTCAAACTAGTTATTTTAGTAAATAGTATAGGGACGGCACATTGGTGGTGATTAGAGTCTTGGACATGTCAAAGATTAGCCACCGAACTGATATGATTGGATTAGTATTTTTTGTGTAATAGCAGATACTCCCTCTCAACACCTTTGTGGTCAAAACTGCCCCATTGAAACCAAACGTTTGAATCTCTCTGCTGTTCCAGTATAAAACCACAGATTCTGTAATGTCAGCATGTCATTCTGAAAACAAAAACTAGTGATATTTGACATTTTTACTGCAATCCACCAGATTCCCCATTGTAGGCCAATGCAGGAAATTCTTGTATTTTTGCCAGTTATATTATGGAGCCGTGCGACCACCAGACTTGTATCGACGCGTGTCTGAATTAGTGAGAAGATGCGTGCATGTGTGCGTGCATGTGACGCTGTGTAAATGTGTAAACATGCACTGATCATTTCAGGGGTGAAGAAAGGTCATCTTGGAGCGATGTGCTGTGAAGTGGCGCTCGAGCAGTGACATGGCCTCCTGCCCTTGCTGCACTCTAGCATGCAGCTTGGCTGAGGGGTCATTTCATTAGTGAGCAGAGAAGAAAGACCTGCAGCAAAGAAAAGGAGAAAAAATGAAGAAACAGTTTAGTGCAGAAGAGGGTTTAGAGAAGGTCATGCAGCCTTTACCTGTCAGGGAGCTGCAGGACTCATCAGAATAAGACAAGCTTAAACGGAGAATGCATACTGCTCAGCGGAGAGCTCAGCGGAGAGCTCCACGTCTGTGAGCGCCTCTGACACTTCCCATGAACATGGAGAGGACTCAGAGGATCCTGCCCATCCTAACAGTGAGTCGACATGTCATGTCCCGATGTTTGATCTGAGGGTCTGTGAGATACGCTGTCTGTCTTGACCTTTTCTTCACTCCTGACATGATGCAGTTGATTTTGCAAAGGACAATGTCATGGTCCTGGGTCGTGTGACCCAGTGTGTTATGCTTAACCTATTTTGATGTTTATTGTTTGCTTAGGTTCTTTAAGGTAGTCCAGTCCTTTTTGTAATTATGTTACCCTTGCATTACGTCTCCCTTGCCCTTCGTGTGTTTATGTCTGTGTGTCTTGTACTGTCAAGTTCATGCTGTCAGTTATGTCACCTCCCCCTGTACTACGTCTCCCCGGTTCATGTCTCATGTTTCCTGTTTTACTTTGAAGGCCTGCATTCACTGTCTGTGTATTCAGCTCACTCCTCCTGTCCTGTCTTTAAGTTCATGTGTGTCAGCTGCGTTCCCATGTGTGGTCACTTCCCCTGATCATCCCTCATGTGTATTTAGTCTCTGTGTTTCTTACAGTCTGTGTCGCGTCGTCTGTGTTCCCACCCTCCATGTTTCCATGCCCGGTCTGTTGCATTCTAAGTCATAGCCTTACCTTAGTTCATTCCCAGTTTAGGTTTCTGTTTAGTTATTGCTTTCGTGCTGCCCTTATTCTTGTTTGTTTCTCTTGCGTTACCAGCCACAATAAAAGGCTCGCTTTTGTTTAAAGTTCACTCCCGTCTGCTCACTTGTGTTCGCACCTGGGTCCACCACTCACACCACCGCACGGTCTGTCACAGCGGACCGTTACAGACAAGCCTACACAGGAGGCGTTCAGTGAGTGTCAGGATGAAGTGATGTGGATGTCCAAGAGATATCATACGTGGAACTTCTCTTTTTTGTTTATAGTTGTAGGAGGCAGACCACATGGTGGCCTCTTGACCTGCTCTTCAATCGCATTGATGTCTCCACCTTCAATGCTGTTGACTGCTGTGGATCCCTCCTGAAACCAGCAAAGAACATACACATGAAGGTTTTCGTGCAGAGAAAACACCTGCCATGCTCAGTATCTGCTGCTGCTATAGCAGTAGAGTTACAGCCCGCTGCTCCTGCCTGCACAGAAAACAGACACTGCTGGTTCTGCACAGGCCTAAAAACAAGGTCCTTTACCAACTGCACAAAGCGTAACAAGTGCATTTGTAGAGGATTCGCAGCAGGTGAAATACTGCAGGCCTGTTGGCCTACTGCTGGGAATAAGCACACACACACACACACACACACACACAGATACATATCAGATATAGATATATATGTATAGAATAGAATAGAGTAGAATAGCAATTTATTGTCATTGTGCATGTACAACAAAATTACGGGTGCTCCATCTGTGCAGGCACTTTGGAGAACAAAGTGTTTGAAGTAGTCCAAAGGACAACAACTTAAATAGCACATCCCATTTGGGATTTGGCAATAGGACACACAGAAGAGTACCAGTTGAGCAAACTGGGAAAATGGATTGGGACTGAAATCAGCTGGTCTGCAGGGTTGCTAGCTGATCTTGACTATGAAGTTTGCTAGAACAGTATTTCTGCTATGCTCAGTATCTTTTGTATGTGAGCAAAAACCATAAACCACCCTCTGTCTATGGTCTGTCTGTCTGAACGATGTAATGCCTGTGCATGCCTTCACAGCATACTGGTTTATGACCCAAAGTTTAAAGTGGGGCAGACTTGTGAAAGGGTTTCAGTTACATTCAAGAGCCAATGGTCACATTATGTGCAAATTATTCGTGATTTTCATAATTAACTAAAAAAAATAAGGCAAAATAAATAACTACTTGAATCGCTTCGCTAATACTAATGTGTACTACTGGCAAGCTACTAAAATATCTAGTTAAACTACTAGTTTAATGTCAAGTTCTCTACTCTGCACCACAGAGGTTGTGCATTAATTATAGTGACATTGTTCTTCAAGTGATCCTAATGTTTGAAAGGTGTGAGGCTGAATGAGGCTGAATGAAAGTTGTTTAAGTCGCTGGTTAAAGGCCCATGCACAACCCTGCTGCACTGTGGTTTGTAATTCCTCTCTTACTACATGTGTGCTTGGCTGCTTGCCTATGCGGTCTGAAACTAATGTCACAAACAGAATAACACAATATAGCCGAGCCATTTCCTGTTCCTCCTTGTACACACGCTTAATCATAAGTGTGTGGTCCTTCATGCAGCCTGTTTTCACACTCATGCTGTGATTCAGATCAGCTTTCAGGCAATTCAGCCTGCTGGACAAGACTAAAGCTGAAAGACGAGACTGTTAATATGATCCTTTCACTTAATACTTTTAATAGGGTGTGATTCACTTGCTCACCTACAGACACACACATTATTATTAGATGGGAAGAGGAGAGACTAATGGTTTCAGCAACTATATCAGCTAGCTTACATAAATACAAAATGTTACATGTATAATTTTAATTATTCTCATTCACATGTTGGTTGGTTGTGGCACAGCTAGTTCAGGTTTTAAATGATATGTTTGATTTCTTGTCCAAGTACAGACTATACATGAGATACATGAGAATAAACTTGCTACACAGTTGTGCTAAAGCCTGCCTGCTCAGGTCAGATGACAAAGGTGAGGATTGTAGAAAAAGTTGGGTTTGGGTGCTCAGTCAGTAAAAAAGCACTAAGTATCAAACCCTGTAAATAGGACATTCCCAAAGGCAGGCAGAGTTTTGCACTGTTCCCTCACAGTAAGATGCTCCTGGGCTAAAAACTGTGATTGTACAGATTTCCTTCATCGATGTTTGTTTGCAGGCCGAATGACTCGGGGGAAGAAGCGGTTTGTGAGTCTGGACCTGAGGAACCTGATTGACCTGAGGTGCCATCCAGAGGCGAAACAAGTACTTGGTAACCAGGGTGCAAGGGGTCAACTATGATGGCCCCGGTTTTCCTGAGACAGGAGGAGCTAGCAATGGCCTGCAGGGGTGGCAGAGGACAGCCAGTGATTTTTTGACCAGTGTTAATTACCCTCTGTGTAGGTTTCCCGTTCTCAGTTGTGGCAGCAGCAGCTATTTTTCCTCAGGACACGGTGGAAGTGCAGCCATTGCTGTGCCTTCTTTACCAGGGTGATGGCTTTGTGGGTCTCCGGAGGCGGAGATGTGGGTGCCCAGTCCACGATGAGTTCTTTTAAGCATGTTTATTTTCAGGCCATTTTCTGAGCCCCAGAACAAATTCTCTACCTCTGCCCTGTACACAGTTTCATCTCCATCAGAGATGAGCCCAACCACAGAGGTGTCATCGGCGCACTTGACGATGTTAGGCGGGTGGCAGTCACAGGTGTATATGGCGTAGTGTAAGTGAATGAGAAAACAGCCCTGTGGGGATCCGGTGCTGAGTGACAGTGAGGGGGAGAGGTGGAGGGAGAGGTTAATTGGTATTTCTAATTTGGCCATATGGGTAAAAATGAGCATAAACGCCACTATGTCCATGGGGTACCCAGCCTTTGCCCCCCTGCGTACCTGAGAATGCTAATCTGTTATCTGTATACAGAGCATCATATATAATACACAACAAAATATGATGCTGGTCAAACATTTCCAAATAAAAACAAAATAATTCTGAAGCCTAGCAACGAGCCTAAATGTAGCTTAGAGATAGATATCACGAAGAAGAACATTTTCTTTCTGTCTCTTAACAGATCCAGAATCAAGTGAACCAGTAACCTACTGGTTCTGGTACAATGTTGCTGTTGACGGGTTGCTGCTGCTCTTGCTCCTGATAGTGCTGGAGGGCGATCTCAAAACAGTAACAGTAAAATGCAAAGACTGGTGACAGCGCTTGAAACCATAAGGCAACAGATTTTAAAAAGTGTAGGAAATAAAATAGA
Organism: Copadichromis virginalis; assembly: GCF_057382275.1. NCBI lineage: Eukaryota > Metazoa > Chordata > Actinopteri > Cichliformes > Cichlidae > Copadichromis > Copadichromis virginalis. The sequence goes on along the minus strand of NC_140636.1, from coordinate 6,487,828 downwards.
CTCTGCCTGTGACTCACTCTTCCTCCTTCCATCTCCTCTCATCCATCACTCTCCACTTGCTGTCCATCTGAGAGCAAGGCACAATTTGCTATTGCATTGATCTATTATTTAATTTTCCATACTTAACAACTCTCACACCTAATCCATGATAAATTAGTGATAGAAAAATTTTATACATCCAAAACACAGCAGTTGTGTTTATTATAATTTTTTATACTTGAATACCTCTGCAATGCAATGACTGGTACATGTGTTATTGTTACCTGTGCCTTTAAACTAAATATGTTCCCTAAAACGGTGGACAGAGCTTCAGAGCCCTGACAGCTGTACCCAGTTAGCTAGCAGCTAATGACCAGCACACCTGTGCAGTTAATAAAAGGACAGGTAATGTTTGTCGCGCTGTTTCACACACAGCACGCTCATTTATTTCAATTCGCCAGTTGCAACAACCAACAGTTGACCAATGTGTGCATAAAAACCTAATACTCCTGTGTCAGAATTCTGACTTTTTTCTCAGAATTCAAGAAAAGAAGAAAAAAAAAAGACGTGCCCACTTTTTTCCCCCCCAGTGGCCCTAATCCTCTTCCGTAGTGCTATAGACTACAGTGTACGCTGTTTCATTTGCATCAGTCTGCGTCTCCCAGTTAATTTGTGTGTTTCCCCTACATCTCTGCACTGCTCAGGTGGCAAAAACTGCGCGTGGTCCTTGCGAGCTCGTTCCCGGCTCATAACCACCGTGCTCTGCTGTCAGGGGCGAGTTTTGGTTATTATTCATCATGTGACTGATGACAGCCAAATCCTTGTATTTAGCAAAATTGTGATTAATACCTAAACGTTATTGTTGAAGGGCACAGACAGGACTCCACATGCACACAGGGCGCTGGTGCCTATCTACTTCTAATTACCCTCATGTGTATACATACTGCCATCTTCCTGTCAGCCTTTGTTTCATTGTATGTTGGCCTACTCGTGCTTAGCAAGTTGTTTGGATTCTTTGCATTTTTCTTTATGGACTTTGCATTCATCTGCATTAATGGTATGCCTTCAGTTAATTTAGCCTTTTTCTGCATTCACACCTTACATCCAGAGTTCAAATCACAAATGTAATGAGGATGTCTGCAGCAAAATCACTATTAACCAGAATTTGAAATTAACTGTACAGCTGGATGCTTTCAATGTGGAGGAGCAGCCCCTCCTTAATGACTGAACTGCTCACCCTATCGAAAGGCTCATCCACGCCTCATACAAAGCTCATTTTGCCCTTTGTATGTTTGTATGTGTTATTCTTACGCATTTAAAAGAACTAACAATAATTGTTTCTCAACAACAATGCTCCATCCTGTGGCAGATGGCTTCAGAACATACTGGACTCAACAATTTAGCGGCATTGGATATTAATTAAAATGTAAAACTATTAGAATAAATGACTAGTGCGTTTAATACTGAACACATCGCAAATATATATATTTGCCCTTCAAGCTTTAATATATGCTTTACTATATTAAATATAATGTAAAAACTGAAATAAAACTACTGAAAATTAATGAATGAACAGATAAAATAAACACATGAACAAGAGGAGCCTATGGAGAATTTATAGAGCACATCTTTTCATCAGGTCTATTTACATATATAAGACATTACATGTAAAAATAACCCAGAAACATCAGAAACAACTTTTTCTTTCTTACAAAAGTCTTTTTATTAGGCAACGTTTCAGTGCAACGTACAATACAGAATACTTCAGAGTGTTCACATTATGGATTCCTCCCCGCCACAAAGAAAGAAAAAACAAACAAACAAAAAACCAAGCCCCTGCTGGCTATTCACAGACAATAGTTGTCGGTCTTTCAAAGAAGTCCAGAAAAGGAGACCACAATTTATAAATTTTTTTTAATCCACGAACTGTATATCTAATTTTTTCTAAATCCATACAAGTCATTATATCTTTTACCAATTGTGCATGTGAGGGGAGAGAAGAATATTTCCACTTGAGTAAGTTAACTCATCTGGCCAACAGTTAGTTCCAAAAGTTAGCCAATGAAGGCCAGGACCACTACATGTGAATCAGTGTACTAGGAGCACCCCTACACCTTCTACAGGTTGGGCCCATCTCTGGATATATCTGCGCCGACTTGGCCCTGGACCAGTGCACACGATGAACTATCTTAAACTGAACAATATCAAGTGCGTAGCGAGCACACACTTGATATATTGTGAACTTGGTCAAAGACAGAATCCCACAGTTCATCTGTGATATGAAAGTTAAGGTCTTGTTCCCATTTAGATTTGATGCACTATTGAAGAAAATTGTAAATTGTAAATTAAATTGCACAGAACTGATATTGTGCCCTTAGAAGTTGGTTTGACCATTAAAATTATCATATGGAGGTTTGTCTGACCCTTAAAAACTGAGCAGCTGCAATGCCAAATTTGGTAGATAGTTGAGAAAAACTTGCAAATTGTCCATCTACATATAAGTCCACAAAAGATTTAAAAAAGGATTTGGCACTCAGGATGGGAAGGCATTGAAATACATATAAAGATTTTGGAAGTAGCATCATTTTTACAGAGGTAATCCTGCAATAGTCAGCGTAGGAGGTAACAAGACGATGAAAACGAATGGATGCCGACTGGGTGAAAAAAGAAGGACGTAATCTGTGTTGCGCAGATGGAAAGAGGCAGAACGGGTGAGATTACTGATGTGAGATTTATATGATAGTGAGCTGACTAGGATGACACCAAGGCTCTTAACCTCAGTCATTCTAATTACCAGAAACCTCGAAGCACAGGCCGAGGGGGCGGTGTGGCAGAAATTTTCCAAACCAGCCTATTAATCAACCAAAGACCCAGACAGACTTTTAATTCATTTGAAAGCCTGATGCTTCGCCTCGTCCACCCCAGCTGTGAAACTCAGAAACCAGTCTTACTTGTTATCATCTATCGTCCACCTGGGCCTTACACAGAGTTTCTGTCTGATTTCTCAGACTTTATATCTGATTTAGTTCTGAGCTCAGATAAAATAATTATTGTGGGTGATTTTAACATCCATGTAGATGCTAAAAATGACAGCCTCAACATGGCATTTAATCTGTTATTAGACTCAATTGGCGTCTCTCAAAATGTAAAAGAACCCACCCACCACTTTAATCACACTCTAGATCTTGTTTTAACATATGCATAGAAACTGAACGTTTAACAGTGTTTCCTGAAAACCCTCTCCTGTCTGATCATTTCCTGATAACATTTACATTTACAATAATTGATTACACAGCGGTGGAGAGTAGACTTTATCACAGTAGATGTCTTTCTGAAAGTGCTGTAACTAAGTTTAAGAATATAATCCACCCACTGTTATCATCTTCAATGCCCTGTACCAACATAGAGCAGAGCAGCTATCTGAACACTGCTCCAACAGAGGTCGATCATCTTGTTAATAATTTCACCTCCTCACTACGTACGACTCTGGATACTGTAGCTCCTGTGAAAACTAAGGTCTCTAATCAGAAGTACCTGACTCCGTGGTATAATTCTCAAAGAAAATAAGAACAACCCCAGGTTTCTCTTCAGCTCTGTAGCCAGGCTGACAAAAAGTCAGAGCTCTGTTGAGCCAACTATAACGTTAACGTTAACTAGTAATGACTTCATGAACTTCTTCACAAGTAAAATTTTAACCTTTGAAGAAAATAAATTCTTATAAATATGCATTATGCATTAATATTGATCATTAATATGCAAATCAGCAACCACTAATCAAAGACCAGTGGTTGCTTTTACTGTGAGATTTCCATCAGTAATGGGAGACATTTAAAAGCTGATGTGTACCGTAAACCTACGCATACGGGTCAGTATTTAAGGTTGACTCTCATCATCCACTGGAGCACAAACTGGGTGTCATCAGGACGAGCAAACACAATCCCCAGTGACACAGCAGCCAGGGAGGTAGGAAGGTAGGAAGGCCCTGAGTATATGTGGTTATCCCAGCTGGACATTTGTCAAAGCTGGGAAGGCGCCAAACGTAAGCTCCAGCTGCTCCAGGAGAGAAGGACAACCGCTGCCTAAGCGAAAACCCATAGTGATCCTGTATGTGTCAGCATTTTCTAAACACTGCGTCTCTGTGGCAGTGGTAAGGTAGACCCTACAATAATACATACAGAGGAAAACCCAACACTCATATGACCCCCTATGAGCAAGCACTTTGGTGACAGTGGGAAGGAAAAACTCCCTTTTAACAGGAAGAAACCTCCGACCGGTTAATAACAAGTATGATTCAATGCAGAGAGGTCTGTTAACACATAGTGAGTAAGAAAGGTGACTGAAGAAGAAACACACAATGCATCATGGGAATCGCCCAGCAGTCTACACCTATTGCAGCATAACTAAAGGAGTACTAGTGTACGTAGTGCCGATGTGAGCCTAATCTTGAAAGTAGAGATAGTGTCTGTCTCCTGAATCCAAACTGGAAGCTGGTTCCACAGAAGAGGGGCCTGAAAACTGAAGGCTCTGCCTCCCATTCTACTTTTAAATACTCGAGGAACAACAAGTAGGCCTGCAGAGCGAGAGCGAAGCGCTCTAATAGGGTGATATGGTACTACAAGGTCATTGAGATAAGAAGATAAGATAAGATAACTCTTTGTTGTCATTGCGCAGTCATACATAGTACAATAGTACAATGAAATTGGAAAACCTGCCCACGTCGGAACTATGTACAACACAACATGACACGACACAGTAACATAACTTAGTAATAAAATGAAGAATAAGTTTGTTTATTATTGTTATTACCCCCCCAAAAAAAGTCCAGGGAGGTAGCCAATCAGGTCAGCTGTTTGCATTGATCAGGGCTACTGCCCTGTTGTAAAAGCTGTCCTAGAGTCTGTTTGTCTGGGACCTCAGCGGCCTGAACATCTGCCAAACGGCAGCAGATTAAACATCTGGTGTCCGGGGTGTGTACAGTCCTAAGGATGCTGTCCCTATTGAAACAGCGCTAGCTGTACAGGTCCTTCAGGGAGGGAAGAGGATGTCCAATGATTTTTTAGGTCATATTAATGACTATGGATAAAGTGACTAAAGTGCCTTTTTGTGTGCCTTCGTGCAGCTGGAGAACCACACACAGATGCAGTATATCAGCACACTTTCAATGGAGCAGCTGTAGAAGACAATCAGCAGCTCCTTCTTCAGGTCCGTATTTCTGAGGATTCTCAGAAATTGGAGATGCTGTTGGGCCTGCTTCAAAACCACAGGGTTGTTAGAGCTCCATTGGAGGTCTGTTTCTATGGGCACACCCAGGAACTTGAAACTGGAGACCCTTTCCACACACTCCCCGTTAATGCTGACAGGCTGCAGCTCAGACTTCCTCCTTCTGAAGTCAACTACCAGTTCTTTTGTCTTGGTGGTATTGAGGTCCAGGTTGTTGTCTGCACACCAATCTGACAGCCTCTGAACCTCAGCTCTGCATGCTGTCTTGTCTCCCCCAGAGATGAGCCCCACCACAGTGGTGTCATCTGTGGACTTATTGACTGTGTTGTCTGGGTGGGAACTAACACAGTCGTGTGTATAGAGTGTACAGTAGGGGACTCAGTACACAGCCTTGTGGAGAGCCGGTGTTGAGGCTGAGGGCTGAGGAAAGATGAGGCCCCACTCTAACTCTCTGTACACGGTCTGAGAGGAAGTCTCTGATCCAGCGACAGGTGGTAAAAGGAAGTCCAATATCCAGCAGTTAGTGGATATTGTATATTATATATTGACAGACTATTAGTCTGTCCGGGAGTATCGTATTGAAAGCAGACCTAACGTCAACAAAGAGCAGCCTGGTGCAACGCCCCTGTTGTTCCAGGTGAGAGATGGTGGTGTGGAGCGTTGTAGCAATGGCATCTTCAGTTGATCTGTTAGCTCTGTATGCAAACTGGAGCGGGTCGAGTGTGGGTGGCAGGCAGGACATGATGTGACGTCGGACCAGTTTCTCGACGCACTTCATTATAACAGGTGTTAGAGCAACTGGTCGGTAGTCGTTGAGGCTGCTAATGTTGGTCCGCTTTGGCAGTGGGACAACTGTGGCCGACTTTAGGCACGGCGGGATGCAGGACTGGGACAGTGAATTCAATTCAATTCAATTCAATTTTATTTATATAGCGCCAAATCACAACATAAGTCGCCTCAAGGGGCTTCATAGATACAGAGAAAAACCCAACAATCATATGACCCCCTATGAGCAAGCACTTTGGCAACAGTGGGAAGGAAAAACTCCCTTTTAACAGGAAGAAACCTCTGGCAGAACCAGACTCAGGGAGGGGCGGCCATCTGCTGCGACCAGTTGGGGTGCAGTGAAGTGTTGAAGATCTTAATGAAGACTCCAGCCAGCTGGTCTGCACATCAGATAATTTTTTTTTTTTTTTAAACGTGAGACATTTTAAATGAGAATAAGAAAGTGTTTCCTTGTGCCCCCCTTTCCCTGTTAATGCCCTACATGGACCCCTGGCAACACTTTGCTAGAGCCGCCCCTGCACAGTTACCAGCTGTCAGCTACCTAAAAAAGGACCCTGGTGTTATTTGTCTCTCAGAAACAGTTCATAACGTCCCTTCAACTCATTCATGTCACCTAAACCTGTTTCTCCATCACAGCTCTGATGATTCAGTAAGGACATCTCCTGGTTTCATCTTCATGTTTCCCTCTCACCAGATAACCAAACCATATCATGACCAGCAGCTTTACAGCTGTGGCTCCAGCAAACATCAGCTGATACTAGAAATTAATATTAAATAAATTCTAACAACAGCTGATCAAGCTTAAACGTGCTGCTGTTGTTTAGCGCGACATCCGCTGGTTTCCTCTTTCTGGCGCAAAGTGGACGATAAACAAACAAGAGAGAGAAGCTGATCATTGATCAGTTTCATGATTGAAGTAGAAACAGGAGAGGGAGGGGAGAGAATGAAAGGAGAAGAGGCAGCTGACAGCGTAAACACAGAATAACTCCAGCTTTGTGTCTTTTTCATTGTAGCTGAATTACGGGACAAACTGTGTTCCTTTTCACCTCAATACGAAACACGTAATATTTTCTCTGAATACGAGACGATTCCGTTTTTTTACGGGACGGTTGGCAACTCTACTAACTAACCTTATGAACAAAATAAAGTTCAACATCAGTAACATAGCACCCACCCAGCTGTATAGAAACTCCGTCATGCTAGCTAGCACGCAGTACGAAAAAGTCAGCATAACGAAAATAAACTCCACCTAAACTTGGTTCATATCTGACCCAGATGGACTGCAGGTCATAACTTCTTACCTGAAGTTCAGTTCACCTGACAGCGGCCGCTTCGGGTCTCTCCTCTTGCCTCCCTTTTCCTTCATCCACCTGCTGGCTTCCACCACTTGCTAATGTTATTGAATCTGTGGAAGCTCCGCGACAGCCACCACACGAAGTAACGAGTAACGAGCCTATCTAAATCCCAGTAACGAGTAACGCGTTCCCGGTTTTGGCATAATAGCTAGTTACCGTGCTCGTTACCACAATAATAAAGTAGTTACTGTAACGCGTTACTTAATAACGCATTAGTCCCAACACTGGTCCAGCATGAAAATCATATTTTTCTTGAAGGATGCAGACTTCTTCCTGTACCACTGCTTGAAGAAGGTGTCTTCCAGAAACTGGCAGTAGGACTGGGAGTTGAGCTTGACTCCATCCTCAACCCGAAAAGGCCCCACAAGCTCATCTTTGATGATACCAGCCCAAACCAGTACTCCACCTCCACCTTGCTGGCGTCTGAGTGGGACTGGAGCTCTCTGCCCTTTACCAATCCAGCCACGGGCCCATCCATCTGGCCCATCAAGACTCACTCTCATTTCATCAGTCCATAAAACCTTAGAAAAACCAGTCTTGAGATATTTCTTGGCCCAGTCTTGACGTTTCAGCTTGTGTGTCTTGTTCAGTGGTGGTCGTCTTTCAGCCTTTCTTACCTTGGCCATGTCTCTGAGTATTGCACACCTTGTGCTTTTGGGCACTCCAGTGATGTTGCAGCTCTGAAATATGGCCAAACTGGTGGCAAGTGGCATCTTGGCAGCTGCACGCTTGACTTTTCTCAGTTCATGGGCAGTTATTTGGCGCCTTGGTTTTTCCACACGCTTCTTGCGACCCTGTTGACTATTTTGAATGAAACGCTTGATTGTTCGATGATCACGCTTCAGAAGCTTTGCAATTTTGAGACTGCTGCATCCCTCTGCAAGATATCTCACTATTTTTGACTTTTCTGTGCCTGTCAAGTCCTTCTTTTGACCCATTTTGCCAAAGGAAAGGACGTTGCCTAATAATTATGCACACCTGATATAGGGTGTTGATGTCATTAGACCACACCCCTTCTCATTACAGAGATGCACATCACCTAATATGCTTAATTGGTAGTAGGCTTTCGAGCCTATACAGCTTGGAGTAAGACAACATGCATGAAGAGGATGATGTGGACAAAATACTCATTTGCCTAATAATTCTGCACTCCCTGTACATCCACACATATGCACATAGAAAAAGCAAAAAAACAAAGCACTGAATGTGAGAAGCAGTGAGCCTTGTGTCTGTGCGTGCCACCATCTTGCTATTAAAGGGGCCTGATTATTTAAGACCTTGTATGTGAGGAGCAGGATTTTGAATTCTGGATTTAACAGGAAGCCAAAACAGGAGAAATCTGCTCTCTCGTTCTAGTCCCTGTCAGGACTCTTGCTGCAGCATTTTGGATTAGCTGAAGGCTTTTCAGGGAGGTTTTAGGACTTCCTGATAATAATGAATTACAGTCGTCCAGCCTGGAAGTAATAAATGCATGAACTAGTTTTTCAGCGTCACTCTGAGACAGGATATTTCTAATTTTAGAGATGTTGCGCAAATGGAAGAAAGCAGTCTTACATATTTGTTTGATATGTAAATTTAAATGTTATCAGGAAATGATCAGACAGCAGAGGGTTTTCAGGAAACACTGTTAAACGTTCAGTTTCTATGCCATATGTTAAAACAAGATCTAGAGTGTGATTAAAGTGGTGGGTGGGTTCTTTTACATTTTGAGAGAAGCCAATTGAGTCTAATAACAGATTAAATGCCATGTTGAGGCTGTCATTTTTAGCATCTACATGGATGTTAAAATCACCCACAATAATTATTTTATCTGAGCTCAGAACTAAATTAGATATAAAGTCTGAGAAATCAGACAGAAACTCTGTGTAAGGCCCAGGTGGACGATAGATGATAACAAGTAAGACTGGTTTCTGAGTTTCACAGCTGGGGTGGACGAGGCTAAGCATCAGGCTTTCAAATAAATTAAAAGTCTGTCTTGGTCTTTCATTAATTAATAGGCTGGTGTGAAAACTTGCTGCCACACCTCCCCCTCGGCCTGTGCTTCGAGATTTCTGGTAGTTAGAATGACTCAGGGGTGTTGATTCATTTAAACTAACATAATCATCCTGCTGCAACCAGGTTTCTGTAAGGCAGAGTAAATCAATTTGTTGATCAATTATTAAGTCATGTACTAACAGAGACTTGGAGGAGAGAGACCTAATATTTAATAATCCACATTTCACTGTTTTACTCTTTGGTTCAGATGTGGATACTGTATTGTTCTTTCTTTGTAATTGTTTATGTTTAAGTTGTTTGTTGCTGGTTTTTAGTTTGTTTTTTGTCTGTTTGGAAGCTGACACAGTCTCTATGGAGATGGGTTTTTGGGGGGGTAGCAGGAGGAGAGAAGCTGCAGAGAGGCGTGTAAGACTGCAACTCTGCTTCCTGGTCCCAACTCTGGATAGTCATATTTTGGGGGGTTTAATAATTGTGTCCATATTTCTAGAAATGAGAGCTGCTCCATCCAAAGTGGGATGGATGCCGTCTCTCCTAACAAGACCAGGTTTCCTCCAGAAGGTTTGCCAATTATCTATGAAGCCCACATCGTTTCTGGGACACCACTCAGACAGCCAGCAATTTAAGGAGAACATGCGGCTAAACATGTCACTCCTGGTCTGATTGGGGAGGGGACCAGAGAAAACTACAGAGTCCCACATTGTTTTGGCAAAGTTGCACACCGATTCAATATTGATTTTAGTGACCTCCGATTGGCGTAACCGGGTGTCATTACTGCCGACGTGAATTATAATTTACGTTTACCCTTAGCCAGCAGTTTTAAATTTCCCTCAACGTCGCCTGCTCTGGCTTTTGGAAGACAATTGACTATGGTTGCTGGTGTCTCTAGCTTCACATGTCTCAGAACAGAATCACCAGTTACAAGAGTTTGATCCCCGGCAGGTGTCTCGCCGAGTGGGGAAAAACGGTTAGACACAAATGACTCTGCAGTCTATTTACACCTACAGGCCAGTGGACACTCTTTCAAGGATGGCGATGTAACATCCTGGACATGGAGGAACGCTGGTTTGAGCGTGGAGTCAAGGAGGCCATTTATGCGAAAGAGGAATGGAGGAGGGGGCCTAAGGGTACATCTTACAATGCTATGATTGCAGCCATTCCCCTACTCTCTGTGAATGGTACTCATAGCCATTAATCAATTGTTGTTGATCGGTGGCCATGACAATTTGCATATCAATTATCAAGAAACTGACCTCACAGCCCATTGTTCGCTATTGGTGCTGATTTCTGTCATTATGCAAATGTGCCGTTTACTGTTTGTACATTTATACGGTTGGAAACCTGCAGTCAGCTGAGACCGAAGAAGTCACCTGGATGAGTGATGAAATGTTTCTCTCACTGAAAACTCTACATTCAGATGAACAGAATCAACCTTTCTGGGATTTCCTTACCTGGATGATTGAGCATGCATTAATACATCTATACAGAACGGGACCAGCCTACCAGTGGATTTAAACGCAGGACCTTCTTGGTGCGAGGTGACAGCAGTAACCAGCCACGATGCCAGCCTCTTCAGAGAACACATTGAAACAAAGCACCAGCACGAGAGAAATCGCTTGATCAATATTGTGTTTAATATGACAAGTATGGCACATCATCATAAATCAAATTATAACAGTTTGGTCATGTTGAACTATGAAGGTTTTTTCTTTATCTCATCAGTTCTGTGATGCTCAAACTAAAACAAGCTTAACAAAATATTGTAAAATGTTAACAAAAATTATATTCAAAATAAAAAAGCAGACTTTTAGGAAATGAAACAATCTGCTGCAAACGATGAAATTTTCTTCTTCTCTGTCTGTCAGATCAGACAGTTGTGAAGGTGTAGCGAGTTATGTGATGGTAGTTCTCTCCAGGACGCAGAAGGCAGTCAGGAAATGAAGGCTGAATACACACACACACACACACACACACACACACACACACACACACACACACACACACACACACACACACACACACACACTATTTTAATTCTCATTAGTCTGTTTAACCAAACAAACAACCAAACAGCAACGAGGAAACTTGTTTTCGCTGCTGTTCAGTAAGCAGTTAATGAGTGTTTGCATACTGTTTGATTTGGGGTATTGGCCAGGGTTTGATGGACTGGTGGGGTAATGTGTAGAAGTGCAACCACAGCCATCAGAGATGTGCTCAGTCAGTATGAGAGATAGAAAGAATCAGTGGTGTGACAGAAGGCTCTGCAACTTCCTATAACACACCCCAAAGAATACTTTCCAGTGTTGTGGCAGCAGTCTTCACTTTGTCTTTGACCAGGTAATAAAAACAAAAACAAACAATGGTCACCATGTAGACATAAGCATATTGATTAAGGACAGACGGAATAAATCATGAAATTACAATCAGATATTACTCAGCTGTTGGTGAAATAAAAGCAGGAAATTAATTTCCAGGCAGGTCATTATACCAAATTGGCAGTTAGATAGGATATGATAAAACAATGAATCAGATCATGAACACACTGGTCGGGTGTTCAAGGTATCTGAGCTGCTAATGTCTAGCCCACCCTCAATGCCACCGTTGTTTCTTTTGTTTTGTTTTTTCAGCCAGTCAGTTTAAGCATCTGTGCACCTTCTGTCATCAATGGAGGTGCTCTTTGTCCATATGGGTACAGACCTCATTGAGCCATACAACTGTAGTGCACAGGGCTAATGTTATCATAGGGCTTTGGAGTTGACGTCACGCCGCATTGCATTGTGGGAGCGCAGCTCCATTTTCGGGGTCTACGAATCAAAACAAACACACTGTGTTGGAACGACGACGACAAGAAACATGCTTAAAAGCAGCTCAAAAGAAAACGGACGGTATAGAGACCGATTGCGTCCAGAGGCGAAGCAGCGGTACTTGGAAAAAAATAGAGTGCATCGCAAATCTGGACCCATATGAAATACGGCGGTGGAGTAAAGACCCAGACGACTTACCGCCACTGTCCTACCCCGATATCTTCACCTATCTTGTTTGTGGAGTAAGCGCTTACACAGCGAACCAGTTTCGTAATTACAAGTCACTGGAGGCGCACATCCAATTTACAAATGGCTGGGTGCAAGATTTGGCTATTTTCAAGCCGCCAAACTCTGAGTACGTCGTCAAAGTAAGTCAGCTGGAGTGCACCGAGTGAAATAGCCATTTTTCACCCCCCACCATAATTAATGTTACACATTTATCATTTAACTGCTAAAATATCGTTATCATATTATATGCCCATAATTGTAAAGTACATGCAAATTAACACATTGATAATTATTAACGCCAATTTGTGTCCTTCCTGTCTCATTTCATTTATTGTCTTTACATCAACCAATCAAGTCACTCCATTCGATGTTTGATCGCAATTTCTATAACTTCCGAGACGATGATATTATTCAGCTATAAAGTGTGATGTGAACATATTTAGAACTTACCGGAATGAAAATGTCTTGAGCACACCAGCTGATATCTGGAGACGTAACAGAACTTGATATCAGCTCGTCTCACGGCTGCTATCCAGGCTAGACGCCTTCGTTTGGTAATATCCGATACATGAGCTCCTTCATGTTGCTTCCAGGTTGGGAAAGCATAAAAAGACAATCCAAACTTATTCCCGTGCCGGTCGTAAGATCGAACATTGCAGCCGACCACACAGCAAGTATGAACCATGGCTATGCTTTGGCTCCTTACTTAGACCCCCAAAATGGCGGATCGGGCCAAAATCCTTTCCACGCCCACCCCTGTGACATCACGCTCCAAAGCCCTATTATCAATATCCCAAAGTAATGCAACCTCACAACATTTCTGCAGAGGGAGTTACATGGACACTATTTCAGGTTATCCTCAGAGCTGGAATCCCAAAGGAGATTCTGAGCAGACTAATGGTTAATTACGTCTGTTTGGATGACTGTTTGTCAGTACCACACATACGGTCTGGTCGAGTTCTGAGGAAGACTTTGAAAGATCATACATGACAATGGATGCAATCAGGGAAAAGTGACTATATGTATGGACTGTGATACTTATGAGCTTGTCTTCTCTGACAGAGGTGTAGCAACACAGATTTCAACCTCCTAAAAGTTTGGAGAGGCAAAGCCCGTTTCTCCGAGGAGCCTGCTGAATGACTTTGGTATCTGATAAGTTGGGGCCTCAGGTGCCAGATTGCCAATCACACTTTGCTCATTTGTGATGACCAACTTATACCATCCAAGAGAGCATATGTTTGCATGCCACAACAGCATTTTGCTGTCTACCCTACCAGGAGGCATAAACCTAGATAATATATATACCTATAGACTTGCCAAAGTGTGACAATGCATTCAAGAGTTTAGAAGTCAATGAAAAGTAGGCGTGAAGTAGAGCTGGGCGATAGAACGATAACGATATGTATCGCGATATAACTTTTACTCGATAGAGAAATTAAGCTATCGCGATAGACCTCGCCGCTCTTGTCCTCAAAGAAAAAAAAAAAAAAAGGTCAGCCAATCCAAATTAAGTAGCGCAGAGCCGAACCAATCACAGCCGCAGCATCACGTCGCGTGGCTTGTTACGTACAGCACAAGTGCCAAGCCGCACGTGTGTTTGTTTGGGAAGCAGCCAGCGGGTAATGGAGGAAATGAGTGTGCCGACTAGAAAAATCAACCGAGCGTGACCGAAGAGAAAACAGATGATGGTTCCAATGCCGGAGAGATTGTCAAACGGAAGAGCCATAGAAGTTCCGTAGTGTGAAGGTATTTCGGCTATTTCAAGTCTGACAAAAAACAGAGCAGCGTGCACTGTAAATTGTGCCGAAAGCAAGTCTGGAAATACAATAAACTGGAGCATGCGTCACACTGTGCGCCACGTTATTGTTTCGGTGAAATGAATTTCTACAATACTGTTACTGTTAATTCTACTCTCTGCAGTGTTTAAATGCTTACATATACACACAGTTACTGTCCCTCCACACATACGACTCGGTTCTGCTTCTATGCCCCAGCTTTGTTTACTTTTTCCCACCGAGGCTTCTAGACTTCTGATTGGCCAACATTTCGGCACGGTTAGGAATCTAGCGCCACCTGCTGCTTTGGCATGTTCATAGCAGCGTTTTCCTTCATTTCTGCCTTTATGTGTGGACGGGATTATTTTTTAAAACGAAAACGGAAAATCTCCGTTTTCAAAAATACCCGTGTACGTGTGGACGTAGCCTCAGTCTCTGACTGGAAGCGCTAATTCGTCATTCGGCTTTTGTCAGACTAAAGTAACTGTTAAAACTGTTTGAAAAGCTCAGCTATACAACAAGGAGAGATTGAGAATTTCCTTTTAGTGCTCAGTTTATTTGATATTGACAAAAGTTAGTCAGTTTTGTCTGTTCTTCTGTAAAACAAACTAAGATTTATTTTTAGAATTAATATTTTGTTTCTAAGTGGAATTGACAATTTAGTCTGTTTCATTTGTTCTATTTTGAAACTTAAACGCTTTAGCGGCTGCCTTTTGTGTAGTTTGCAATATTTGCCTTTATTTATCTGAAAAAGTCTCATGTTCCTTAAGTACATCTACCCTGTTGAACTTATTATGGGAAATAAATATTTAAATAAAAACAAGCTGCTGATTATTTCACATTTTACTTGTGAGCAACGGCACATTTAAATCTTACAAATATAGTTATTTGGCTTATATCGTGATAGATATCGTTATCGCCTGAAATGAAAAAAACATATCGTGATATGAAAAAATCTCATATCGCCCAGCTCTAGCGTGAAGGAATTAAAAACTATTCTGGAGATGGGAGCAATCAAAGAGTCTCAGACAGATGAGTCTCTAGAGAGCTCTGCAGATTAACGTGAAGGATATGTTACATGCCTATCCATGTAAGGCCAGGAAGTGAACTTGACCGAAGGCTAACTTCCATCTACAAGAGAAAAAACACAACACTGAGTTTCTATTCATCATACCTGGTTAACAGCATCAGGCCAGTTCTGCGTCTCCAGACAGAAGGAGCTGTGCTTCCTGTACCTACAACCACACTTTCCTGCGATGGAGCCATCCAGGAAGTTGGCAGTGTAGAACTGGACTCCTGGCTGGTTAGTAGAAACCTCTAAGACACGCCCACTTGCTGGGTGACAGACTCTTTAAAATGAATAAATAAATAAACAATTAAGATGAGACTTATTTGTCCTCCTTAACTTCAGTGGATGTCACATGTGTCTACAGTATGTTTTAGAAAATGACTTCTGTGTCAAACCTGGCAGCGCGTTTCTCTGTCCATGGACCTCCGGGTGATGACAAACAGAAGTTGTGGTCAAACCCTGGGCCTTGAAGTTCCTTCAGACGAGGGCCAATGAGAACTGGTTCTCTGAGGTCAAAGGGTGTGTCTTTCACCTCTCTGATCTCTCCTGTTAGTATTTAGTGAATTAATTCATGACTTCGTATCAGGAATGTTAATTAATGTCACACAATCGATTCTATAAAGGTGAATTATTGCAGTTACGAGTTATTTACTGGAGCATTAAGATATATTAAATGACAAAAAGTCCATAAGTAACATGTTTAGCAAACTAAATCATTTGCTAGTGAGCGTTCTGCACACTATCTTTGCTGTACCTAGTACTTAGCTGCATCTCGCACTACAGGCACGTTCCTCTGCTTTATCACCATTGTCCAGTGGTTTCCATCAGGAGCTTGTCTGTATCTGAAAATCCCACAGGATCTTAGCTTCGTCATTCTCATCCCCACAGTGACCTCTGGGAGGTTTCTGAATTACTGTGATAGAACGCCAGCCATACAACAAGTCCAAGAGCCAATCAAAGGCCTCCAAACATTATGTGGCCTTCACATGAGCTCACCAACGGTGGGTTTGGTTTATATAGTTAAGCACCTGCATACTAAAGAGGAAAATAACTAGAATTTGTCATTTCTGGAGAGACTGCAGTGGGATTGTAAAAATTCAAACTTGCATGTACCAGATGGGTCAGTTGTGAGAGTGCCACAAACATGGAGAGCCACACTATGGTGAGACACAGACGAAACCATCCACAAATGAAACTCAAATGAGGGAGGGAGGACATCAGAAAAGACCCACTTTTCTCTCTGTCAGTCTGTGAGAGCAGCGCTGCACCAAAATAGCTTGTTGCTGTAGACTGAACAAAAGTGTACCTAACAAAGAGGCACAGTGTTCTTTTACTGTCAGTAACATTCAGCACATAGCTCTATGCTGAACTGAGGTCAGGAGAGCGAGTTCAAAACTGATGTCTTTTTCTTTCTTTCCAAAACTGGTTGGAAAAATTAAACAGGGAGTAAACGGGAGCAGAGGATGACTGAACCAAATGGCTCCAGTTCAAAAGTTACACATCTCTGGGCTTTGAGGAAGGACTCGTTGAAAAAACGACACATGTAGCTACATCTTGAGGGTAAAATGATCACTGTAGGGTGAAAACTGTGGTCACAGCGGCAGGTTAAAGAGAAAGTTTTCAGCCGAGATTTTCTGCCTGTCTCACACTAAATCACAGGTGTTGAACTCCAGTTATGGGCTCAAAATGTGGTCGTAAATATTTTGTACTTGTAAATCAGGATTTGTATGTGTAAAAAGAATTTGTGTGTGCGTAAAAAAGATTTGTGCATGGACTTAGCCAAAAAAAACCCTGCAAGTGACAAGTACGAATTTTGACCCCTATTTTTCTTCCTTTCATCTGATTGGTCAATGTCATGTCAATCACAAATGTAACAATCCAATCAGAGAACAGCTGGGTTTGGCTGCCGGAGGGGCGCTTTTTTGAACTGCAGGTCCTTGAAGGGTGATACAGTTTGGAGGATCTCTATATAAATATCCGATAGCAGCTAGGTCCCCTAACTTTCAGCAGCTGTTGAAAGGAAAAAGTTGTGCTATATCAGTGGTTAGAAATACCATTAATACTTTAGGATTAGTTTAACACAAAGTCAGGGCTGACCCAGGACCATTGCTGTGAGTCACAGTGCGCAGCATAAAGGTCCTTTCACATCGGACGCAGGATGTGCTGCTAATGCTAACTGCTAACTAAAAGCAAAGGATCCAGAATTTGTTGCGCTGGCTGCTGGGCTCTGTGGGTTTTTGCAGCAGCTCTACCTGTACTAGATGCACCTGCTCCTTGTCGTTTCTATCTCTGACTTTATGTCCTCTACAAGAGTTTGGTTTTTTTTGCTGGTTCTTCAAATGTTCAATAAAAACATGTATGCTAATTCATAACGAAGAAAGCTTTGTAATGAAGACTGTCATTTCCAAAACACTGCCCGCCCCCACCCCGCGGTCCGCAGCGCTGTTGAAAAGGCTGTGGAAGTCCCTGTATTAAACACGTAGACCTGTGACACAAAAATCACCACACTCGGACGACCACAGACTGTTTGGTGATGAAGGAAAACGCTGGGTTGGCATGTAAAAGGGCATTTATTCCCTTCAAAGACCTGCAGTTCAAAAAAAGCGCCCCTCGACAGCCAAACCCATCTGTTCTCTGATTGGATTGTTACATTTGTGATTGACATGACATTGACCAATCAGATGAAAGGAAGAAAAATAGGGTCAAAATTCATACTTTTTTTTTTTGGCTAAGTCCACACAAATCTTTTTTACGCACACACAAATTATTTTTACACATACAAATCCTGATTTACAAGTACAAAATATTTATGACCACATTTTGAGCCCATATCCAGTCCTCGAGGGCTGCTGTCCTGAAACTTTTCCATGTGTCCCTGCTGCAACACACCTGCCACCTTCAGCATTCAGTCAAGTTCTACAGAGTCTCGCTAATGACTAGAGATGGCACGATACCACTTTTTTATGTCCGATACCGATATCATAAATTTGGATATCTGCCGATACCGATATGAATTCGATATAGTGTTTTTTGATCAATGGAACTGTTTTTTTAATATCTTGCTGCTTTTTGTATAAGTTCATACTCAAGTTTTAAAAAACAACAACAACAACACTAAAGCTATTCTGTTATACCTGTATGTAAAAAATACACTGCACCCAAAATATTTCATAGTTCAGCAAAACTGATCAATCTAATAAACTTAAACCTGCTCCATCCTCCCTATTCTGGTATTTTAAAGAGTACTTAGCAGAAATATTAAGCAACCTAACTAATAGGGCTCTAAAACTCCCAGCAAAAAAAATAAAAAAATAGGGAACCACCCCTCACCCTCCACCTCATGATGCTTAATCGACATAATCAACTTTAATTTGATGCAGTGTGAAAAAAATGCACGGAAATAAATTATTTTTCAAGAAATATTAAATAGATTCAACATCTTTCTTCAACAGAACTGCAGACTGCACAGATGGTACCTTCCCAAAGGAAAAAATACTATAGCTTACTAGGGTATATATATTAGACTTAACAGTTACTATATACAGTAATGGACTTCTATACATTTTAGATCAGATGAAAACTTTGGGTGTAAGATAATTATTTATTAAAAGCTCGACATTTTAAATGAGAATAAGAAAGAAAAGTATGTCTTTGTGCCCCCTTTTCCCAGTTAATGCCCTATCGGCCCCCCTGGATAAACTTTGCTAGATCCGCCCCTGCACAGTTACCAGCCGTCAGCTACGTAGAAAAAGATCCTCGAGTAGAAAGTAATATTAAATACATGCTAACAACAGCTGATCAAGCTTAAACGTGCTGCTGTTGTTCAGCCGCTGGTTTCCTCTTTCTGGTGCAAAGTGGGCCAAAAACAAAGAAGAGAGACGGAGTCGCGACAGAAACGCCGATCAGCTGATCATTAAGCAGTTTCATGATTGAAGTAGCAGCCGGAGAGAGAGGCAGTCGCTCCATATATCGCTTGTTAAGCTTAACGTGGGAATGCTTTGCAAACACTCAGAGATGGACTTACACACTTGCTTTACTTCTCTCTGGGATAACTTTGTCGGAGATGAAATGCCGGTTTGGTAGCGAGGCTACAAATACTCACAGCCGCTCTATCACGTGATGCACACTGCTGCGACGTGCTACAGTTATGAGGCGAGTTACGCCGTGTTGCAAGTTTTGAAGTTTTGTGAGGTGCTTTTCTGATATTTAATGGATCGGATTACATTTTTTATTTCTCTCCGATATCCGATCCAGTAATTTACGTCGGACCGATACCGATACGTAATATCGATCGGTCCATCTCTACTAATGACCTACTTGTATTCAAGTGTGTTGCAGCAGGGACACGTGGAAAAGTTTCAGGAGGACTGGAGTTTGACACGCCTCCCACTAATAAAAACACATACTGGAATCATTGCTTTACAACAATCCCACTAGAAAAAGAAGTTGCTGATATCCTGAAATCCTGTAAATGGCTGGACAGAGCTGAAAGCTGACAGTATAGAGAACAACCCTGGAGGCACAGGAACAAGCCCTTTCCCCCAAATCAGCAGAGGCTGGGATCTACCACAGGAAAGACCCCAGATACTGTGCAAAGATGTCCCTGAGTCGAGCACGTAACAGCACATAATGTACATTTCAAATTACTTTAATTTTAAATATGTTTATATTGTCTATCCTGTAAAATAGTCAGATGTCTATTCATATTAATGTACAGAATTCACCTGCTTGCTGCTACTACTGCACATTCACCCAATGTATATATATATATATATATATATATATATATATATATATATATATATATATATATATATATATATATATAATGTTCTTCCTCTACCCCCCCCATTTTTGCACATGTAGAGGAGCGTGTCAGGTTACTTTTCACTGTGTGTTATACTTGTATAACTATGCATGTGACAAATAAAGAACCTTGAACCTTGAACCAGGGAGCGAGATGCTAACGGGCAGGGCATACGTGGAACGCCAGGAGAACATGAGAAGCTCAAGGACTGAGAGGGGAGCTAAAGAGTCAAATGGATATGTACTTTAACTGATTATAAAGTCTGCAGTCTTGTTCCCGAGACAGTGTAACTGAAGTGATTTGAAGCACCAAACTGTCAGAGACTACCAATATTTCAATTCAATTCAATTCAATTTTATTTATATAGCGCCAAATCACAACAAAAGTCGCCTCAAGGCGCTTCATATGCTTGTATGCTTTTGACAGATTGATTAATTCTATTTGCTTATTTAATGAGAATTTTCCTATTATATCATTCAGTTTTATATTTGACATCTGTTAAATAAACCACTTCATTCCATTGACTTTTGCAGTTAAAGAGGATTGAAGTAAATCTTTACCTGTAGGAATTGATGTGTCATCCACAGGCAGGTACGACTGTGCAGTGATGGACACCTGATGGTCGTAGATATCTGCTACACCCTGGAGCACAGATAAGATTTTTCAGATCATCTGTCATCCTCTCCATACATATAGCCACGTTACTCATCTTGATGTGAGGAGGAAGGGGTTGATCTGTCTGAGACTCAACCAACACTCACTAATACCAGAACATCCTGCCAAAATAGGCCTGCCTCCTCCTTTAACAGTTTACGAAATAAAATTGTGAAAAACTGACTGAGAGTATCAGTGTTTGATATCACGAGTTTAAGTTAATTTACGGCAGAATGCTATTTTAGATTTCTCATTGGAATCACCTTTAAATCCATATAGTATGTAACAGGAAATGATGTCATCAGTAAACAGGAAGCTAGATGGGAGGTTGGGTTGTATTAAAGACGGAGCTCATATGTTTTCATTGTTATATCTGTACATCGTGAAGAAGTAAAAGTGATGGTGCCTCGTAGCAGATGTTGCAGTTTAACCTTTCCCCGTGTCGTTACTGTGGATATTGGACTTTTTAACCAACAGGACTCAGAAAGTTCGGGTCAACGACTCTCTTTCCGGTCTCCGTTCCACCTCCACTGTTCTCCTGTCACTGCTGTCAGGCACTCACAACACCACGGGCCCGCTGTGCAGGAGTTTGTAGGGTGGTGTGACGGCTCCAAACTCGAACTGAACGTGAGCAAAACCAAAGACATGGACTGGCTGCTTCAGTCACCACCACCATCCACGGGAAGCCAGTGGAGGTGGTTGAGGAGTACAAATACCTGGGAACCATCTTTGACAACCTCCTGAGATTCTCTGCTAACACAGAGGAGATTCTCAGGAGGTGCCACCAACGGCTACACCTCCTCAGGAAACTCAACTCCTTTGGAGTCAGCACAGCCATCATGATGACTTTTTCCTACGCCTTCCTGGAAAGCATCATGACCTTCTCCATCAGCTGCTGGTTCCACTCCCTCAGCCTTCATACAGGAACAGACTGCAGCACACTGCATCAGTGTGCTCTACAGTCATTGGCCTGTCAGAACTCTGGCTCAGCTTTTCAGCAACAGGCCCTCAGACAGGCAGCCTGATCATCAACGACCCCTCTCACATTCTTCACCCCGCATTTCAGTGGCTGCCCTCTGGGCGACGCCTCCGCTGAGGAGCGCCACCTTTGTCCCCTTAAGCAGCTCTGCTTTCTAACTCCAATAAGACCATTTCCCACACCAGAAACATAAACTACTCTACACTCTTTTTATACTGCCCACACTTTATTCACTTACAGTTATTTATTCACCTTTCAGTCACTTTAATTTAACAGCTTTGTAATTTTAAAACTGTGTATATTCTGTGTATTTATTATCTCACTCTTATTGCCTGCTTACGCCCTGTCCTTAGCTTCTGTAATGGGCTAAGTTTCCATTCAGCTTAAACACTCCCAAGAAAATCTCCAGGACTCAGACGATTGGATTCCAGAAGTTTTTACTGGGCACTTTTTGTGAAACTGTAAACACAATACAATGAAATATACTGTAAACACAATACAATGAAATATACTGTAAACACAATACAATGAAATATATGAAATGTATTATAGATGCAATAAGCTCAAAGCATCTGGCTAATTATCACAGCTTGACAGCCTAGCCGCATAGCTTATATGAGACACAATAAAGTTAACCGAATAACAGACAACGGTTCAAAACGCTTCACCGCTTAATTGTACAAAATGAATTATACTCACAGACTATGCCTTAGCGAAGAGAAAAGGATTAATCCTGTAACGGCGGTTGAATGAGCCCACACGCTAATATCCCGAGTCACACAGTAGATTCACTTTCTGACTCTCAGCGTAAACTGCTCTCGTGTTGTCATGGTTACGAAAATACACACACCGCTCTAAGCTACGATAGCGAGATAAAGAGAACACAAAGAACACATTTCTGGGGGCATAACACTCCCCGCTTGGGGTCTTTAAGAGCCCACATCAATTGGCAGAGTCAGACTTTGGAGAAAGAAGCAGAACTACTTCTGTAATGGGACGAGAGAATCCTCTTCTATTTCCATCTTTAACGACCTCCACTTCGACTCTCCGGACCAGACCGTCCTTCCCTGGAAAGGCTTTCGTGATGATGCCCATGGGCCACTCATTTCTCTCTGCCCGATCATCCTTTAAGAGAACTACGTCCCCTTCTTGAAGATTCGGCTGTTTCCCTTGCCACTTGTGTCGAAGTTGCAGTGTTTTGAGGTATTCACGCCTCCATCTGTTCCAAAACATGTCTGCCAGGCCCTGAACTTGTTTCCACTCCTCCCTGAAGAGATCTGCTTCCTCGAACTTGCCTGACGGCAAAGGAGGCGCGGAGCCTGTTTTGAGAGTCAGGAGCATGGCTGGTGTGAGGATGCAGGGCGACTCGGGGTCGGATGACACTGGAATGATCGGCCTTGCGTTCATAATTGCTGCTACCTCGGCCATAAGCGTGGTCAGAACCTCGTGCGTCAGGCGAGACTTTCTCTGTTCAAGCAGCATGCAGTCCAAGATACGGCGGGCAATGCCGATCATCCTCTCCCATGCGCCACCCATATGGGATGCATGGGGTGGGTTAAACACCCAGGTGCAGCTCTGTTTACTGAGGTACTTCTCCACCCTGTCGAACCCTGAGTTTTCCTTGTCCATCCCCAGCTCACGGGAAGCGCCGACGAAGTTAGTTCCGCAGTCCGAGCGTATCTGCTTCGCGGGGCCCCTGACCGCAAAGAATCTCCTCAAGGCGTTAATAAAGCTGCTGGCACTCATGGCTTCGATCACCTCAATGTGCACTGCCCTGGAACACATACACGAGAACATCACCGCCCATCGCTTGGAGTTCGAAACTCCTCCTCTTGTGCGGCGTGAAACGATGCCCCACGGTCCAAAGACATCGACACCTATGTAGGTGAAGGGAGGTGCTACTTGTAACCGTTCTGCCGGCAGGGCTGCCATCCGTTGATGTTCGGCCTTCCCTCGCAGCTTCTTACAAGTGATGCATCCGTAGAGCAGACTGCTGATACAGCGTTTGGCTCCCACGAGCCAAAAACCTGCGGCCCGAACGGCACCTTCAGTAAGATGTCTCCCCTGGTGTTTTACTGCTTCGTGATAGTGGGACACAAGCAGAGTTGCGAGGTGATGCCGGCCAGGAATGATGATGGGATGAGTCTCGTTCATGCCTAAGCCTGACTGCTCGATCCGACCTCCTACCCTGAGTAGTCGATCCTGGTCCATAATGGGATGCAATCTCCACAAGCTGCTGGAAGATGGTATGTCGACTCCAGAACCGATACACTTGAGCTCTTCCGCGTAGCACTCACCCTGGACACTCTTTACGATGCACACTTTGGCTTTCAGCAGCTCCTCTTCTGTAGGACGACAGATGTGCCAGCCTCGACATTCGCCCTGCGTCGAGCGAGCGAAGGAGCTAGCTACGTGGATCAAATGTGCAATGGCTGCATGGAGTGTGCTGAACTTGGAGAAGCGTTCAAAGCGTTGAGGGCGTACCACGCCTTTAGCAACATGGGTGAGTTTCGTTGTCACCTGTGGACGCACTTCGGCATCGATGTCGGGGTCGACAAGATTGTACGTCTCTTGAAGCTCGGATGGATGCCCTGATGCGTCGCAAAGAAAGGCTGGTCCTTTGAGCCACGGTGTACTGCTGAGCAGGGCTGATGCTACAGCTCTTGACCCAACGTCAGCTGGGTTAAGATGCGTTGGAACGTACTTCCACTGGCCGGGACAGGGTGACTGAAGGATACGTTGGACCCTATTGTGTACGTAGACATAAAATCTCCTTGACTGGTTATGGATGTATCCCAGTACGACCTTACTGTCTGTGTAGTAGGTGATGTTGTCATACGTTGTGTCCATCTCTGCGACTATCATCTCGGCGATCTCGACGGCGAGCACAGCAGCACAAAGTTCAAGTCTAGGGACAGTTAGGCTAGGTTGGGGAGCCAACTTCGATTTCCCAAAGACAAACCCAATCTCAGTTTGTCCCTGCTTGCCAGTTACCCTGATGTAGGCTACGGCCGCTATTGCTCTGACGGATGCGTCGGCAAAGACGCAGAGTTCTCTCCTTAGGGCTCCTGTGGTGGAGAGGGACGTATAAGGCCGTGGTATTTGGAGCCCCTCCAGGTCTTGAAGAGACTGTTTCCATCTAGTCCACTCGGTCTCCATGTCTTTGGGAAGGGGTGCGTCCCAATCTTCCGCTTGCAAGGTGAGTTCTCTTAGGATCCGTCTTCCATCAACTGTGATGGGTGCTAGAAACCCTAGGGGGTCGTATAGACTGTTCACGGTCGAGAGTACCCCTCTGCGGGTGAACGGCTTCTGATCGATCTCGATCTGGAACGTGAAAGTGTCCGTGCGCATGTTCCAGAACAGTCCCAGGCTACGCTGGATAGGCAGATCATCGATGGAGAGATCCAGGCCATTGAAATCCTGAGAGCGATCCTGGGAGGGGAATGCTCTGATGACCGCGGAACAATTTGATGCAACCTTGTGCAGCCTGAGGTTGGAAGCCGCGAGCATCTTCTGCGCTCGCTGGAGAACTGCGATGCCTTCTTCCTCTGTACTGAAAGACTTTAAGGCATCGTCGACGTAGAAATCGCGGTCGACGAATCTCCTAGCATCGCTGCCGTAGTCGGCCTCTGCTGCCTTAGCCGCCCGCCGCAGGCAATACACTGCGACGGCAGGCGAGGGGCTGTTACCAAAGAGATGCACCCGCATCCTGTAATCCACGACGTCAGAGGTAGGGTCATTGTCTCTATACCACAGGAAGCGGAGAAAATCCCGGTGGTCTTCTTTCACGATGAAGCAGTGGAACATGTGCTCGATGTCGGCGGTGATCGCAACCTGTTCCTTCCTAAACCTCATAAGAACACCTAGTAGGCTGTTATTAAGATCGGGACCACTGAGTAAGACATCGTTGAGCGATACTCCCTCATAGGATGCACTGCTGTCGAAGACCACGCGGATCTTGTCCGGCTTCCGGGGGTGGTACACGCCGAACAGGGGCAAGTACCAACGCTCCTGACCGGGTTGCAAGGGAGGGGCAGCTTCTGTGTGCGCCTTCTTGAGCGTCTTCTCCATAAACTCTAGGAAGTCGGCTTTCATCCGTGGTCGTTTTTCCAGTGAGCGCCGAAGTGAGACGAGGCGTTCGAGAGCCTGTTTCCTGTTGTTAGGGAGTCGCTGCCTCGGTGACCTAAACGGCAAAGGTGCGACCCAACTGTTGGAGCTGTCTTGGCAACACTCGGCTTCCATTATCCTTAGAAACTCCAAATCTTCCCTGGATGGAGCAAGTTTGTGGTCGTTGGGAGTGCGAGCGAAGACGGTTTGCCCCAAATTGTCTCCGATTAGCGTCGTCGGGGTTCGCGCTGGATGTTGTTGATAGTCATGTGCTTGTTCAAACACCTCTGTTACTTTCATCTGGTTGTTACATGGCTGGAGATGGCTTGTACGACCGTTCCCTAGAACGGCTGTTTTGTAGCTTCTCACCTCCGGTGGTCTGTGAGCACCTCCGAGGCACACGTCTCCGACGATGACCCATCCCAGGTCAAGCCTTTGGGCGAAGGGAGCATCTCCTGGGCCGCTTATTTGCTCTCGGACCTTGTGGACCCGTAAGATATCTCTGCCCAGTAAGAGAAGAATGCTGGCGTCTGGGTCCGGAGGTGGTATCTTGTCAGCGATGCGTTTTAGGTGGGTATGATGATAGGCCACACCGGGGGTGGGAATCTCCGCGCGGATGTTGGGAATTTGGTTACACTCGAGGAGTGTAGGCAGAGAGATACTCAGTTTCTCGTCCAACGGCTCTACGGTGTAGCCGCTGGCTCTCCTTCCTGATGTCTCCGTACGTCCCGCGCAGGTCTTTAGTGTGTATGAGTACGAGCGCCCGGAGATCTTGAAGGCTTCGAAGAACTCTGACCGCGCGAGGGAGCGATTACTCTGCTCATCCAATATAGCGTACATTCTCTTGGCTTCCTCTCTTCGTCCGTTTGGGAACACCCTGACGAGACAGATCTTAGCACACGCTCTAGCACTCAGACCTTCCCCACATACCTGTGTGCACGTTGCGTTGACCTCCTGGTTATCAGCTTTGTCCTCCTCCCCGCTATCCTCTGAGATGGAGGGGAACGATTTAGATTTCCAGGTAGGTGGGTGAGGGTGGAGGGCTGTCACGTGGGCAGCGCTACCACACTCGGTGCATGTTATCTTGGCTGTGCAGTTCTTTGCAAAGTGTTCTGTTGACGAGCAACAGCGAAAGCAGACGTAGTGTTCTTTCAGAAGCTGTTTGCGATCATCTAAGCTCTTCTCGCGGAAACCTCTGCATTTCCTCAGAGGATGGGGTTTTTTGTGCAGGGGGCAATGTTTATTCGGGTCAATACGTTCCCTGCTTTCCTTAGACTCGAACTTGGCAGTGCCTGAGACTTGTGTTTTGTGGGTGTGAACGGACGTCTTCGTGGGCCTCTCCCATTTATTCATTCTCTCGTTTGGGGGGCTTGGCGTGAAGAGGTTGAAACTTGGGTCCGTACGTGCTTTCGCCTCGGTGCGGATGAAGTTCACCAACACGGAGAAAGGTGGGAAGCTGACGAAATGTTCTTGTTTGTATCTCGTCCCGTGGTATAGCCACTTTTCTTGTATGCTGTATGGAAGTTTCTCGATGATGGGCTTAATTCCTCTGGAGGTATCCAAGTACGACATGCCCGCGAGGTAGCCATCTTCTTTAGCGGCTTGTAGCTCTGACAACAGGTCGGCTAGATCCCGGAGTCTCCGTGGATCTTTTGTCGTGAGCTTTGGGAAGCTTTCTAGTTTGCTGAACAGAGCTTGTTCGACGGCTTCTGGGGAGCCATATAGTTCGTCGAGGCGCCCCCATGCTGAGCACAGTCCAATAGTTGGATTCCTGATGTTGACCGTTTTTATTCTTCTTACCTGCTCTGTTGACTCCTTTCCCAGGTGTCTGGTTAGGAGGTCGAGTTCTTCTGCAGCAGACAGGTCTAGATTGGCAATGGCGTTCTGGAATGATGTTTTCCAGGCCCAATAGTTTATTGGCTGGTCGTCATATGCGGTGAGACCTGAAGTCACCAAGTGGTTACGAGCGAGATATTTGATGAGGTCAGTGGTTGTAGAATGGTCGTAATCACCTCCGTAGAGTGTCCCGTGGATGGACTGATGCGTGGGAAACGTAGAATCTCGTTTGGGGTTCTGCTGTAGGAGTGGAGTTGGAGGGGGGTAGAAGGGTGACTTGGAGCTCTGTCGTGTTGGTGCGTCGCTTCTCCAGGGGCCCTGAAGAGCTTGGTGTGGCGTAATAGCAGCAGGAGCGGCAGCTTGGGTCTGAGCCGCGTTATGCGGGTGAGTGACTGGCTGAGAAGGGGGAAGGTTATTTTCTGTAGCCGATAGACCCTTGGCGCTCAGGCTGGCCTGTTCGGAGACAAAGGCGGCTACGCGCTGGTCTTTGACAGACTGGTGGACCAGGCTGTTAACTTCGCTGCGTACTTCGAGACCCATATCCTGCAGACCAGCTACTAGGGAGTTCGCCTCAGCAACGGCGGCATCCCTTTCTTTTTCATCGATTAGTGCGTCGAGGCTGGCTTGAATACGTGCTTGCTCCACTTTAAGCTCGATTTCTCTTTTTGAATGTGCCGCTCTAGCTTGCGCGGCTTCAGCCTTTGCTTTTGCCATGGCAATGGCTATGCTGATTTTTGAGCCAGACGATGTACCAGATGAGCGACTGCTCCTTGAGCGCACACACTCTGACTGGTTGTCTCCATTTCCTTTGTCAGCATTGCTACGTTGTGACATTGCGTGTCGTTGGGTCTCCAGTATCGGGAGATGTCGGCTGCGGCGAAGTTTTCCGAGGCTATATTGGAGGCTGCTTATCTCTCGATAATGGGTAGCTCCGTACAGCGGCGATCCTCGTATCCCTATTAGCTGCGTTGCAGTCTTTTCACTGTAATGGGCTAAGTTTCCATTCAGCTTAAACACTCCCAAGAAAATCTCCAGGACTCAGACGATTGGATTCCAGAAGTTTTTACTGGGCACTTTTTGTGAAACTGTAAACACAATACAATGAAATATACTGTAAACACAATACAATGAAATATATGAAATGTATTATAGATGCAATAAGCTCAAAGCATCTGGCTAATTATCACAGCTTGACAGCCTAGCCGCATAGCTTATATGAGACACAATAAAGTTAACCGAATAACAGACAACGGTTCAAAACGCTTCACCGCTTAATTGTACAAAATGAATTATACTCACAGACTATGCCTTAGCGAAGAGAAAAGGATTAATCCTGTAACGGCGGTTGAATGAGCCCACACGCTAATATCCCGAGTCACACAGTAGATTCACTTTCTGACTCTCAGCGTAAACTGCTCTCGTGTTGTCATGGTTACGAAAATACACACACCGCTCTAAGCTACGATAGCGAGATAAAGAGAACACAAAGAACACATTTCTGGGGGCATAACAGCTTCAACGTCATGCTGCTCTGTTGTATCTTAACTGCCCCTTGGGGATAAATAAAGTCTCTGATTCTGATTGTGTTACTGTCGTTACACCTGTGGACCAAGAATCAGAGTGTGGATGTGGGGAAGGAGTTTAGAGGACTGCCCGTTCATAGCAGAGGCAACACACTGAAACCACACTTCCTAGTGGGCAAAATATTGTTTTGTAAGCCAGGAGACTAGCAGTGCCAACCACACAAACACCACTGTGCAGAGGCACCCAGAAACGTGTCCATGTCACTTACCTGTCCGGCCAGGTTGAAGTAGGAATGGTTGGTGAGGTTGATGGGGGTAGTTTTGTTAGCCTGTGCTTGGTATTCAACAGTTAGTTCTTCCCCCTGAGCAAACAAGTTCAAACTCAATATCTGTGCTGGCAAAACAAATGTCTGAGTATCACTAAACAGCAACGTCGAATTAGCTCTGCCAAAAGGAAATTTGGGATGCAGTAGTATGAATTCATAACCAGATGTGTCTACCTGCAGTGTGTAGGAGACAGAGACCTGAACTTCACCAGGATAACCCTGGTCTCCATCTGGACTGGTAAGACTCAGCTGCACACCACCTTCCACTGCTGCAGCAAGCCAGATAGCCTGCAGAAGCAAACACACATGAATCGTGGAGTACACAGGATACATAAAGTGCAGCTTACAGAGCTCAGTAAAATTCAATCTACAGCTGCCAACAAGTAGGTGTTGTGAAGTGATGGGTGTATATTTCACTCTGTGAGACCAACCCTGCTGTTTTTGATGTGTGAGGGTTTTCCTGTGGCGTGGATTGCACATGTAAAAAAGGGCAGTGTGTCCAGTCTTCTTTTCAGCCATTCTTTCATTTGTTCAAATTACAGGTGGAGCCAGAAGGAACTCATCAACATGAAGAACAGAATCGGCAATGCCAAAAGCCTAAGAAGAGCTCTGTACAGTAGTTTAGTGTTAAAAGCCTGTGTCGGTCATTTTAGTCTAAACCCAGAGAAGGAAGCCCCTTAAAAAACAAAACTAGTTGAAGAATTATGGCAGGACTTCTTTGAGCAGTCTTGTAGGATTGGGGTCTAAAAGACATGAGAATTTGTGAAGAAGTTCATGAAGTCATTACTAGTTAACGTTAAAGGGATGGTTGGCTCAACAGAGCTCTGACTGTTTGTCAGCCTGGCTACAGAGCTGCAGAGAAACCTTCTTATTTTCTTCAATCAGTGATGAATAGTAAGATGTTCTGGCTTTACGGAGGGCTTTCCTATAAAGCAGCAAACTATTTCTCCAAATGATGATGATCTTCTACATTTGTGACACACCATTTCCTCTCCAGCCTACGAGTCATCTGCTTTAGGCTACATGTTTTACAATTATACCACGGAGTCCAGTACTTCTGATTTAAGGGTTTTTTCACAGGAGCTACAGTATCCAGAGTCGTACGGAGTAAAGCTTAAAATTGTTAGCAGGATAATTGATGCCTGTGTTCAGGTAGCTGCTCTGCACTGTGTGCACAAATTGTCACACATTACAAATAATGGTCAAACACTTAGCTGTGATTGGTGAAACATGTACACAGAGGGAAAACACATCATTTATACAGTTTTCCACAAATTGTGCTCCATGTTAAGATTGGAGCACAAACTAATATTAACCAGACCTCACCTTGTTGAAGCCTCGCAGGCCTCCATGCAGCGCATTTGGTCCATTGTTAAGATCCAGCTGGTACTCCTTTCCCTCAAGGACAAAACGTCCCTTTGCAATCCTGTTTGCCACACGGCCCACCACAGCGCCCAGGTACCGCTTATCTGATACATAACCTGACAACAAAGCATAATACTTCTTATTGATATATGGAAGCTGGATATTGTAGTGGTAAGACTACACACTTTTGGGGCGGGAGTCACAAGTTCGATTCCCACCCAGTACTGAAAATTCCTGAAGAACTTGATTCTGTACTGGACTCAGCCGTGAAAACTGGGGACCAGAATAAGGACCAGACTGGTGCACTCTTGCCTATTTCATGCAGACGTGTTAGCTGGATCTGTGATGAGAGGTGCAGCGATGTGCAGCATGCAATGTTGAAAAAAAACTGGAGTCCTCGAAATCAAGACAAGTGATGATGTTTCAGCTTTCGTATATTTATAGAGAAGACTTATAATGGCCGCTATTTTCTTTGTGAATCTTTGTTACATGGCAGTTTATTACAAGTACCATTAGTGTTAAAACTAAACACTTGACACACTGGAAAGTGGCAGTGAGACAGAGCTGCAGGCCGTACTGCTAGTGACACAATAAGTATCAGGAATATAATGTGCACGTTTCTGAAAAACACTGCTGGGCGTTGTAAGAGGTTAAGATCAGTGAGCGCATCACCAATCCAATATATTAGTGACAATCATCTCTTTACTAAACAAATAATGGGTGTTTCCAGGGGTGGGAAAAGACACAGAAAGTCTACTGCATGAGCTTCACTTTAGCCGTCGCCTGATGTTCAGATTCATGTGAAGCAAAAAACAACCCACGATCACGTCTGCCTGCACTAGAGAACCTGAACAACAGACATCACTTTCAGGAGTTTGTGCTTAAATTAACCACTTTAATCATCTCATTGCTTTTTATACAATTAAACCGGTTTATGTGCAGATAACAACACAAGTTACTTTCCCTCCTACCTTCCAGGTTATCATAGCCAAGGACTACATCCTCCATTTGTCCATCGTTCCCTCTGTAGCTCACTGATCTGATAATGGCACCTAAGGTTAGGACTTCCACCTTCACCTGAGGAGACTGGACAACCCACAGGTCCACGGTGCCCTGGCCAGGCCACTCTCCCCATGGATGATGGCTTACCTGAGTCATCTTGGAACGAGCACAGGAACAGAACATAAGCTTAAAATAATGGTTAAAATGTTACTTCACATTTAACTCAAATAAGTTTGGTCAGCTCTTACATTCCCACAGGCTCAATATATCTTGTTCTAGCTCACAGTAGAGTCAGCAGTTTGTACAGAGGCTACGAACATCTGTGTGAAGCCTATTAATGCTCACTGGACTGTGCGCAAAAGAGTCAAAATACCAGCTTACAGTATTCCCACGTGTCTCTTACATACACACCAACACAGATAGTAAAACCGGTGTTGAGCCAAAAAGTGACTGTCTGCAAAAAACTGATTTCCGGTATTTACCAAAAACGGATTGTTCGTATTTAAAGTGCTATAAGTAACGTGTTGGGCTATAATATGTGAAACATATGTCAACTGCATCCCTCATGGATGACACAAAGTCTGGAGCCACAACAACATTCGTGTAACAGTAACAGCAGTGACTTTTATATAACCTTTATTTCTGCAGTAAAAATCTCATTAACATTAACAATGTCTTTTGTAAGAGCAGCGCTGGCAGCAAATATTACGATAGTTCTGTAAAAGTATTTGAAGTGGGGATAAAGGAGCGGATTGGTTATAAACTACAATAACACAGAGTTGTAAAGACACTTGACAAACAGATCATTTTTAATTCTACATGTAACCTCTTTGTAAACGCTGTTCACCGAAGTCTATTTACCAACATACGTGATGATATTACACGTGAAAAATACACGGAAACATTGGAAATCAGTTTTTGGCAGACAATCGCGTTCTGGCACAACAAGTTTGCTCAGTTTAGCGTATACAGGATATGACGCTCAACCTCTCTTTACAGTCAGCAGTTATTCAGCACGACACGCAGCAGCAGTACACCCGCGCGTTCTTACCTTGAATACTTCACGCACTCATTACTAGACTTTGGACCTGGTCGTGTTTTCCTGCTTCCGTTACTGATGACGCAGACGCGCAATGGGTGACGTCAAAGCTACTGGGCACGCCCACGTGGCGGGCAAAAACTATGTTTTTTAGTATAATATAGACACGTAAACAGTCGCTCATTAATGGCGTGTATATAACAGAAGAAGTATTACTGAGAAGACTGAAAAGCTAGTCTCTGTGTCGACTTTACTCACAAACTGCCTGTAATATCAGTTCCAGCTGATATGTTTGTTAATAACACAGCTGATGCCCACAAAATGTAAGAAAAAAAACAGGACTAACGTAGCAAAGCGCTGTATTTATGTGCTAAAACCCAAATGATGGCATTCGGGTGCCAATTAAAAAAAATGGAATAATTTTTCCACAGAGGAATTTTTCAGCACTGACTTTTTACATTTATATATTGTTTAGTTTGTTTTAAATATCCATTCATCTTCATCCGCTTTATCCGAGGCCGGGTCGCGGGGGCAGCAGCCTAAGCTGTTTTAAATATTCAGGTTAAAAATAAGCCTTAATGAGGTATTTTTCAAAAAGTTACTTATTGATGATAATGTTAGTCTTTATTGATTTCATTATCATCTGCTTATGCACACATGTTGATGACTGAAAACATCTCCACCAGTTTACTCCTTGACACCTTTAAAGGTAAGAAAAATATGTATAATTGTAGCTATATTTCAATTAACCTCAGCACTCTGGAGGACGCAAAGAAGACCCGGACAGTTTACAGTGGTGTAATGACGAGCACGTCGAGCACATGGGGAAACCAAACAAGGTGCCGTGTCTGTGAAGTTTCTCAGTCATCCAGGTCATCATAGTTTAAGGAGCTTTAAGGAGCTGGACTTCTTTAAGTTGCATGAAGACGTTTCACCTCTCATCCGAGAAGCTTCTTGAGTTCTAAGGTCAAATGGTGGACAGTCCCAGATTTAAACCCAGTGGGAGTATCCCCACCCCAGTGTGTGAATGGGTGGATGACTGGATATGTAAAGCGCTTTGGGGTCCTTAGGGACTAGTAAAGCGCTATATAAATACAGGCTATTTACCATTTACCATGATCCTCTACCTAATCACATGAGCCAAGGAGTGAAAACGGGTGGCTCTGAGTCAGAATTCTCACATTGAAGGCAAAATTCTGAGAAAAATAGTCAGAACTATGAATAAAAAGTCAGAATTCTGACATTGAAGGCAGAATTCTGAGAAAATAGTCAGAACTATGAATAAAAAGTCAGAATTCTGACATTGAAGGCAGAATTCTGAGGTTAAAGTCAGTCCATTTTGTTCCACTTGGGTGGGGTGGGGGCTGGAGCCTATCCCGGCTGTCACAGAGCAAAAGGCACGGTCAATTTCTCACATTAAATTATCCAATAACATTTGAATAATAACAGTACTTTCTGAGAATTGTAATGTAAATACTATTTATTTAACATAAAACATCCACAAAAATACACGGAAATGAAAGCTACACAACAGTTTTTTGTAGAGAGTTTTTCCCCCTTAAAAAAATGCTGTTAAATCCAGAACTGAATTTAAAATCTTTCTCCTCAGTTACAAAGTCTTGAATAATCAATATCTTAAAAACCTCATAGTGCCATCACCCAAACAGAGCACAACAGAACACGTCTGCTCTGTTCGGGGTGAGTGTGGCTCTAGTGGTAGCATGGTATATCTGCTAGTTGAAAGGTCAGTGGTTCAATCCCCGGCTGCTTCAGTCTGCGTTCAAAAGTGTCCTTGGGCAGAATGCTGAAGTCGCTCACCAATATGTTAGACAGAAAGAACTTGTACACATAAATGTGTTGGTATCGATGGGTGAATAAGGCATGTTTGTAGTGTTGAGTGCTCAGGCAGAGTAGAAAAGCACTATATATTAAAACCTGTCCATTTACACCACTTTGGGTTTCATCATTAGTTCTTATTAACCTCTGGCTCTCTTCCACAATGTGTCTTCGTCCCCTCACCAGTCATGGCAGAGGGTTCCCTCCCCCTGAGCCTGATTCTGCCAGAGGTTTCTTCCTGTTAAAAGGCAGTTTTTTCTTCCTACTGTTGCCAAGTGCTTGCTCATAGATGGTCATCTGATTGTTGGGGTTTTTCCGCATTATTGTAGGGTCTTTATGTTATAATATAAAGCCCCTTAAGTCAGTACAGTTTAGGCTGGCTGTGGCTCAAGAGTTAGTGCATATCATTTACTTTTGGAAAGCTGAAGGCTTGATCCCTGGCTTCTCCAGTCTGTATTTTGTGTCCTTGGGTTGGAGGGTTGTCGAACTGCAGGCCTCGAGGGCCGGTGTCCTGCAGGTTTTAGATCTCACCCTGGGTCCCCACACCTGAATCAAATGATTAGTTCATTACCAGCCTCTGGAGAACTTCAAGACATGTTGAGGAGGTCATTTAGCCATTTAAATCAGCTGTGTTGGTTCAAGGACACATCTAAAACCTGCAGGACACCGGCCCTCGCAGCCTGCAGTTTGACGCCTGTGGGTTAGATAATGAACCCTCAGTTTCTCAGGATGCAACCATTGGAATGTGAAGCGCCTTGAGTCAGCTGTTGCTGTGACTTGGTGCTTTATAAATAAAATTGAATTGAATGTTGGAATGTCAGAAAACGTGCTTAGCCATAGATGAAAGCAGCGTATGTATAGATCCGTCAGCAGAGCTTCAGCTGTATGTTCAGTGTGTATCATGCTCTGGCCTCTTCAGAAACACAGGTCATTTCACACCAGCCAAAGAGTTGTTTCTGTTCAGTTTCTGATATTTTCTTAGATTTCAGATTTTGTTGTGTGTTGTTGTTGTTTTGCCTAAAACCCATAACATGACTGAAAAAAATGACACCGTAGAAACAAAATAGAGGAAGACACTGTATAACTTTATTGTTTTCACTCTAGAACAAAGCTTCTAAAAGGCCAAAAAAATGCCCTCCCTATAAATACAGATCTGTTCACGCATGTTGAGTGATTTGTAGTTACATCCAGAACATACTTTCACACAAATATTACATTAAACATCACAGCAAAAGTGTGCTTCACGCCCATCAGCACATTATTCACTTTATGTTGTACAGAACACACATGCTAGCCACTCCCCAAAATGACCCAGCTACAGATGCACACTGAAAAAGTGTTGCTACTACATAAGAATGTTTAGTTTATATACAAATGTTAAAAAGTGCAGTGTATTGAATATCTTCTTCACATTGTGCTTCCTTTAAAATGGATTGTAGGTATGGATATTGCTGCTATGCTCGAGCCCCATTAGTCTGTTGAGTAATCTGTAAAATTCAAAACATGGATGAGAGTAAATTCATTTGGACAGCGCCAAATCACAACAACAGTCGCCTCAAGGTACTTTATATTGTAAGGTAGACCCTACAAGAATGCAGAACAGTGACTTTGTCCAACAGGCAGTTCATTTGTTGTGTATTTTTTTTATTCTACAAATGCATCCATTTGAAATAAAATGATTTGGATCTTTTATTTAACTATATATAAATGTTTCTGTAACACTGAGCGGTATTAGCATGAGCTGTGTTGCTGATCGGACGTTCCCATCATGCTCTGGGAAAGTCTTTATGCTACCTTTTTCTATTCTAATTTTTCTAGTTACAAAAACATGACATGACCACTAGGAAGTCTTCAATCGTAGAGCTTTTCTATAAGTCAGACAACATGACTGCAATCCTAAATATGTTAAGTGCTTCAGCCAGCACTGTGACATAACACAAACAAAATTCAAAGAAAAACCAACATCAAATGTCCTGGTATAGTTTTGCCATGGTCATCAAAGACCACGAGGACCGTGGACAGGGAGGAGCGCTGGTTTGAGCGAGGAATCAAGGAGGACATTTATGTGAAAAGGGAAAGACCATCAAGGGTACATGTGTCCCTATAAGGAGCTTGGAAAGAAAAGCATCTGGACTTCATCTTCAAGAAACTTAAAGAAGTCCAGACGTTTTTCTTCCCAAGCGCCCTAGACTACGATAGCCTGGATGACCTGAGAACCTTCACAGACATCTGTCACCATCTTACAATGCTGTGATTGCAGACATTCCCCCAACTCTCTGTGAATGGTGGTCGTCGATGAGTGGTTGTTGATCAATGACCGAGAAACTGACCTCACAGCCATTGTTCATCAGTGGTGCTGGTTTCAGTCATTACACAAATGTTACTGTTTATTTTTATCGGGGAAACCTGCAGTCAGCCGAGACTGAAGACGTCACCTGGATGAGTTTCTCCGACTAACAAAAAGTGCTACGTCCAGAGGAACACAGTCAACTATCCTTACTTCGATGATTGCGCATGCATCAAGACATGTTCATCTGGGTCTTTAACTTAAGATGTAAAGCGCCTTGAGGCAACTCTCAGTTGGTGCTATATAAATAAAACTATTGAGAAGATAAATGTGATCTTTCAGAAACACACACCTCATAGCCAGAGGCTGTTCTCAGGCTCTTCCTTTGTTGCTGTTATTTGTATGTTCATCCTTCACATCTGTTGCAGTTCTTATTGGAAGAGTATATGCCATAAAGCAAGTTTTAATGTTTGAGTCCACTCATCAGAATATCACTGGTGATTTACAGACAGCCTGGTTTGATAGTAGCTGACAGGCTTATTATAAAACGTAGACTGTGTCATCTTCAACAGGTTCAACCTATCAGAAAATAAATAGAAACATCACCTCAGCTGCCACAATACAGACAAACCAGAGCATTGCACATTCACTTGTACATCACAATCTTATCCAGTAGGTCGTTTTGTTACTGGAGTAATTAAAATAAAACTACTTTAGGTCAAACAATATTGCTTCAGAATCATCACACTTCATATCACCGGCATGACAAAACAAGTTCCTTGATATCGTCAAAGTTTCTTTTAATCAGTGATGCAAACACGTCACTTCTTCACCTTCGGGATATTGAGAAAAAGGTCCGTTTGTTTGGTGAACTATTCTGGCTGCATATTCAATAACATCCGATTTAGGGCCGTGGTGGGTGTGAGCTTATCCCACATATGTTGAGAAGCGGGGTACACCCTGAGCAGGTCACCAGTCACACAGAGACAGACAACTACGCACATGACCGATGGCCACATTAGAAGTGGCAGTTATCTAACAGCAGGGTTCTCTCTCCATACTTTGCAAAGCTGGCTGGTCAACCTGTTGAGGAATTACCATTCCCTGTTCACAAGCTGCTAGAGCCCAGCAAAGGTTTTCTTGGCTTTCTCACGGAAACGTTTACCTGACTAATATTTTCATTCTTGGTGATTTTATGATTGTTCCGTTAGTATCGGCTCACCAGCACGTGCGTCGGTCATACGAGCTGAGACGCTTCATTTGGTTCTTTTACTTGTCAAATCTGTGTGTACATGCAACGCTGAGGATGCTACTTTCTCTCACCACGTGCCAGCCTTTTAAAATCAAGGTTGCTGAAGTAAGAGTCGTGACCATGCTGCACTCTCTCGTTTGTGATCAGCTGGCTTAGCCCATTTGCAGAATATGTGCTGAAGTGTGAGGCTCTATCTCTACATCGGTTTAACGCTGTCTGCACTGCTGTCCTTTGAGGTCATACCGCCTTAAATGAAGGGCACTCAGTGCAGGAGAGCTTGCAGTGTCTTATGAAATTTTAACAAATATCAGGAGGCTGTCAAGGCCTCAATAGCACAAATACTCACTGGTGCATTTCCTCAGTCTGAGCATGTTCCCGCCCTAACCAGCACTGTTGGCAGCTCTTCATCTTTTTCTTGTAATTAGAACATTAACTTTGAGAATTATAAATGCTTGGTTTGTGTTCACCCAAACACATTCCTCTTCTCATCAGCTTTCTCGGCTTCAGACTAGTTCCAGTTTGTCCCATTTTCCCCAGTGCATTTAATATGATCATTTCTACATTATTACTTATCTCTGCGTCAGGCTGGGGTCCTGTCCAGAGTGCCCCCCCGAGTATTTCAATTGTTCTTAAATTATTGGTACCGTTTACTGACATCCTACTTCCTGTGCAGCACTTGGATTAGATTACAAGCCTGGAATCGCAACGCAGAAAGAGCTTCCACTGCACCACTGTGGTGCTCGCATTCAGTGATATTCAATAACACTTTATATAACATGAACATATATTATAATAAATTCTTTGCCAATGACCGGGTACTGGAGTTACAGATATTAGCACTGAGGTTTTATTCGTAACTTTTGTGTGCCCTCCACACCTGTGCACATGCGCCTCCATCAGGTGGCTCTTAGTAAATTTCTCCATCCATCCCCTTTGGTCCAGAATACTGTAGAACTCGGTGCACCTAACATGTGTTCTCCAGTTAACTTCACCTGCCCTCTTACCCTTTCTTTTTGCTATCTTTGTGAAATGTCTACGATGTTGCTAGTCATGGTACATGACTGCCTGAGACTGGATACTTTTTCTGTGGCTATTCATTCAGTCGTTACCTTTGAGCCCCACATACATACTCATTGCAGACCATCTGATTCATAAATGTCTCATTACTACTCACAGGAAAACCTAAATAAATGAGCTTAGATGATGTCTGAATTGTGCAGTGTAAAGATAATGTTGAGCAAATCAAACACGTAACTCAAATACTCCTATAATCTGTTGCCTGCCACACATGCACACACCGGGACTAAAAAGGGCCCTTCATTTTTACAGAACAGGTGACAAGAAGCCAGTTCAATACTTTGCAATATTTGTGCAGTAAAATATCTGTCGTTTAAGTATGCCACTGAATAAGCTCGATAAATCCATACAGCTGATGGGTCCCTGTTGCTGCAGGATGCTGGTTTAGCTGGTGTCACCCAGGAGGGTCAGTATGGAGCTGGCCTGTGAGGCAAGTTTACTGCTGCTATGATCTGTGAGTTTACTGATGCTTTCCTTCATATTCACAGAGTTCAACGCCTCCTTCATGACACCTAGAGCACACAAGAACAGAAAGAAAAGAGAAAAGTAAGAGGTTGATTGAAACAGATCAAATTATGCAGATGCACTGTAGCATATTCTCTGATCATCATTGGGTGTACAGTAGACTTTGTGTTCTTTAGAGCTTGGTTTGAATACATTACACACCTGAGTCATTCTACACCAGGAGAATCTGTGACACGCTCAAACCTGGCTCCCTAAGAATCAGCCATTTTTCTACAATAATGCTGCCGTTCTATGAAAAAGTCTTTGAAATAGCTGAGGATGCATGAAAATTCTGCTTTTTAAATTCTCTTTATTTTTTCCACCATTTAAGTACACGAGGTAGCTACACAAACATTCAGGGCTGAGAAACACATTTAGGCTGTGCAACCAAGACAACTTTGCACCAAATTGGCACCAATGTAAACACACTACTACTACTGGAAATTCAGAAAACCGAATATCTAATAACCATTTTGAATGGCCTTCGTGTCCTGTTACTATTAACATCGCTATCTGAAACACAGAGCTGAGTGACACTTGTGACGTTGTCATGGTCCCCGGGGTTGAAGGGTGTCGTCTTCATTAGGACTTCATGGTCTATTTTCTAGTCTTGTTATTTAAGTCTTCTGTTAAATTAATCACGACTTTGTGTTTATAATTACTTTCTCTTTGTCTTCAACTACATTTCCTCTCTGGTTACACTGTCTCAGTCTCCCCTTGTCCATTGTTGTCCCACATAGCTTTATATCTCCTAGCTCTGGTTTCCTGTGCTTCCTGGGTGAATGCTGCTCAGTGTCTCCTGAGCAGCGGTTGAGCAGTAACACAAGTAACGTGTTACTGTAATCCAATTACTTTTTTCACGTAATGAGTGAAGTAAAGAATCAGTATTGTAAAAAAGTAATTATATTCCTGTTACTTTCTCGTAAGCACGCTGCGTTACTAAACCGTGATTGTGTTTGTGAGAGCGTCTCATGACAGTGGCGAGCGTGCGGCGTCTGTGGCAGCAACAGACGTGTGCAGATCAACAATGGATAACATGGAGTGATGGAGAG
Organism: Copadichromis virginalis; assembly: GCF_057382275.1. NCBI lineage: Eukaryota > Metazoa > Chordata > Actinopteri > Cichliformes > Cichlidae > Copadichromis > Copadichromis virginalis. The sequence goes on along the minus strand of NC_140636.1, from coordinate 6,446,974 downwards.
AGTACGACCGTGCACTCTGCGTGAAAAATTAAACTTCAAATCTGAGCGAGCAGCACCCGCCGCGCTCCTGCTAAACAGCTGAACGTAGATTTAAGAGCAACAGGACTCAGTGCTGCTGAATCTTGGATTTTATTGTTTTCTTCGAGCCTCCATATTTCATACTTCCTGTAACCTGCCTGTGGGGATTTAATCTCTGTGACACTGAGCTGTAAGCTAAAAGGTGCACACGAGGTTTGCTTGCTGCATTTTTGTGGCTCCTTTGACACTGACATCACAGCTTTATCATTCTACATCCACTGGACAGAATTACTGCAATTTCTATGTGTTGCTTTAAAATCAGACACATACTGGAGTTAGCCAGGCTGCAAATGAGACCTAAAGCACTGAACTTGACCTCGACCGCTCCCACAGGATCCTCCAACATCTTCTTCAGCATGGGTAACAGGTCTGCCTCCCCAAATGGATCCTTCATAGACTCTGCATTGTTTACAGACATGCAAAAATAGGTAAACATATATTCTTTGATGGACATCATCTCTGTTAAGTATTGACATCAAACATCTTGTGTTTTGCTAAATTGCAACAGGTCATTATTGTGTTGTATTGTGTGCTGATCTGTGGAACCAGCGCTCAGTGGCACCTCTCTCTCTAAGGGGGAGCCAGGATCCCTCCCGGGCTTCTAGACTTCTGATTGGCCAACATTTCACACAGTCAGGATCTGGCATGAGCGTTTGACTTTGGTTTTAGCGTTTACGCGTGGATGGAGATGTTTTTTCAAAACTGCACGTGTGGACCGGTTTTAAAAAAATTTAAAACTGAAAATCTCCATTTTCAGAAATACCCCCGTGTACGTGGCCTAAGCTGAGTTGGTTGAGCGTGACTAATAACTGCATCATAAGGAGATAGTTAACATGGAGAGGAGTCTTTTTCCACTTACATTCAGATTTTCTCTTTGGTGGCGGATATGATCACTGATCCAGCGGGAAGAATTTGTAACTTGGACTAATCTGAATTTTAACATGATGCAGAATTGGTGAGCATACATTATTCAACCAATTCATTAAGTCACTGATATCTGAAAAGGTAGTTGTTGATGCAGTAAGGTCAGAGAGCAGAAAACTGAGCTGCTGAGTGCTCATTAAAGATGCAAGGTGTAATCGTTTTTCTCTGGGAAGACAACACTGGACGCACAACGGTGTCAAACATTATGCATTTGTGATCAGACGTGTACAAAGTGCTTATAGAGAAGCCAAAAGTAAAACCTGTGTCCAGTGTGTGGCCACCACATGTTGCACTAAATTAAACGCCTTTGCAATGTTAAGAAATTCTGTGGTAGTGCAGTTAGAGGCACCATGAATATGTAAAGTCAGCTACCAAGATGCTTTTACCAAAATGAACAATAACAGATAAAAGAATTCATTTAAGAAATTATTGCAGGATTTGGGAGTTGATAGATTACAATATACAACAAGCTGTTTAAATAGTTCCGGGCGTTTGAGGAATGATGTGAAATTGTCCACATAGGCAATGTTTTCATTCCTGCAGCACCCTTGAACCAAATGTGCAGGTGGTCAACAGCTGAAGAGCAGTCAGAGTAATATCCTTCACACAGGCCCCAGGAGAGCAAACGGTACGGCCACCGAGCATCGCCAAGTGTTGAGCCATAGACGTGGGTAGACTCGGCCTTGAGGAGGTGGTCGATGATGAGCAGGGGCATGACCGCATGTGAGCGCCAAGATGCAGCTGTGGCAGCAGCGACAATAGTAGTAGTACCTGGCAGAGGAAAACGGCCTGCGTGGCAGGTCTGTGGCGCCACTGCAGGGAGGCTGACACACTGGAGCTGCAGCAGCTCGTCACGCCTCCTCTGCATTCAAGTCTGTACTGGGTAGTTGTTGTTGTGTATGTGTGGCTGGCAGCTGAAAAGCTGCAGCCGAGTGCAAAAGAAACAACAACTGAGAATAAAGAACAGTGTTTAAAAGTGTAGTGGTCAGGTCCGCCATGCGTCTGCTACAGCCTGGAGGAGAGAGAAGGCTAGGGCGTCTGTGCTGGAGCCAGGCAGCCTGGAGGAGTGTTGAAGTGGCGAGAAAGTCCGGGGGTGACACAGCTGCGACAGCCAATCCAGTGCTGAGCAGGCCATGAGAAGGAGGAGCATGTTGAGGAATGAAATTGGACCAGCATCCCTGTTGGGCAGCCATCCCATCTTCATTGTCCAAACGGTCCCCATTATCGTTGGGCTGAGCGAGGGGCATCCAGTAGCCACGGACGCTAAAGCATCATCCTGCTCTGGAGCAGACGGCCCCACAGAAGACTGAGTATGGTGGGAGACCACAGACAGCCGAGGCTTGAGGACAGAAAAAACTGACAGACAGGCTAAAAACAAAGTCAGCCTTGGTAGAAGACAAACCAAGTCGGGAGCCTTCATGGTGTGTTGATTAGCAGTGGTTGCACCGTTAACCTTGTAAAGGATGTCAAGCAGAAATTACAGTTTCAACAGCAAAAAACTTTAGAAGCCAGCAAAATATGGTTTGAAAAACAGCACAGAGGCACTAATCATAGCAGCACAGGAACAAGCCCTGAGCACTAGATCCACAGAGGCTGGGGTCTATCACACCAGGCAAGACCCCAGTGTAAAGGTGCCCCTGTGACAATCCAGCACATAACAGCAGGGTGCAAGATGCTAGCAGGCAGGGCATACATGGAACGCCATAACCATCGTGTACAGAAACATCTGTGCTGAATATGGCCTGGAGATCCTCAGGTCACACTGGGAGACGCCCCCTGGTTTTGAATACCAAGCTAAGATACTGTGGGATGTCCAGGTACAGACGGACAAACTGGGTGAGTGGCTCCAACAAATCCCAAGAATGAGTTCCGAGACCCTGTCCAGAGGAATCCTCAGTCCTGGGAATCTGGTGGAGGACCTGTGTGCGTGTAACATACAACCTGCTGGTTATGGTAAAATATTTTTAAATCCCGGGTGGGTGTGCATGGGCTGGTAGTGTTTTGACGTTTCAATCATGAGGTCATTCTATGTACAACATATTTACGTGAGCCCAAACTACTGTGATACTCTACACGTCACTCACTTCCACAGACACCAAATTACAACGTGTTGTGAACACTAACAGACAGTGTTGGGGAGTAACAGAATACATGTTAAGTATTTAAAATACAAAATATTACTGTTACAGTTGCTGTTTAAAAGGTGGTATTTAGAATACAGTTACTTTGTTGAAATAAATGGATTCCACGGCGGTACTTTCCTGTTTCAGGACTGTTTGGGTTTTGTTTGTTCTGTTGTTCCAGGCGGCAGCATTATGGTTGCCATGGTTACAGGGTGACACACACGCTCTCTGCGTCTGTGTGTTTCCTGGGTGAGAGAGCGCCTTTTTGTTGTTGTTGTTGTGCTAAGCTAATAGGCCGAATGCTACAGGCATCGCCCTAAAGCATGCAGCCTGATGGGCCGTGTAGTCCGTGCTGCAGGCAGAATGGACCGCCATACCGTTATGTGTCTGTGAGCGAGGGAGGGAGAAAAAGGTGCGAGCTGTCACCGAGCAGAAACGGGAGCTGGAAGCATGTAAATATGATAATAACCACTGCAGCCAAGAAGAGAGCCTGACGAGCCCAGCTGTAAGTAAGCTGTTAAGACTCGACTGTACACCGTGTTCCTGTTTTCCTCTGAAACAATAAGCAGCCTTTCAACGCCTCTCTCTGTCTCAAACTTGACCCAGACAACAAAGTAAAGCTAGTTTTCAGCTACGAACCCGACGTATTAGCCAGCCATTAGCCTTTACTACGGTTCGGAGCCGCGGACCTTCAGTAACAGTAATAAATCACAGCAATCGTACATTCATGCAGTTGTAAACAGCATGATAATATATTAAGTAATCCAAAGTATTCAGAATACGTTACTGTCATTGAGTAACGTAACGGAATACGTTACAGAATACATTTTGGGGCATGTAATCTGTAATCTGTAGTGGAATACATTTTAAAAGTAACCTTCCCAACACTGCTAATGGAGTGCCAGGCTCTTCCTTTGATACACCAAATAATTCAAAGTCACTTCCAGACGAGACCAAACTAGTGTCTGATAGTTTGTACTTTTTAACCAAAGCCAGTGTTGGAACGTTCCCAAATATATTCCAGAGTAATTGCTCATTCCTACCTGGAGAACCCTTCGTAGTAACACTTTGGATCCTTCTAGGATTTAGAAGCGCTGCAGAGCTTCTTGGGCCATCAGAAATCTCAGGCCCAACTTGAGAGATCTCACTAGAACTACACTCTGACATGTCTGATAAATTCAGCCGAAGAACTTGAAATTGCTTTACCAATGTCAATGGCACTTGCAATTGCCAGGGCAACCAGGGCTTCATTCTGCATGATGACATGTTCACTTGATGCCATAGAAATAAGATGCCGAATTCCATTGGCTCTGGCTACCTCACGGACAACTTCCTGTTAAAGAGAGAGAATCAGCCGATCATAAGATAATAAGTGAACATCCGACAAAGCGAGTTCGATAACCAACACAAACAAATTAGAACTTAAGCAGAGAAACATTCCCAGTAGAAGAATCTGACTCACAGAGTTCTGACTATGTCTGATGAGAGCAGCCAGCAGGCGACTGGCTTCTCCTCTGACTCCTGCATGATCCTTGGCTTCGCACCACTCCATGATCCGATCGAGTAGGTCAGCATCTCTCCCCAGCACTAACGCAGCTTCCTCTGACACACAGTGCAGCACAGGGTAGAAGACGTTTGTTTTGACAACGGTTAATAAAGACTGCCAGCTGTACATGGGGGAAAAGATGTACTGTGTATTACATTAATCGGAGTGAAGCATGAACTTTTGGTGGGTCTCCTCATGTGAAATGTAATTTTGATCCTCGCACAACATTTCTGTTGAATTAACGTCAGGTGTTTGACTTGGCGAGGTGCTTTTCCTTTGTTGTTCAGCGTTGTGTTGACGATGGCCTCGTTGATACCTTCAAATTTTCGGCCTGGATGGAAGTTTCCATACTTTCATTTCATATTTTCATTTAATTTCTTTAAACGGGCTTTCTGTTTCAGACGTGTGAAAATCTGGTAACGACTACAGAATGTGTCCCATACAGAAACCCAGAGCACTCATTATCCCAATCCCCTTCAGACCTTACACCACATGGACAGGTGTTTCACTGGATCTGCTGATACATTAGCCCCATAGTTTATTTTTGCAGGAAAGCAGTGTGTTTGTATGCTGTTTGGTGCCCAACGGTCAATAAGAGGTCTTCTACCAGAGGGAAGAATCAAAGTTATCACATGTCATCAAAACTAAACAATTGTTGCTTCCAAACTGAAGCATTTTAAGCATTTTGCTCACCGTGTCCGTCCACCATCATACGCAGAGTGCCCAGCAGTTTGAACTGAACTGGGGGCATGTCCGAGCGCAGCAGCGTCTTTATTCTGTCAGTCACCCCGTCCTCCAGCATTCGCACTTTGTTGGTGGCTGGGAACACACACGTCATATTATCGACTTTCTCAGCGTTTCACTTTTACTTTATCAATTCACATTGATTTTAAGGACAAAACACATTCAGGATCATTTTAGGTTATGAAATGTACTTGAACTTGTTTCTTTTGATTGCTTAGGCAGTGGAAGCCTGTACCCGGAATGGCAAGGTTTCTGAGTGCGCTTAGTCCAGCATGTTGAACAGATACGTCTCCTTCATCTACGTGCTGCTCCAACAATGTCAGGATGTGAGGAACCACTCCGAGGTCCAGCATCTTCACACAGTTACTGTCTGACAGAAAAACAACAGTCCTCAAAACCCAACTACTTAAAAACAAACAAACATTAACATGAAGGTCATTTGGGGCTTTTCTCTCTACTGTGTAAAGCAAGAATTGGTGCACAAGTTTTAATTTTGTTATTATTTTTTATTAATTATACACACAGTCTCAAATACATGACTCGTGCAGTAGAATAACTGACTAACTGCTAGTTTGTCTGTGCCAGCAGGACTTGTGTTAGGTTTAATGTATGTGCTGTAGGTTGCCATTTAGAAAGCTAGAATGCTTCTGTTTGCTATCGAGGTAACCCACGCACATGACTACGTGCACGACATTGATAAGGGCAACAAGCAGCCTTGAGAAGAACAGATTCTACCAACAACAACCTGGCAGAGCTGCACTCCCATCATATAACCACACATTGTATAACCATGCTTGCACAGCACAATCACACTTTGTAACCAGTTATAGTAATTTCTCATAGGTAATACAGCAACATGCTTTATGAATGTTCATGTGTGTAAGCAATAAAAACAACCTGCAGGGGGAAAGCAAGTTGAAGTGGGTTGGAGACAACTGCTTCCCCCTCGCGAGTGAAAACCTGAGCTCTGTGTGACCTCGTCCCTGAGTGAGCTGTTTATCCAGCAGTATGAGGGGTAAAACTCTGACAACTTGTGTGACAGTACTCACTGGACAGACCAATACACAAGCTACTGGACCAGAGTGAAGATCTATGAAGAACTGCAGATTTACACAACCTGGGAAGTTCTCCTGGGGCCATTTCTGTACAACTACAGATTTCTGAATCACCACTTCAAACAATTTATTCTGATATGTCCCCACTTTGTCCATGTCTGAGACCCACACTGTCCACAATGATGCAATTTTTACATTGTCTGGGGGGGGGCTGACAAAGAAAGAAACCCAACCTTGCTCCACAACCGACACCTTCAACCGTGACTGAAAGTTGCTGCTGCCCTCATGGATGAGCCAAATGCCTTCTGGAGAAAAGGTTTATGGTCAGAAGACACAAAGATTGAGCTAAAATGTTAAGAGGCATGCTTGGAGGAGTAACGGCGAGCCTTTCAAACTGGATGTGGGCCTGAAAAAGACTGAAGTCTACCTTATCTCTCATCACATCTGAGAGTGGGTAAAAAAGTAAGAACTATTTGTATTAATGTGGATTTAATACTCAGATTTTTACCTTTATGGTTTCACAAAGGGTTAAAAAGAGGATGCACAAAATTAATATGATTTACTTTTTGCAAACGCGCATAAAGAAACTCTGTTACAGCACTTTGCATCACTGTAAACATAAAACCTTTCACCCACTCTCAGATGTAATGAGAGGTAAGCTGGGGGCACTTCAATCCCACCTTTCTTCACGGTTTGGAAAGCTCAGCTTTACTCCTCCACACATAACTCTTATCATTTCTGCACAGCAGTAGTGTAAATTAGCCTTTATACACGTAGTGTTTTGCCCATTTTAAAGAAACAGATCTTTGGGCAGCTTTCCAAGCCACTGATTTAAACCTCGTCCTCTTCCAAAAGCGCTGCCGCAGCAGGTATGGCTGGTAGGAGTGGCTCTGCAAAGCTACTCGGGTCTCGCTTTTTTTCCCTGGAGGCTAGAGGCAGTTAGAACAGCGTCCTCACTCACCGGCTCCATCCAAGCTCTGCACTGCCTGCTGGGTAATGCTCATAGGATCAGAGACTGGACTTTTTAAACAGAGCGCTGATCCAGACTTCCTGTAGTGGGGTGCTGGTTCCACAGATCAACAAAACCTAAGAACACCGTACCAGCAATCCACCATGGTGCTGGCAGCGTTATGGTCTTGGGCTGTTTTGCTGCCAGTGGTAGTGGTACAAGCTGGATGGAATAATGAAGAAAGAGGACTACCTCCAATTCTGTAACTTCATCTCAGATCAGCAGCAAGACAGAAAGTTGGACACAGCCGGGTGTTCCAAAGGGACAATGATCCCAAACACATAACACGACTGGATTAGGAAAAGATAAAGCAGGCTAACAGCCCCAAACTCAGACTTGTTGAAAATTTGTGGAATACATTTCAAATCTGGATTCATCCAAGGAAACCAACCAATTTGAGTAAACTATCAATTCTGCCAAGACGATTGGTCAAATATCCATCCAGCATTATGCCAGAAGCTTGTCGATGGCTACCAAAAGCATCTGGCCGAGGTACAATATGTAAAGGGATATAAAACCAAATATTAGGGTATAATTGAGTATTTTAGTATACTTTGACTCCACGTGGATTAGAAAAAATTCAAAGTAAATTCCAACTTGTGCAGCCAATTGTTGTTTTTGGGGTGATTCGAGATGTGCGCTCTACAACAGCGGTCCCCAACTCCCGGGACAGAGACTGGAGCTGTGTGGTTCTGGGCCGCGAGAGCTGGGGCTCAGGTGTGAGATTGGTGGTTTCCCTGGGTCTTTTCCCGTGTGTTATAAATACATTTTCTTTCTTTTGGTACCGGTACTGGTTTTATTTTGTTGCATTTATTTGCGACACCTTAAAAGCTGGTTTGTGAAAATATTGTCGGACATAAACCGGTCCGTGGCGCACAAAAGGTTGGGGACCGCTGCTGTACGAGCATTTCACCCCAGAAAAACATCACGTGATAACACTAAATACCACTGAACACAAAAAACAGTATGTTAAAGAAACTGTTAATGAATGAGAATGACTATATCGTGTTTTGATCTGTTTAAAACATCAGATTTAAAAAAACGTCCATTTCGAATTTAATGTATAAACTGTAAACTGTTTGGACAGATAGTCTGATGGAACCTTTCTGCTGAGGAAGTAGAAGAAAGTGGGTTTTTGAGATGTTTCACCCGGAAAAAAATGGGTGAAAACCAAGAAAAAGAAATCTTAAGTTATCTTAAAAAAAGTTTAGAGAGCTGTAAAGAGTGGAACTGTCTCTCCAGACTCAGTCAAAAACAGTCAAAAAGACCATGTAGTGTGTCCTTTTGACAAACATCTCACCATTCCTGGCGAAGTTGGCGATGGCCAGCGCTCCCGATAGCTGCAGTTGGGTGTTGGAGCTCTGGAGCCATGACAGAACATCCTGGTACACCAGACCTGATCCTTCACCAAAACACTTCTGCATGGACTCATCTGACACACAAACAGTCTTTTGAAAATAACTGAAAAAGCAACGTGATTTAGATTCACATGCAGCAGTGACATTAGGTAAATCAATACACTAGTGCACCAACACCAGAGATTACATATTCGATTGGTCACAACACATTCAGTGACAAGTGCAGTGCGTTTCTTTTATTTACTAATTTTTGTTTTGTAACTCGACACAATGAACGTATTTACTGGACACTCAGAGAGAAAAATGCATCTTTCCCTGACGGTTATTAGTCCTCGTCACCAGTGATTCAAGTGTGCCTGTAATCAGTTTTAGCCAGATGATCAGACATATGTTCTACCTCCGTGCTCTTTGAGTGAAACAAAATCCAATTTTGGCACTCCCCGTTTTTTACTATTAAATGAGCCACTAAATACTTGCTAAATGTAGCTGTTTCTGAACCAATCATAGATGTTTCTTGTATAAATGCTGCATCTGCCCAATGTGATTTGAGATAAAGCGAACATCTCTTAAGCTTAATGGAATTATTAGCACCCCTGCTATGCCATGAAATTACTCTGTCCCTATATTATTAATACAGGATAATATATGTTCATATGGTATCCTTTCTTTTGTGCTTCCACTCTTTAACATACCTCTGACTTTTGCCCAGGAACAAACGTTTTCAGAAGTAACCACAAAATACCAAAATACCCCTCCCCTTGAGTAAACAACCTGTCAAACCCACCAACAAACAACACACCCCTCACTGTGATGAAATCCAGTGCTATGTGGTCATCAAACCTCATCTACAAGAACGGAGTCACAGCATGGCAGGGAAGGTCAGCGTGAGCCAAATATTCTTTGTCTGCAACTTTCTACGTGCTTTAATAATCTCACATTCTTTTTCCATGCCCTGCACCTCTGTTTTATGTTTCTCCTTCACTGCATCATCACTCGCTCACATTCCAGGAATGTCTGGAATATTCCAACGATAGTGTGGCAGTGGTGTGGTCTTTGGCTCAAGGGGCAGCGGCAGGGAGGGTGATGGAGCAGGTGGAGATGTGGTTCTAGTGAGGTCTCCTTCCCTTTTTAGTGACCTGAGACAGCAGTGAGGAGTCAGCTGCAAAGACGTCGGTGCCAAACGAAAGAAAAGTGTCTGGATCATTTACAGAGAGGTCTCAGCTGATGATCATTATCCAGAATAGGCAGAGTTAGGTCTATATATATATTTGGACACTGACACAAGTTTGTTTTTTCCCTGTGTACCTAAACATATTCATGTTGTGAAGACTCTCAGCTTTTATTTGAAGGTATCAGCCTTTAAATTGGATGAACTCTTTAGAATTTCAGCTCTTTAACATTTGCCACTCTGGCAAATGACCAAAAACAATGGGACACTTGAGTCAAAGCCTATTTCAATGCCATGTGTGGACATTTCCTTTGTTGTTTCATTATCAACTAAGCAGGTTTGGAGTTGACTTGAGGTGGTGCTTGCATTTGGAAGATTTTGCTACGAACAGACAACATGCAGTTAGAGGAGCTCTCCATGCAGGTGACACAAGCCTCCTTAAACTGCGAAAACAGAAAACAAACACCTGAGAAATTGGTACAATATTGGCAAAACCTACAGTTTGGTAGAAAGAAATCACAGGTGAACACAACGACGCAAAAACACCTGCAGGTCCAAAGAAGACAACAGTGGTGGATGATCGCAGAATCATTGTCCATGGTGACGATTCCACAAAGAAACAGCAACTGAACGTCGCTGCAGTAAAGTCCTGGAGGCGCATTCAAAAGGAGGAAAGCCGGTGATGTCCATGAGTTCAAGGCTGCAGGCTGCCACTGCCAGCAAACGGGTTTTAATCAAGCGTTAGAAACGATTTTTTTATTTTCAGCTATTTAATTTGTCCAATTACTTTTGAGCCCCTGAAATAAAGGGATTGTGTCAAAAATGCTTTTTGTTCAACTGAATTAAAGCTGAAATTCTGCACTTCAGCTACATCTGAGTCGTTTCGTTTCACTGTGATAACGTGCAGAACAACATTGAGAAAAACGTTGTCTCCGTCCAAATACTTGTGGACCTGTATGTACACCACCTGTGCTATCAGAGGTTTGATATGGTCTGTACAGTTTTGCACCTTCTACACGTTACTTCACTCTAACAATCACAGATTAAGACACTGCTGCTCTTTCTAGCTGGTCACGCCTCTTTGATGTCTTCAGCTTCTAGCCAGCTGTTCATAATGCGACGATCTGCCTCTTCCAGTCTCTCATTTCTGTCGGCAATATCTGTGTTAACTGAACTTGTGACGTTTTCACAGCACAGACGTCCTCCTGCAGTTGTTTAAGCACACTACTGAGTTGGGACAAAGTTCAACAAAAGCATTCGATGCAATACTCCAGGCTGTTAGAACTTTCAGCGTGGTCTCTGTCACCATGCTTGCATAGCTTCTGCCCTGTTTAGCAATGCCACTCTTAGATGTCATTGAAATAAAAAGAAACCTCTCAACACTAAGGGAAACTACTTACAGACAGTAGATGCCCAATGAGAGGCAAAGGCAGGGGGAACAGAGGTTTTGCTCAGGAGCTCTGCATTATGCGAGCGTCTTGGTGAGTGGATCCCAGCGCAGTGCAATTTCAGCACTTTGTCTTCCTGTTTGTCATCTGACCACTTCTTCCTTTCAAACCTACACTAAGACAATGTTGTTGCTATGCATTACGTACCCCCTAAAAGCAGGGACACCATTAGGTTGGAGGCAATCTTGATGCTGCAGAGGTCATGTGGGTCAGACCCTCCCTGCAGACTCCGAATCATCTCGGATAAAGCTTCTGGGACTCCTGACTCTGCAAACTGTAGTTTCAGAGTATCTGGTGGCACAGAACAATTCATTTCAATTTACTCATAGAGCACCGGATCACAACAACAGTTGCCTCAGGACGACAACCCAACAAGTTTTACTACTGTCTCCATTAATCATGAACATATGCATGAAGAAAACTAATGTTTGGACTTTATTTTGTTACTGAGCAGCACATGTGGTAAAAGTCTTTGAGTGCTTTCATAATAGGAGACACATTTTCTTAGTTCAAGTCAAGGCAATGTATTTCACAATAAATTGAAAACAATAAGCACATGCCAAGGCTGCTCTCCATCTCCCTCAAGCTTCCTACAACCCAAACTCCAGAAAAGCTGGGGCTCTGCGTAAAAAGTAGAGGAAAACCAAATACAACGGATCTGCAAATGTCGTAGACGCATTTAAACTGACATTAAAACACAGAACACTGATTTAATATTTTAGTAGCTCATGAAACGTATTAGCTCATTGTGAATTGGATGAAAGCAGCATGTTTCAAATAAGTTGGAAGTGGAGCAACAAAAGGTTCGAAAAGTACACGGTACTAAAAAGAACGTTTCACCGATCGATTAAAAACATGCCCTTACCACTCTCTCCCAGAGAGCCCAGTATTTCCAAAATGACATGTCGGCGTTCAGCATCAGGGGCCTGTTTCAGCTGAAATATCAGTACATCTGCAACATCCAGCTGTGCCAGCGCCTCCCTTGCAGAGTCTGCAAACACATGTGGTGTGTAATCAGCTACAGAGTTAGTGACATATCATAATCACAGCAGAACAGCTGCACAGTGAATCGTTCTTTTTTCATTTCTGAAGTATTAGCCCACCTCCCTCTGGGACACCTGGATATGTTAACTGTGTAAGCTGTAATTAGTCACCCCATTAGATCACAGTAGCTAAAAAGAACTGTGGCTAAGGAGGTAGAGCAGTTCAACAGGTCAGTGCTCTGAGCAAGATACTGAACCCTAAATCTCTCCAGGTGCATGCCATATTAATACCAATACATTTGTAACGTACAGTTTGTTGAGTAGTTCGAGTGCTAAAGCATGGCTAAACTCAAATGCTAAATGCTTTCTTCTGTTAAAAGGCTTAAAAAGATTACTCTGGCCTGATGTGGTTACCACAGTGAGTGACAAAGTATTTACTGTGTCAGCCATTTATCTCTGGCATGTTGCTCACAAAAGAAAACCCTCCCTGCTTCATGTTTAGGGTTGCAGGCAGTGTTGGGTGTAACGCGTTACTGTAATTAAGTTACTTTTCCACTGAAAGAGTAGAGTAACTGATTACTGTTCATTTTTAGGTATTTCAATTACAGTTACTTACAATGTACTTGCGTTACATGGTAAAATAATTAAACTGGCTGAATATTTCATTTCAATCATTTGTCTTCTAAACGTAGAAGTAAACTCTGCCGCTTTAACATGGCTGTAGTGCAGCTGCGCGTCATTTCACACCGGTTTGCTGCACAGTCGTTTTCTACAGCGGAAGCTGTCGGACTGAAGCGAGTGGCTGTTTTTTGAGGTGGACATATTCCCGTCTCTTCACTTTTCTGAAACGAGCAGACAAGAACATTACAGTAATATGTAAAAACTATGGGGTGCTGTTCATAGCACGAGTCATCTACTGAAGCGCCTGACACGGAGCATAGACGAACACTTCTGAGCGATCCTTGTTCATCATCCATGGATAACACCGCGGCAACTCCCGCTAGGCAGCAAAACCTGATTTTACTTCAGCAGCGCAGAAAGCGTCTGAAGGTGAGCTTAAAAACGACTGCAGGCTACACTGTGGAAGAGATGCTGCCGCTGCGTACTGCAGAGTCTCCGTCTTTATTCATTATTTAAAGAGTTTAATTTCTATCGTCTGCCACTCGAGGTTTAGAGGGATTCTAAGAAGTATTTGGTTAAATTACTTATTTAGTAATTAAGTTACTTTTCTGACACAGTAATTAGATAAGTATTTAAAATACAATATTGACTAAGTAATTAGTAATGAATTACTTTTTTAAAGTAACTTACCCAACACTGGTTGCAGGCACATTAATTAAAGGCAATGCTGTAGCTGTAAAGAACATGTGTAATCACTAAAGCACTGACGATCAAACTACATCTAACAGCACTTAATACAAATAGTAAATAATCACCCATGTCTGCCAGGTTACACAAGGCCAGCAGACAGACGTTGACCAGTGGATCGTTGTCAGGATACGCCCTCATTATGGAAACGAGTCTGGGGATTACACCACTCTGGACCAACTGGTCCTGCTGGTATGCTAGGTAAAAAAGGTAGGGGACAGAGATAAGTGTTAAGGAATAAAGTGGGAGACCTCTAGATATCCATTTTTATCATTTTGTTAAAAAATGGATCTCAGAGCTTTTTCTCAGGATGATGACAAGTTCTAAGCGTTTAACGAGAGGCAGTTCTGTGGTACACGGACTGGTTCTTATCGAGCTCAAAAATATACGTGAATGAGGTCGCTTTCTTGTTACCCGGAAGCATATGGTGCAGAGGAGCGCGCACTCAAAAACGGATCCCAACAAATTGGCGCTTTGGCGAGTACGTTTGCTGACAGTAACACCGTGTGATTCAGCTAATAACAGGGATTTCATCATTTGTGAAGCCAGGCTGAAAACACTCAGCAATCTGTGCGACTGCATGTAATACAGCTTAGCTGTAGCATTTGTAGCTGACGCTTCAGCTTCTGGGTAACGAGGAAATGACGTCATTCACGTAGATTACTGATTGGCAGCGCTAACTCGAAACTTCGAGTGGCTTTTCTCAAAATTTTGAGTTAATAAATCGAAATTTTGAGTTATGGATCCTTTTTTTTTTTTTTTTTTTTAGTGGCGGAAATGGGCTTCCATAGAAACTAGTACACTAAGACAGTGTACTGGCAGGCTTACTCTACACCAGTTAACCATGCTTTGAATGCTCCAGCGCACCCTGTGTAATGTTGTTGACTGTGTGCCTGCTTTTATGGCGACAGTCTCACATATTTCAAAGCATAAGTTAGCTCCTATATAACATTTCACGCTATATCAGTCCGATTATGGCAGGATCTGGACAGTTTTGGCAGTCAGGAACAAAAATAGGCATCATACAGTTATTTTATCTTGCATAGTGCAATAATGGATGCAAAGCAACGCTGCATCTAGGAAACCTGACACGTTCTGAAAGCAGCTCGCATGACTGATCTGTAGTTGCCTAACATGATGTAGTTACCATGACAAGAATATCATGTAGTTTGGAATTAAGATCTGTCACTCTCTGTAGCCTTCAAAAGAAATCAGACTCATCAGCACACTGAGAACGCCCTGCTGACGGAGCCAGCAGTGTCCCACCAACTCACAGTTGTCAAAGCAGATGCGCCCGATGGCCCTGCCAGAGTTCAGCAGCATTTCTTGGTCATCGCTGTTCAGATGGGGAACCAACACCTTCACCAGGCCTGCCTCGATGCATGGCTCCCTCACTGCAGCTACAACACATGCAAGGACATTAAACCTTGTAAACGCTGGTATATTTTAAATGCTATGTTGCATATGTTACTCAACAGCTATGAAGCAACCTGGTGTTTTAGTCTCATGACGCATCACTGGAGCATAAGCATTTTTTAAAAGCATCACATTTTCAGCCACTCTGTGTGGAATTTAAGTGCATTTTTTCATATCAGAAATAATATTAAAAAAAACACAACAACCTCGTACAGATAAAACGTCAACCCAGTAAGTTGAAAGTGGCACTAAACTAAACCAGTTTGGACGTTTTCTAAAGTGGCTTCATCTGTATAATCCTACACATACTGGCTTTAGGTTACTTAAAAGGGATAAAAATGTTTCCTTATACACTGCAATATATTTTTATTTGATATTTAATAATTATTGTAATTAAAAATAAACATAGTACAAGGTCCTTAACATGAGTTAAACTGGTTTTAAGGACCTTGTAGAATCCTAAAGCTCTTCAAAGAGAACATGAGACAAGACAAAATAAGGAAGCTTATACTGTACAAACTGTTTTATGAAGCACACCCAGTTTTATAGTATTCAAGTGTTCTACCTTCTCGGGCCATCTCTGCCACCACCAAAGCCACCTGGCAGCTCAGACTGCTTTTTCTCTGTAAGGCCTGAGCCAGTATGGGTAGAATACCACTTTTGGCAACGTCGATAGCAGCATCTTTCTCTGTGAATGCAAAAGTCCGTTCATTTAGAATGATAAAATTCACTGTGCAATATGTGATGTTAGTTGAAAAGTGACTCAAAAAGTTGATTCTGTTCATCTGGACGAAGCGTTTTCAGTGGGACAAATGTTTCAGCACTCAGCTGGGGGACTTCTTCAGTCTCAACTGACTGCAGGTTTCCAACCGTAGGCTACGTCCACACTAGCCCAGATAGATTTGAAAACGCTCCGCGTCCACACTAGTGTTTTCAGTCGTTTTCACAGAGTTGTGCGTCCACACTGAAACGGCCCAAAACGCTTATGTTCCAGTCCTGCGCATGCACAAAAGCGAGTGAGAATTTGAAGAAAAGCTATCTGGAGCATGCAAACTGATATTAATCTTAAACAGGGCTGTCAAAATTGAGAGCAATCAAAACAACTGCTGTATAATGCCCTCCGCTAGCTTTAATTGGTCACTTGACTGCATCAGATGACTAAAATGTGTCATCATTTTAGAAAGTCCGCGTTTTCGAGAACGTTTTGAAAACGCTGTGGTTTTCCTTGAGGAAAACGCCGTCTCAGTGTGGACGGGAGACCAAAGCAGAGAGAAAACGATGCAGTGTGCACGTAGCCTTAGAAACGGTGCATTTGCATAATGACTGAAGCTAGCACCACTGACTAACAATGAGCCGTGAGGTCAGTTTGATGATCTTTAATATGCAAATTGTCACAACTCAATAAACATTGATCAGTGGCCATGAGTACCATTCACAGAGAGTTGGGGAAAGGCTGCAATCACAGCATTGTAAGATGGTGACAGATGTACCCTTGGCCTGACGAGGTGGCTCTTCTGTGCTGTGCCATCTGCTTTGCCAGAGGTCGTTTGGTTTCCCTGATGTATAAATCCTGGAAATCCTCCTGGCGCTTAACAGCGTACACCATGTTACCGTTTGTGCCGAGAGGACCCGATCTTCAGGGTGGACCGGTGTTTTGTGAAAATGCGTCTCAGCTGTTCCAATAGTCCTGACACATAAAGGGTCACTAAAGGTTTTCGCTTCCATCTCTCCTCGGTCGTCTGGAGCTTTCTTCAAGTGCCTTCCCAGTTGGATATTTGTCAAAACTGGGATAACCACATTCACTTAGCACATTCTTGGTATGATGTTCTTCTGCTTCCCTGGCTGCTTTGTCTGTGGGGATGGTATTCCTCTCTGATGACACCCAGTTTGTGCTCCAATGGATGATGAGAGTCAAACCTTAAATACTGATCCGTATGTGTAGGTTTATGGTACTCATTAACGTTTAAATGTCTCCCATTACTGATGGAAATCTCACAGTATAACTTAAGGCTAGCCTGCCATTTATCGACCGAGTTAATGTGATCAGTGAACTCAGCACGTCCTGAAATTTGATTTCCCCCCAGGTGTCATCCACATACCCGAACCAATGACTGGGCGGTGTGCAGGGTAGGATACCAGAGTAAAATGAGTTTGTCTCATATGCTCACCGAACAGCTGGATCTTTGCCTTCTGGAGGACTTTTGTTGCGCAGGCCCTTAACTGAAGATCTCAGTTGCAGACTTTTAGGAGTAATCCTGTTTTGGTGGCAGCTGTAGTCAGCCATCTCTCGTGCTGTTTGCTCGTACTCACGTACTAGCTTTAGGCAGTCCTTGTCAAAGTGGGTTAAAATGTCTTCATGCATGAACATTTCTCCACTCTCTGTGAATGGTACTCATGGCCACTGATCAATGTTTATGACAATTTGCATGTTAATGATCATTAAACATGGCCTAGTGGTGCTAGTTTCAGCCATTATCCAAAGGTACTGTTGATAAGGTTGGAGAAACCTGGAGTCAGCTGAGACTGAAGAAATGTTTCCCACTGAAAACGTCCAGATGAACAGAGTCAACTTCCTGGGATGTGTGTGTTATATGACTTACTCTTTTCTAGCAGCGCAGCCAGCACTGTATCCAAATGAGGCTTGAGCTCTTCTTCAATCAGCTCTGTACTCACACTAATAGCTTTTAACGCCTCACACAGAGAGTCTGCCACACACAACAAGAGTTAGCTGTTAGCTTTAGTAACACGGAAGTCAAGGTGAGCCATGCCATTTTATAGATAGCACACAACTTGAATAAGATTATGATTCTGACAACGAAGCAACTAAAAATTTGCCAACAAGATCTGGAAAATCTGTAGCACTGACAAAATAAGGAGCTGGGTTACCTTGTTACCAACACAAAATCGTAGACAGATACTGGTTAGTGGCTACCAAGCACTAAGTCCTGTATGCCTAACTTGGCATTCAGGTTTAAGTGATCCTATAATTCAATTCAGTTTAATTAAATTTTATTTATACAGCGCCAAATCCCAATAACAGTCACCGCAATGTGCTTTATATTGTAAGGTAAACCCTACTATAATATAAAAAAAAACCCAACCCAACAATCATATGACCCCTATGAGCAGCACTTTGGCGACAGTGGGAAGGAAAAACTCCCTTTTAACAGGAAGAAACCTCCAGCAGAACCAGGCTCAGGGAGGGGCGGGGCCATCTGCTGCGACCCGTTTATAACAGGACATTTGTTCGTATCTGTTGACAGGCTAAGCTTACAATTTGTTACATTTTGTTTTGTAACCCACAACACAGCAAGGTGTTCATACACACACATAATAAATAGTGATCGTGTTACCTGACATGAAAAATAAAAAAACATACCAACGCATGGCTTCTGGAACCTTAAGAATGAAGTTTGACTGAAAACTTGTTTTGTTGGAGAAATGTTAGACTGAAATGAAAATGGTCCACTTACAGAGAGCTGAATTTAAAGACAACAAAAACCAAAGTGAAAGCATGGAATTTAATTTCATTTATATAGCGCCACAACAACAGTTACCTCAACACGCTTTATATGACAATACAAAGAATGCAACAATCAGAAAGCCCAGCTGTTGCACGGCAGTGAGGAAAGACATGTTTTAAAACCCCTCCTTTAACAGGAAGAAACCTCCGACAGAGCGGGGATCAGGGAGGGGCTGCCATCTGCTGCACCTGGTTGGGGATGAAGGACTGATCCTTCACAACCCAGAATGATATACAGTAGATTATACAGCTCCACAGTGAGCAGAGGGTCCGCTACAGGACGTCAGGCTCTTAGGCCACACTTATGAAGTCTGTTTCTGATTGTTTGGTCAGAGACATTCACATCCAATTAGGGCCGCTCGATTATGGCAAAAATGATAATCACGATTATTTTCACTGAAATTGAGATCTCGATTATTTGACGATATTTATTTAACCCTTTAAGACCTACTATAGAACCAAGTCCACCAGAGCTTATATTATTTTTTTACATGCTGTAGTGCCATTTGTGGGAGCATTTCAAGTTGCTATACATCAATACAACTGTTATAGCCCATATTTTAATAATATGTATGCATTAAGTCCATAGTAATTACATAAATTGCAAAAAAGTGCAATAAACTACAAAAAATATTGAAAATCGCTTTTGTTTTGTTTACATATATTTCTACTTGGAGAAATTTAAGAGGTTTATCCCTCAAAACTTTAAATACAATAAAGTTGCAAAAAATAGTTTCCCACCACAGGAAATTTATTTTGAGTGTCTTCATAGTTTTATTTTGGAGATACAGCAATTTTTATATACTGCAGGAAAAACAAAAAACAATCCTATGATGCAAATTTGCAAAGAAAACAGCAGGTGCATCATTTCACTGTGGGAAGTGTTACGAACAGCTGATGGATCGGCAAAGCGTGTTTCTGGAATATTATGTTTTTGTTCCTGCAAGCGCTTTTTATGCAATTTTTGCAAAGCTATATGTGGAACGAAACCGTGACCGAGGACAAGCTGATGGCATCAGATGTAAGTACAACTCCTCCGGTTTCGATTAATTGAGCAGCCCTACATCCAATGGCCTGCTGGAGGTCATTTTGTAGGACTCTGGCAGTGCTCATCCTGCTCCTTGTTGCACTGCTGACGGCTTAAAATATAAATATATAATAAAATTCAAAAATAGTGAGAAAACAGTCTGGAAAGATAAGGACTATAAACATTCAAGCTACCCTAATTAATAAAGCTTCATTATAAGCAGAAAAGACACGATGAAAAGCAGAATAATCAACAAAGCAGCAACTGAGAAAAAAGTGACAAACTGGCATTAGAGCTTTAGCCTGCGAGATTGCCGACGTCATTATCCGACAATTAAAAATGTTTTTCCTATTTTCTTCTACAAGTCTTGGCAGCGCTCTTACGGGTATTGTAGCTGATATGATGCTCCACCACATGCAGAACGTATATGAAGAAGCTGCTGGAGACCAGAGCTACTACCACTAAAAACCACACTAGAGTCCTGCCAACAACACAACTTCTTCAAGAAATCATCAGCTGAAAGTCTAACGAGGTCAGAAAGAAAAGCGTCTGGACTTCTTTCAGCTGCATGAAGACGGGACTGGGACTCTCCACCAATTGACTCTTAGAACTGAAGAAGCTTCTTGGATGAGAGGTGAAACGTCTTCAAGCAACTTAAAGAAGTCCAGAAACTTTCCAAGCTCCTTAGACTACGATGACCTGGATGACTGAGAACCTTCGCAGACATCAGCTGAAAGGTTAACAAGAACTGGGGACAAATGTTTAATTACATCAAATATCAGGAGTGAAAATCCTCCTTATTTTTAGAGTGTTTTATAGAGCTTTGTGGACTGGTGCCAGCTGAACTACCTCCAGATCAACGCCAGTAAAACCAAGGAGCTGGTGGTAGACTTCCGCATGCACAAGCATTCTCCACTGCAACCACTGAACATCCAGGGTATGGACATTGAGGCTGTGGACAGCTACAGGTACCTTGGTGTTCATCTGAACAACAGACTGGACTGGACTCATAACTCAGACGCCCTCTACAGGAAAGGGCAGAGCAGGCTGTACCTGCTGCGGAGACTCAGGTCGTTTGGAGTGGAGGGCCCACTCCTGAAGAAATTCTATGACTCTGTTGTGGCTTCTGCTATCTTTTATGGCGTGGTCTGCTGGGGCGGCAGCATCTCTGCTGGGGACAGGAAGAGACTGAACAGGCTGATCCGAAGGGCCAGCTCTGTTCTAGGATGCCCTCTGGACCCAGTGGAGGTGGTGAGTGACAGGAGAACGGCGGCTAAGCTGTCATCCCTGTTGGACAACGTCTCCCACCCCATGCAGCAGACTGTGACAGCACTGAGCAGCTCCTTCAGTGGGAGACTGCGGCACCCACGGTGTGGGACGGAGAGATTTCGCAGGTCTTTCCTCCCCACTGCTGTCAGACTCCATAATAAAGACTTTAACTGATCAAGCACACACATCCATACATATGCAATAACACTAAGTGCAATAATCCTTTCTGTCATCGTTGTATTTTTACTCAGTTGTATATAGTATTTGTATTTGTATTCTATTTTTATCTTATTGTATATTTTTATTTTATTTTATTCTACTGTATATAGTATTTTATTTTATTCTATTCTGTACAGTTGTGTACTGTATTTATTCTTATTGTATTCTAATTTTTGCCTCATAACTTTTGCACTGTCCACTTCCTGCTGTGACAAAACAAATTTCCCACGTGTGGGACTAATAAAGGTTATCTTATCTTATCTTATCTTATCTTATCTACTATTTGCCAAATTCAGCTGAACTCCCACAACAAAATTATATTTCTCCTAATCCTGATCTTGTACAATATATAATACGACTTACATGATGCTTTTTTCCCTCTTTTACCCACCAATAAACAAAGTCTTGGTTAAACTTAAACCTTTAAATAAGTATAAAGGAAACAACAGATTTTTCAGGAGCCGTCCAACACTGATGTTTCTGATGTGGTTGGATAAAGTCTGAACAGTTTACACGTGCCAGCAAAGGGCTGTGCACGCTTGCACATTTCTTCAACCAGAGGCACGGAGCATAACTCAATAACAAAGCTAAAGAGCTTCTTAAACACATACAGTCCATTTCAGTCAGACGCACACACAGAGTGCAGATGGTAATCACCTCGGCTAATCCCTATAAAGTCGATTGAAAATAGCCCGGGTGGAGGGGGCTAGGAAACGGATACACACACTTGTATGTCACGATCTAGCCCTCGTGTCCTTCTGCATGTGTAAAGACACTTATAGACTCTTCTGTGCTGAGCACTTGTTACTACAAGCCTCATTCAGCCAGTCGCACACACATTCATACAACCACTTTCTTCTGTAGCGTTCATCCACACACACTCAGACGAATGAAGCGCAGGCAACTCGGCATCTTGCCCAAGGATATTTTGACATGCAGACTGCAGTAGCCAGGGAATCGATCCATCAACCTTTGGATTGGTGGACAACCAGCTGAGCAGTCAGGGCGGCACTGTGTGCATGCGTCTGTGTTAAAGCACAGGCCAACAATTTCCTAGTCAGTCTCACAATGTAATGCCAAGAAGTCCCCAGGGTGCCTATATACAAACGTGACTGCATGCATGGACACAATAACAGCAACAACTGGGAAATCCAATCCCATCAGTCCGTCCGCCACTAAATCCTGTCACTGTGATGCTCGTTGTGTTTATTCCACTGTTAGACTCCGCGGTACATTTTGGATAGTACTGGTATTATGATGGTATCTATGAGCAATGAGGACGCAAAGAAATGGTTCATGCCTCAGAGCAGCAGTCAGCAACGCCACAGACCGGAGAAGCCGCTGCACAGACGAGGCTGGTTGTTTGATTGTGTGGCTCAGCTGGTAAGTTTATGTCCATCCACTGCTGAACTGCACAGTGCTGCAATCTTACTGGCCGGTGGCACAAACAACTCACTGTTGCTGGTCTGCAGAGTGGCGCAACAGCACAGTGCACCACGCCGGCTGCAAATCGTTTTACCTTTTATACAGAGCAAGAAAGGATAGAAGCATCACACACACAGAGGCTGTAGCTACTCACCAGTGTCTGTCATGGCTGCTGGCTAACTGCCTTCGCCTGCTTGCTAGCACTGAGTGCGCGTCTGTGTGCAGAGAGGCCGCCCTCCCTGATTCAGTCAGGTGTGTCCCGCCTCTCACTCTGCCTGCTTCCCTGTCCTTGCTCTTCCTCCACTAATCCTATTACCTAACTCTCCTTTTCGTTTGCCTCGCTTCACGCTGCCCTTCTCTGCTCCCACTGCGCGTGCGTCGTGTGTTCATTCTTTCTGCCTGACAAATTCAAAGTACAGGTGGTGAAAGAAAAGCTACAAACGAACAATATAACAAGCAAATCACGGTGATATTTACATATTTGATGTTTTTAAAAATATATTTCACTGCTATATATTATTGTATGTATATTTTTATCATATAAAACAAGGGACTAGTTTAGAGACTGATGGTGTAAACATGATATCACATAGAAAAGACTGACAATATCTGCGGAGTTTTTACAAATGAAATACAAATATTTCTGGAGCTTTTTAAATGTTTTGGGAAAACAGGCTATAACTTAAGTGCGTGTCTGTGTGCATTGCCCTTTCTGATTTTTTCTCTTTTTGCATATTTCAGATGGTCAACTTTTAATATTTGACATAAAGAACTCTTGTAAACACAAAATGCAGCGTGTGATAAAAAGGTTATCCAAACCTTCCTGACCTCGTGTGTAAAACAAAAACAAAAGCTGATTGCCCTCGAATAAATGTGTTTGTCACTCTTCATGGCAAAAAAGAAATTTGTAATAACTGGCAATGAGACTTTTTCATCACTGTACAGGAATTTTTGGCCCACTGTTCTTTACAGACGTGTTTTAGTTCACCCACTCTGGAAGGTTTGCCTGGTTAAATCATGCTTCAGTCTGATTTGTGTCCAGACTTTGACTACGCCATCCCAAATCCTCTTTTTGAGCCATTCAGAGGTGGACTTGCTGCTGTGTTTCAGATCGATCACGCTGAATAGCCCAGTGTGTTAAAGATTCATTGTCATATGCACACTAAAGAAACATGTTTCCCCCCAAATTCTTCCTTTGCTGTCTGTAACAAATACCCAAGAGGAGAAAAAACACTTATACAATAGATAAATACAATAAATGATTTAAAAACAATAGAAATAATCATAAAGGATTATACTAAATACAACAAAAAGGGGGAGGGGCAAAAAATACACATGCATATACATATATATATGTATCACCTGGATCACCAGTTGAGAAAAAAAAGAGAAAACAAGCATAAAAACCATCGCGATAATCTATGTGTATATATATATCTATGTGGTAAATGGCCTGTATTTGTATAGCGCTTTACACATCCAGTCATCCACACACTGGTGATGGCAGCTACATTAGCCACCCTGGGGCGCACTGACAGAGGCGAGGCTGCCGGACACTGGCACCACCGGGTCCTCTGACCACCACCAGTAGGCAACGGGTGAAGTATCTCGCCCAAGGACACAACGACCGAGACTGTCGGAGCCAAGGCTCGAACCGGCAACCTCCGATTACAAGGCGAACACCCAACTCTTGAGCCACGATCGCCCGATAGCATTGTGCAGCACGTAAGAGCGACAGCGCATAGTGTGCTTTGAGGTAGCAGCCAAGAAAGGTGTAGTTTGTGTCTGTGAGCACCCGTGTGTACACCTGTGAGCATGAGCACGCTTGTATTCAAAAGGTTCCTTCATGTAACGATCTGCTAGAGGGTGTGGGGGGTGTTGTGGAAGTTTTCCATTAAATAAAGCTGCAGACGAGCGGTAGCTAACATTCTTTAATCAAACACACAAAGGACAGACAACCAAGCTTGATGAAGTCCCTGCATGAGTCCCTGCAGAGTCTGAGCCCAGCATGGCTCTCAGTTAAATATCTCCAGGAACAAAAGGCAGGACACAGCTGTTTCACACCTTAAGGTTCACACTCCCTTGCTGCCTCCCAGAGTCCTCGAAGACACAAAAGACTCTTCCTGTGGAGTCGTCTGCTTCCCCCAACTTCCTTACTGGACCCCCCACCATTTGTCTTACTGTATGAGTGTGAGACATGTTAAAATCCAGTGGCACCAAGGTATCATACAATAAAATAATGTGATTAATACATAAGTAAAAGAAATTCCTATACAGAGGCCATAGCCCCGTCCCCCAGGGCATGAAGCAGGTATGGAGGAGATCCAGGCTCCAGACATCCAGAGGCCCCCAGAGCATGAAAGTCCAAGGAAGACCAACGGAGGGGCAACCACGCCACTCTCCTGGAAAGAGCTGAGGAGAGGCCCGGGCGAGGGGTCACCCAGCACCCACGGAGCAGAAGCCAGAGGGGGTTGCAGTGACGTGCCCCTGAGCTCCACCGGCAGCCAGCTGTGCCAGAGGGGACTGAGCCGCAGGCCCAGAGGCCGAGGGCACCCCACCCCCCAAAGGGGCCCGACCGAGCCACAGGCGCCAGGCCCCGACAAGCAGCCACCGGGAGCCGGTGCATACCTGAGTACCCAGGCGCGGACACCAAGAACCACCAAAGCACCGATGTCTGAGGGCGTCAGCCACCGGCAGGGAGAGTGGGGAGACCAGACCATATAGACACAGACATGCCTCCCCTGCACCCTGGTGACACACCTGCACCCCAAGGCCCTGCATGTGTGGGTGATTGTGGTGGAGCGGGAAGAGGGAGACAGGTGGGGGTTAGGCAAGTGTTCTGTCGGTTACGACTGTGCACAAATTGATAGATTCCTGCAACAACACCTACCAGCTCTGTAGCCGCCATTTTTACTTCCGTAAACAGAGCACGTTGTGTGTGACGTCTTCTTTTGCGCATGCGGGCCGCTTTGAGGACCGTGAACCGTTCACACTAGAGCGCGTTTGCTGTCACATTTTATTTGTAGTGTGAGCAACATGACAAAAAAAATCGGATTTGATCAAAAATTGGAATTGAGCATAAAGACCTGCAGTGTGAACGTAGCCTAAGAGGCATGGCTGTGAGGATTGCCTGTTCCTGTCTATAAAGCTTAGTTTGGTTCAAAGCTGGTACAAAGGATTGTGCGTATAAGGTAATGTCCTCTGCTACCTGTTGAGTGGGCATCTGTAATCCTGACTAATGGTCAGCAGCACTTATTAGTTTTATCAGTTTCATAAAATATACTATACTAATGATTTACAACTCTGATTAATTGAATGAGTTACTATTGTCAAATACCACTGCTGCTAATAACAATAAAAATAAATAATGATGATAATAATCATGTATCAGAAGTAAAGGACCTGTCAAGACTGCGGGCAGCAGATCATGTAGAGTGCAGAGTGAGGGCAGGAAATGAACTTAACGAAAAGTGAACCATTTAATGATTCTAAAACAGTACAAAGATAAGAAAACCAATCAAAAATGAGAAACTAAAGAGAAAACCTGAACTGAAAAAACTGTAGAGGCTGGGAAACTCTGGGAACACAGATCCTGAGCGACACAGGGATAGAGGAACAGACGCTCTCACAGAGGAAACATTATATACATGTGACTAGAGTCACTAACGAAGTGGAGACATATGGGAACGCAACAAGAATATTTATTTATTATTTATGCATTTATTACTCTTCTAATGAATTCTACCCGTGTCCACCAGGGCTGGGGAGTGACCTGCAGTTTCACGCTCCTTCCACCGGATGGAGCCAGAGAGTACTTTAGCTCAGTCCTACCACTTTTTTTCCTTTTAGCTGTAATACCCTCTTTTGCACACACGGTGTCACACTCTAACAAATAAAGACCCGTGTGTACCACTTCTTCCTTTTTTCTCAGTTCTGTGGTACAGTGAGTTGAATCATTCGCCACAACTAATACAAAGCCATATCTCCATGCACGCTGGTGATTAGTGATGTGCCATACCACTGATCTCCTTTCTGATCCGATACCGAGTAAAATTCAGGGTGGTATCGATGACACTGATCCGATACCGATACTTTGTGCAAAAACTTAATGTGTTATTGTATTTCAGATTATAGCTTCG
Organism: Copadichromis virginalis; assembly: GCF_057382275.1. NCBI lineage: Eukaryota > Metazoa > Chordata > Actinopteri > Cichliformes > Cichlidae > Copadichromis > Copadichromis virginalis. The sequence continues at coordinate 6,420,152 of NC_140636.1, read as the reverse complement.
TAATGATTGCAGGACATCAGACTGCTTGTTCTTATTGTTTAATTATGAAGAATTATCATATAGAAATAAAGAACCTGAAGCTGTGTGTCGATGCTATTTGAACACACATATGTTGTCATTTAACATGTAGATACTTACCTGGACGCTTCAACAAAAACCTTCAACATTCACACTTTCCCTCGTTCACAGCAGTGCTGTGCCACACTACACATTTTGGTATCGATCCAGTACCAAGTAAATACAGGGCCAGTACTGTCGATGTGACTCAGGCAGCTAAATGGGGGAGAGTAGTGTGCCACGATTAATGAGACGAATTCTCAACTAGCAAATTGTGAAACATTTTAAACAGAAACTGGGTTTTTGGAGACCTGGAATGTTTTTGTGTCTTTCAGCACACAAAAAGCTTTGGACATTTTTCATAGTGCATGTTGGAGGTTTATTTTTCCCAAAGACATAATTAACACAGTTCAGCGGGCTACACACTGAAGGATAAAAGCAATGTATCGATCCGATACCAATACTAGTGTTGGTATCGATACTATCGATATTGATCCGCACATCTCTGGAGAAATCGGTTCAAGCTGACGCGCTCAGAAGGCACCTCCATTAAAAGCAGTGGGCCCATGGGCACTTTAGGACTTTCCATTTGGTTCTCACACTCAGGGCAGGGCGTGCACCATCGGAAAATTCGCCTGGAAAGTTATTTCCCGGTAGATTGTTAGCACCAACAACTGGGTATTTTCCTCTTGCGTGCGAGTATCACCATCAATTTTCATCACTTGGTCAAAGGCTGAGTGTAATATGTCATCACGAGACTGCTCTAGAGGAAAAGTGAAAGTGAAGGAGTGAATTACTGCAGCTGTTTCAGCGTCACATGCAGCTGAGTGCAGCAAAGTTGCTACACACTCCTATAGGTCGGGAATGCATCAAAGCACACTGCCCCAACAGGTGATTAAACCCTGGCCAATGCTTTGCCAGAATTAAGGGACGCATTAGGCAGGCGCTAACTGCAGCTGTAACTCTACACGTTTGAGTTTCACAAACACGGTCAGTTCTGTACTCAGGTAAGGATCTCTCCTAGTGGTGAGACAGTTAATTAAACTCAGGTGAGCAGGAACAAAGGATGGGAAGCAAAAAAGAAAGGATCACCTCTGCAAGACAAGGGCGTGGTTCGCTGCACACTCTCACACAGACAGAGAGGGAGAGAGCAAGAGGAGAAGAGACAGAAGGGCAGAGGAGCTTTGCAACACAGTCCTCTTTGGTAACATCTGGTGGCCACAAATATGAAGAGCAGTTTGAATGTGAGTGTATCACTGAAAGCCCTGGCAGCCAAAGCCTACTGCAACATGACTAAGAGAGGATACACATTTCTTTTTATACATTTTTTTTTAGAAATTGCCCACTCTGCTGTGGACACCTTCAGTCTATATATATATATATATATATATATATATATATATATATATATATATATATATACCCTCAGAAGGTCTGCTAGATGATGTTAATGCAGCACTAGAATCAGAATCAGAATCAGAATCAGAATACTTTATTGATCCCTGGGGGAAATTATTTTTTGTTACAGTGCTCCATTTTAAACCAACATTAAGACAAGACAGACAATACGCTAACTAAGAATAGTACAATATATACATATATATACATACATACATACATAAGTCACTTATAAATAAATATTTGGAAAAGAAACATGTGTAGTTGTAGCAGCAAACAGTGTGTTAAGTGGATGCGTTGTACAGGGAGATGGCCACAGGCAGGAATGATTTCCTGTGTCGTTCAGTGGTGCTTTTCGGTAATCTCAGTCACTACGGACGATACCTACAACCACGATTACCGACACTAACAAGCTGATCTACAATACGGCAGCAGTGATCAGTGAGATGCTTGGCTACAAGTTGAACAGCGACAAGGGGCAGTACCCTCCATGGAGAAGGAGGCTAGAGGGCAAGATCAAAGTAGCACGGAGGGAGGTTAGCCAACTAACGGAGTTGCAGAAAGGTGCGACAAAGAAGGTGCATAAGAAATACAGCAAGCTGTCCATACCTGAGGCCTTGGAAACTGCCAAGCAAAGACTCACAGCCTTGGCCAGCCGCTTGAGGAGGTACACCAGAGAGATAGAAGGCAGGAGAATAAACCAGCTGTTCTCCACAGAACCAGCAAAGGTGTACTCTCAGTGGCAAGGGAACAATAAGAGAACAGCACCACCAAGGCTGGAGACGGAGCAATACTGGAAGAGCATATGGGAGAAGGACGCAACCCATAACGGCAATGCTCAGTGGCTAGAGGATCTGAGGGCAGACCACAGCGACCTCCCTGAACAGGGTCCAGTAACCATCACAGTGGCAGATATCCAAGAAAGGGTCTCCAGTATGAAGAGTTGGACAGCACCAGGGCCCGACATGGTTCACACCTACTGGCTGAAGAAGCTGACTGCACTCCACGAGCATCTGGCAGCACAAATGAACCAGCTGCTAGTTAACGAGAGACACCCGGAATGGCTAACCAAAGGTCGGACGGTCCTGATCCCCAAGGACCCCAAGAAGGGACCGGTCCCCTCCAACTACCGACCAATAACCTGCCTCAGTACTACATGGAAGCTCCTGTCAGGCATCATATCGGCTAAGATGAACAGGCACATGGGTCAATACATGAGCGGGACACAGAAAGGAATTGGCAAGAATACCAGAGGCGCAAAACACCAGCTACTGGTAGACAGAACAATCAGCCGAGACTGCAAGACCAGACTGACCAACCTGTGCACTGCCTGGATTGATTACAAGAAGGCCTATGACTCAATGCCCCACAGCTGGATACTGGAATGCCTAGAATTGTACAAGATCAATGGGACCCTAAGAGCCTTCATCGGGAACTCAATGGGGATGTGGCGTACAACACTAGAGGCCAACTCCAAGCCCATAGCACAAGTCACCATCAAGTGCGGGATCTACCAAGGAGATGCTCTGTCCCCACTGCTGTTCTGCATAGGCCTGAACCCCCTCAGTGAGATCATTAACAAGACTGGCTACGGATACCGACTACGGAACGGAGCAGTTGTCAGCCACCTCCTGTACATGGATGACATCAAGCTGTATGCCAAGAGTGAACGAGACATCGATTCACTGATCCACACTACCAGGCTATACAGCAATGACATTGGAATGTCGTTCGGACTGGAGAAGTGTAGTCGGATGGTATCAAAGAGAGGGAAGGTAGTCAGAACTGAGGGGATTGAACTACCAGAAGGCAACATTGCAGACATAGAGGACAGTTACAAGTACCTGGGGATCCCGCAGGCAAATGGGAACCATGAAGAGGCCGCTAGAAAGGCTGCAACCACCAAGTACCTGCAGAGGGTCAGGCAAGTCCTGAGGAGTCAGCTGAATGGTAAGAACAAGATCCGGGCCATGAACACGTACGCCCTGCCCGTGATCAGGTACCCTGCTGGGGTAATAGGCTGGCCAAAGGAGGAGATAGAAGCCACTGACATAAAGACAAGAAAGCTCCTGACCATGCATGGAGGGTTTCACCCCAAGTCCAGCACCCTGAGGCTGTACGCTAAGCGGAAGGAAGGGGGCCGGGGACTGGTGAGTGTCAGCACCACAGTCCAGGATGAGACAAGGAACATCCAAGAATACATTGGGAAGATGGCCCCAACTGACCGAGTGCTCAGTGAATACCTCAGGCAGCAGAAACCCAAGAAAGAGGAGGGAGACGAGGAACCATCATGGAAGGACAGGCCCCTGCACGGTATGTACCACCGGCAGATAGAGGAGGTGGCTGATATCCAGAAATCCTACCAGTGGCTGGACAAAGCTGGACTGAAAGACAGCACAGAGGCACTAATCATGGCAGCACAAGAACAAGCTCTGAGCACAAGATCCATAGAGGCTGGGGTCTATCACACCAGGCAAGACCGATGTAGCGGTCCCGAATGACAGCAACATCAGGAAGAAGGAACACGAGAAGCTGGAGAAATACCAAGGGCTCAGAGAAGAGCTCGAGAGGATGTGGAGGGTGAAGGTAACGGTGGTCCCCGTGGTAATCGGAGCACTAGGTGCGGTGACTCCCAAGCTAGGCGAGTGGCTCCAGCAGATCCCGGGAACAACATCGGAGATCTCTGTCCAGAAGAGCGCAGTCCTGGGAACAGCTAAGATACTGCGCAGGACCCTCAAGCTCCCAGGCCTCTGGTAGAGGACCCGAGCTTGAAGGATAAACCGCCCGCAGGGGCGTGCTGGGTGTTTCATTCATATATATATATATATATATATATATATATATATAGATAGATAGATAGATAGATAGATAGATAGATAGATAGATAGATAGATAGATAGATAGATAGATAGATAGATAGATAGATAGATAGATAGATAGATAGATAGATAGATAGATAGATAGATAGATACCAAAACAGATAAAAGATTACGTTTACTTATGAACAGGTGGAAGGTCATCACTGCTTCCATGTCCCATTATGTCGCGTACTGGTTCGCTATCTCTTTCACCAAATCACCACCTAAACACACATCAGATCGTGACAATGATTCACAAGTCAGCTGATCACCTGACAGCTGAACCAAGCCTTGACACAATGCTTCTGAAGCTCAGCCTCAGCTTCAAACAGGTCATGACTATAACCTAGGTACTCCCAAGGTTTAGTATATTGTTGTGAAGTTGGAAAATGATCCTGGAAAAATTGTGAATAATATAAAGTTCGAATAATTGTCACATTGTGGTGTGATCTTGACCCGATTTTCACCAAAGTTAAATCAGCTCCAGCTGGTATTGGTATCTTGAAAAAAAAAAGTGGTCTGCTAACAGACAGACAGACAACCAAACTGAAGTGAATACATGCTCCAGCCCTTTGGGGGGAAATTACACTGACAGAATGTGTTGAAACATGTTCTGAAGTGTGTGAGCCGACGGGGAGTTAACAGGAAAGAGTTTCACCAGGGGTTTAAAGAGTGGATTTACCAGTTTTTTAACTAATGAGTAAAGTGTGTGTGTTTTCAAAATGAAATTGTAGTTTTTGTGAAAGTTTTAAAAGATTATCTAAAATACAGAAAGCAGTTTGAACGCACACTTTCCTTTAACGAGTCAGGGTTCATCTCTGATAGTGATGAACAAAGAATTATTTAGCTGTCTCTTTGTTGTTCTGAGATATTCCTCCTGCCCTCTCGTTCACACGTTCCGCTCGCAGCTATTTTCAGACAGAGAGCTTCAAAAGGCTGAAGAGTGGAGTCTGAGTACAGCCAGTCCTGCAGCTAAGGTGACATTTCAGATTATGTCTCATGATTTCCTCATATATTTTTACAGTATGACTGTATGGGTGTGTTATTTACTCTGAAAGCTGTTGTTACAAAGCTGGCACATGGTACCACGCACCGTACCAGTGTTATTTGTGCTGATGCCGCCTCCCTCAGACAACAGCAGATGTTAAGACTTGTCCTGCATTCTCTCTGAACACCATGTAGACATAGACCAAGTAGAAGAGAAGCCGAGCACATACTGAGGATCGAGGAAGGCGAGGCAGAATGAGACCAAATGACTGTAGTGATGGACATCTACTTCGCCACCTTAAAAATGTTCTTCAGATTAAATTAATGTATCTTAGTGATGTGCACTCCACTTATAATCTGACATTCCTTTAGTTTTTTTTCAACGCGAGGGGTCTTGAGTACTCCATTAGGCAAAATCTGTGTTTCTATTCTGTAAAGGGCAAGTAGATGACAGCATGTTAATTTCAGCAACGCATATCGGTTGAACATTAAGATTTGACATCAGAACATTTTCACTTACAACACAAATATTTAATTCAATTTCAGGGCAAGTGGAATAAGACCGTACAGCCACCCAAGATTTAGTCTGATTGACCCAAAACCAACAATAATAATAACAAGAAAAACAGGAAAGTGATATGCTGATTAAACCTGCATTAATTGTTCTGTGTAGACAAGAAAATAGAGAAGCACAGAAAGCCTCTAGTGTGGATGCAGATCACCTGATTGAGTGGCGTGATGTTCTGGGCTGAACTCCACAGACTTACGGAGCGTGCTCGGAACATCAATAAAATACCGTAGACTGTCCAGGTCTTGTTTGCAGTCCTCCAGAGTGCTGAAGTCGAATAAAGTATGGCTAAAATCCTTATTTTTCTTATCTTCACAGGTGTCAAACTGGCAGAGAAAATTAGTGACCCATAGGGCAAAGGAATAAAACAGTCTTATCAAACTTTCTTTGAACTTTGTTGAACAGTTTTAACTGAAATTAAGCTGCAAGTCTCTACCAGCTTTGCACATCCACAGATTGTAATTTTCACCCATTCTTCTTTCCAAACTAGGTCCACTTTACTCTTTTTTTGGATGATAGATTGAACAGTGCTCTTTGAGATGTTTGTTTTTGTTTTTATAACTTCTCCACACTTTCATCCCTGACCCCCTTAGATGTGTTCCTCAGTCTTGGTGGTGGTGCTGTTTGTTTACTAATGTTCTCTCACAAACATCTGAGGCCTTCACAGATCAGCTGGATTCATACTGGGTATCAAAGGAAGCTTAATAAATAATCACATCACATCTGTCAAACTTTTATTTGTAAAACATTTTAAACTCCCTGTAGTATTTTCCTTCCACTTCACAATTCCACAGTACTTTGTGTTGGTTTATCATGATATCCTAAACAAATACAGGTGTGTGGTAGTAATATGACTAAATGTGAGTTTTCTCCTTGGAAAGCTCCCATGGACGCCTGGGTTTTGTGACCTCCTGGATGAATCATCAGTGCAATCTTGGAGTAATTTGGTTTGGGAAGGTTCTCTTCTGTTCCAGGTTTTCTCCATTTGTGGACAGAGCTGGACTGAGTAACTGTTGGGAATCACTTTTATCTTTAAGGCTAATATCTCATAATTAGCACCACATATTTGTATTTATACTTCTTCTCTAAGGACTTTGGGGGGAAGGGTATGTCTCACTATTGAAAGCACCAGAAGGTAAACGTGATTGCAAATTGCTTGGTTGGCCTTACAAACACTGACAGCTGACCATTCCTTGATTTTCATTAGATTACCCAGTTAAATCTCTTAACGCAGCTGACTCATTCCTGGCCTTTGCGGTGAGCTCGCGCTCCAACAGAGTATAGTGTGGAAGAAATGGGGAAATGGTGGAGCTGTAAAATTGAGAATAAATGCAGCAAAGTGTGTCAGATGAACCGACGTGTTAGAAGTCAGGGCTGCAGCAGCAGCTGCACCATCAACTGTAGCAGCAACAACAAGGCTCACAGGAGGCTGCTGTTACTAGCACCAGCTGTGCAGAAGCACCCATGGTCCCAACAAAAGTGTGAGGAGGATACAGAGGAAGGTGAAATTAATGTTGTGAAAAATAAATGGAGGGAAACAATTATGAGTGGAAAGATTCGGGTAAAATGAATGTCTACTTTGACCAAGAACCATTCCTAATAGCTATAGCATGGCTTAGAAAGATATCCTATCCCAACAACTGACAATCAAACACAATTAAATCTTTTAGCCTGCTTCAGTTTGTCAGACAGGTTCTGCTTAAGGGATTTCTTGATTCAGCAGGTGTGGCAGTACTCACACCTGAAACTGATCTGAGCTTTCCAAAATATATTGTTATTTAAAGAAATTCAGAATTTAACAAGGTTAGGCACTTTGTCACATGGGCGGGTAGATGGATAGCGTTTTTCCTTCAATAAATGAAACCATCATCAAAAAGAGTCTGCATTTTGTATTTACTAGGGTTCAGAGATGGGCAGTAATAATAATAATAATAATAATAATAGATTTTATTTATGAGCGCCTTTCAAGTCACCCAAGGACACTTTACAATAGGATAAAACACTTAGTAAAACAATGGCAGAATAAGAACAATAAAACAAAAGCACAAGATAAAATGAACAAACAGTGGATTCACAGTGAATATGCAGATTTGAACAGATGAGCTTTGAGTTGGGATTTAAACTGGGAGAGAACCAGTGTTTCTTATTTCAGGGGGCAGAGAGTTCCACAGCCTGGGAGCAGAGCAGCTGTAAGCTCTGCTTCCCACGGTGGTGAGGCGGAAGGAAGGTACAGCAAGCTGGATAGAAGAAGAAGAACGAAGTGAACGGGCAGAACAGGTGGTGGTTAACAGGTCAGAAAGGTAAGGAGGAGCGAGGTTATGAATGGCCTTGAAGGTGAGCAGAAGTTTGTATATTATCTGGAACTCCACTGGGAGCCAGTGAAGTTCCTGAAGAACAGGTGATGTGCTGGTAGGAGGGGTTCTGGTGATAATGCGAGCAGCAGAGTTCTGAACCAGTTGAAGCTGATGGAGGGATTTTTGGGGGAGACCATGCAGAAGAGAATTGCAGTAGTCAATACGGGAGGTAACAAGACTGTGTACAAGAATGGACGTAGACTGGGTGGAAAGAGAAGGAAGCAATCTGTTAATGTTACGTAGATGGAAGTAGGCAGAACGGGTGAGATTACTGATGGGAGATTTATAGGAAAGCGAACTGTCTAGGATGACACCAAGGCTCTTAACCTGAGGAGAAGGGAAAACTGTGGAGTGATGGTGAGTGAGAAAAGGTTAGCCTTCAAAAGGCTGGATTTGGTGCCAATAAGGAGGATCTCAGTTTTATCCTCATTGAGCTTTAGAAAATTAAAAAACCAGGATTTTAACTTGGATAGACATTCTGTAAGGGAAGAAGGTGGGAGGGAGGAATCAGGTTTGCAAGAGAGATATAACTGGGTGTCATCAGCAAAACAGTGAAACTGAAGATCAAATTTGCGGAAGATGGTACCTAGAGGGAGGATGTATATTATAAAGAGAAGAGGGCCTAAAACTGAGCCTTGGGGTACACCAGAGGTGACGGGGAATAGACGAGAGCGGAATGATCTTAGTTGAATAAACTGGGAGCGGTCGAGGAGATATGATTGAAACCAGGCGAGGGGTGTGTCAGAGATGCCGAGAGAGGAAAGTCTGCTTAGAAGGACAGAGTGAGAAATGGTGTCAAAGGCTGAGCTCAGATCTAAAAGGACGAGAATGGCGTTACTGTAATCCGATTACTTTTTTCAAGTAACGAGTAAAGTAAGGGATTACTGCAAAAACGGTAATTAGATTACCGTTACTTTCCCGTAGGAACGCTGCGTTACTGCGTTACTAAAACCATGATTTATTTTGCGAGAATGTCTCATGACAGTGACGTAAGCGAGTGCGACGTTAGTGACAACAGCTGTGTGCAGATCAACAATGGATCATATATCGAGTGTGGAGAGAGTATGAGCGTGCAGCGTTTAAAGTGTGGAAGTACTGACCTTACTTTGAGTTTGATTCCATAAAAAGTGACAAAAACATTAGTGTCCGCTGTGCGTGGGAAGAAAACTTCTTTTTACAGCGAAAAAACCCCTAAACCTCCGAGCAAGCACCGAGTAGCTACGACGTGATGGGAAACTCACAGAGAAACTCGCGGATTCTTCCACTGACCGCGGCACACCTGCACCAGGGTAAACCTCCGCCTGCTTTACAGGTGAAAATAGAGCAACAGGACCGCTGAGTCTTTGACTTTATTTATTTTCTGCTGTGTTTTACTTGCATCTATTTGAAAGACTGAGTGTAAACACACAAAATATTTTATTTTATGAGCTGGAATGTGCAGAAAATAGGTTTAAATGTTAAACTAATTTCTTCCAGTCAGAGAATGTTGCATATAATTACATTTTTGCTTGATGCTAGAATTTTATCATTTCACTTCTTCATTGGTTTCAGTATTAGAGGAGTTAGACCCTGATGTATCTTCCTGGAATGGTGAAGCTATTTTCTGGAAAACTAACTCAACATATCTCCAGTAATAGAAAACTTGTATATTTTATATTATTGATTATTATCGAGTATAATTATTCTCATCTCATTGAAAGTAATAATTGTGTTATTTTTTGATTTTTATAAAGATTTGTATCAAGCCGATGCTACCACTGAGTATCCTTTTATTGTTGGCTTTGGACCATGCCATTATAATGCCATCAATCTGTTCATTCATAACTGTAAATTTAGCAACAAGAACCCTGTCCTATTTTTTACATTAATGAAGCTCTATTGCTGGCTGCATCAACCAGAAAGCTGTGAAAACAACTTGAATTGTGTAAGAAACTGCAGTTTTTATTTAAAATCTCCTGCTGTGTATTTACTTATTTATGAAAACATTATTACTGTCTCATTTCATTATATTCTCTGACTCTTAATGCTATTGCTGTGAGTCCCTGGCTTGTCTTTTAAACGTTTTTGTGTTCTTGTAACTTGTTTTCCTTCAATTATTTAAAAAAACGTTTGCAAATGATGTCACGCCACACGTACACATTACGACACCGACTCTGCAATAGAGAAGAAGAAACAACAGAACATGTTTTAGTGCATCGTCAGAAATATGATGCTGTAAAAAAGACAATGATCCAAAAGCTTGGTGATGTGAACGTGAAGCTGGACTTGGTTGATTTATTTCGTAAGAACTGGAGAAGTGAGAGTTATCAGGCCATAGTTTGTTTTTAAGGCAGACTCGTTTGTTTGGGAGGATTTGATTTTTTATCTTTATTTTTTGACATTTCGGTCCACACTCCACGCCAGTTGGTGGCGGTAATGCAGCGTTTTGCTGCAATGCTAATATATGCCAATAATAATATAAAGCAGAAGAAGACCTTTACGACAATTAATTTCTTTCTACGGTAAAACATGGCGCCGCGCAGCTAAGCTTGGTGAGGTAATGAAGCACCGAGACAAACACTGAGAGCTTTTCTTCTGCTTTTTCATTCTCAAAGTTTCAAAATATTTCCTCGGCGAGGCAGCAGCTCCCCGTGGAGCTGAGGACTTTCACACTACGATGGCCACGCAGGGAGGCATCGTGTTCCAGGAGAAGGTCAGCAGACTGCTCCGCGGACAGAACGGAAAACCAGTGCTCAAACCCAACAGGGCTCTGGTTCTGAAAGACGCTGTAGCGAACCGAAAACCCAAGAAAGGGGGTAAGAACATAAAGACGTGAATACATCAGCGCGGCAGGATTAACGGACCGAGAGGGCTGACTGCAGAAGGCCCACCACAGGCTGACTACATGCAGCGTAGTTCAGTGCTGATGGTAGCAGCAGGGTGGAGCTTGGGGCTGTGCTCCACTCAAATTGAACTAAATGCTGCAAAAGTGACCGGATACTGATGTGGTAGAAGAATAGAAGAGCAATATTAATTGACAGATGTCTCCGCCTTTAGATGATTTAAAACGTCAGTTTGATCTGCAGGATGTTTCAGATCAATCACAAATAGACATTTTATTCATTTATTAAACGTTTTTCTCAAAGAACTACAACAGAGTTACGTTTCTGTGTTTATACACAAGTATCTGGATTTACTTTACACTTGTAGTTGCCTGTAGAAGTCCAGTTAAATGATTTATTATGAATGACTCAAGTTGGATTAATGTGTAAACACGAATGTCTTTCTCCACAGAGGCCTCTTGTATCACTGAAATGTCAGTCCTGATGGCCTGTTGGAAGCAGAACAACTTTGTGGACACTCTGTGCTCTAATGAGATTAACAGCTTTTATATGTGTGTGGAAAAGGCTCAGGTATGTCCATGCTCTGCAGAATTCAGTGAAACATGCCCATGCATTAACTGTGACTCTAGCAGTACAGAAAAACTAAGAATGGGGATGGAGAAGAGTGTTACTGTTATTTTAGAGTAACACAAATGGAAAATAAATTATGCATCATATGCAAATTATGTATCCTCGTGTGATCTTGATGTACAACTTACCTTAACCAAGTGGCAGAAAACAACCATTCCTAACAGATATACACTACCAGTCAAACGTTTGGAACCACCTTCTCATGTAATGATTTTTCTTTATTTTTCCTCATTTCTACATTGTAGATACAAACTGAAGGCATCAAATATATGAAGCAAGATACATGGAATTATGTATCAAAGAAAAAATATTGGTAAATAACTAAATAAATGGATAAAAATATGTTTCATATTTTAGATTCCTCAAAGCAGCCACACTTTGCTTTGTTGACAGGGCTGCAAACCCTCGGCCTTCTCTCAGTGAGCGTCATGATGTTGTCACCTGACATGGTCACCTCACAGGTGAGCCTGTCAGCGTTCATTTGTGGAGTTTCTTGCCTTCTTATTGCTGTTGGGACCATCAGTTGTGTTGTGCAGGGCAGGTTGGTAAATAGTTGACAGCCCTATTTGACAGATCCAATCAGCTAATAAAGAGAAACAACAGCCCATCATGACTTTAAGAACTGAAGGTCAGTCAGTCCTAAAAATGGCTAAAACTGACTGTGTGCAGTGCAGTCACAATACCATCAAACACTACAACAAAACAGGCTCACATGAGGACCGTCCCAGAGTCCCCTCTGCTGCTGAGGATACATTCATCCGAGTCACCAGCCTCAGAAATCACAAGTTAACAGCTCCTCAGGTTAGAGCCCAGATAGATGCCACACAGAGCTCCAGTAGCAGACACATCTCACCATCAACTGTTCAGAGACGGTGTGAATCAGGCCTTTATGGTCAAATAGCTGCAGAGAAACCACGACTAAGGAGAAGCAACAAGCAGAAGAGATTTGTTTGGGCCAAGAAACACAAGCAACGGACATTAGACCAGTGGACATCTGTGCTTTGGTCCGATGGTCCACTGCGGTCTGCATGCATGGTTCCCACCGTGACCATGGAGGAGGAGGTGTGATGGTGTGGGGGTACTTTGCTGGTGACACTGTTGGGGATTTATTCAGAATTCTGAACCAGCGTGGCTCACAGCATCCTGCAGACACATCCCATCCAGTTTGCACTTAGTTGGACCATCATTTATTTTTCAACAGCACAATGACCCCAAACACACCTCCAGGCTGTGTGAGGGCTATTGGTCCAAGAAGGAGAGTGATGGAGTGCTGCACCAGGTGCCCTGGCCTCCACAGTCAGCTGACCTAAACCCAGTGGCGATGGTTTGGGATGAAGGCAAACAGGCCGACAAGTGCTCAGCATCTCTGGGAACTCCTTCAAGACTGTTGGAAAACCATTCCAGGTGACGACCTCGTGAAACCCACGGAGAGAAGGCCAAGAGTGTGCAAAGCATTAATCGAAGCAAAGGGGGGATTTGGAAGAATCTACAGTATAAAAAAAGTTGAATTATTTCACATTTTTGTGTTTACTACATAATTCCAAATGTGTCCATTCATACTTCTGATGCCTTCAGTGAGAATCTACAATGTAAATAGTTATGAAAATAAAGAAAAAACATTCGACCTTTGACTGGTGGTTTACATCAGTTTTCTGTGTTTTGACATTGAGCTGAGAGTTCGGTTACTTTATAGAAGGTACAGTTACATTTCAGTGAACCGGCCAGCTCAGCAGCAGCCCTGGGAGACTAGAAGCACACACCTGTGCTTCTTCCTCATTATTCTTTCTAAACTCTGAACTCCTGCAAAATGTTGGGCTGAAAGTGGGCAGAAGTGTCCTTGTTGTAGTTTAGAAACATTACTCTCATAAACACATCTGTAATAAATCTTCTTCTTCCTTCGTAGGCTGATGCGAAGAATAAAGCTGGACAGAGCAACATCCAGGGAGGACGTCTGCCACCAAAGCAAGCCACGGCACTTCTGAAGAGATATCCCAACCTGTGCAAAGAGATCTGATACACAAACATTTTAATGCTCTTCTTGTACAGCTTTGGACTAGGATGCTCTCGGAGATGAATTTGGATTATGTCCTGGTGTGTCGAGCTACTAGTTGCCAAACAAATAATGAAATAAAACAAATGAGTGGAATATTGAAAAGGGTGATTGTTGCTTTTACCCATTACTGTAAGGTTCCTTCATACCTCTGACTGGTAGTTTGTAATGTGCACTTGTGTTCTTGTCTTATTTTAAAACAAGTTTTAAAATATAAAGGAACTGTTTCATGTCCTGAATTGAAACTTTTTTTTTTGATTTATATTTTTTTTTATTAAGGTTTCAAAAGCAGGCATTCACAGTCTGTACATCATGTAAGCATACTTCTTGCTTAGGTTATCTGCCTTAGATACCAAAATAGTATTTTAATTTACATCCAAGTCATAAAGAGAGAATATTTACAACTATAGAAGCAATTGAAACAATCACATAATCCGAAATAAGAAAACAAACAAAACCAACAAACAAAACAAAAACGGATGTGTTGGTAGGGGGTGATCCTATAAATATATGCTCTCATACATCACAGTTATTGGTTTGTAAAAATAAAATCTGGCCTGTGAGGCGTGATATATTTGACCCAGTTTTCCCAGTATGATGTAAATTTCTCCAGCTTGTGGTTAACAGAAGCTGTTATCTTTTCCATGTTATAGATTTCCATTGTGATTTCCATCCATGTACTTACAGTGGGGCAAAAAAGTATTTAGTCAGCCACCGATTGTGCAAGTTCCCCCACTTAAAATGATGACAGAGGTCAGTAATTTGCACCAGAGATACACTTCAACTGTGAGAGACAGAATGTGAAAAAAAATCCATGAATCCACATGGTAGGATTTGTAAAGAATTTATTGGTAAATCAGGGTGGAAAATAAGTATTTGGTCACCTCAAACAAGGAAAATCTCTGGCTCTCACAGACCTGTAACGTCTTCTGTAAGAAGCTTTTCTGTCCCCCACTCGTTACCTGTATGAATGGCACCTGTTTGAACTCATCATCTGTATAAAAGACACCTGTCCACAGCCTCAAACAGTCAGACTCCAAACTCCGCCATGGCCAAGACCAAAGAGCTTTCGAAGGACACCAGGAAAAGTATTGTAGACCTGCACCAGACTGGGAAGAGTGAATCTACAATAGGCAAGCAGCTTGGTGTGAAAAAATCAACTGTGGGAGCAATCATCAGAAAATGGAAGACATACAAGACCACTGATAATCTCCCTCGATCTGGGGCTCCACGCAAGATCTCATCCCGTGGGGTCAAAATGATCATGAGAACGGTGAGCAAAGATCCCAGAACCACACGGGGGGACCTGGTGAATGACCTGCAGAGAGCTGGGACCAAAGTAACAAAGGTCACCATCAGTAACACACTACAACGGCAGGGAATCAAATCCCGCAGTGCCAGACGTGTTCCTGCTGAAGCCAGTGCATGTCCAGGCCCGTCTGAAGTTTGCCAGAGAGCACATGGATGATACAGCAGAGGATTGGGAGAATGTCATGTGGTCAGATGAAACCAAAGTAGAACTTTTTGGTATAAACTCAACTCGTCGTGTTTGGAGGAAGAAGAATACTGAGTTGCATCCCAAGAACACCATACCTACTGTGAAGCATGGGGGTGGAAACATCATGCTATGGGGCTGTTTTTCTGCCAAGGGGACAGGACGACTGATCCGTGTTAAGGACAGAATGAATGGGGCCATGTATCGTGAGATTTTGAGCCAAAACCTCCTTCCATCAGTGAGAACTTTGAAGATGAAACGAGGCTGGGTCTTCCAACATGACAATGATCCAAAACACACCGCCCGGGCAACAAAGGAGTGGCTCCGTAAGAAGCATTTGAAAGTCCTGGAGTGGCCTAGCCAGTCTCCAGACCTCAACCCCATAGAAAATCTGTGGCGGGAGTTGAAAGTCCGTGTTGCTCGGCGACAGCCCCAAAACATCACTGCTCTCGAGAAGATCTGCATGGAGGAATGGGCCAAAATACCAGCTACTGTGTGTCCAAACCTGGTAAAGACCTATAGTAAACGTTTGACCTCTGTTATTGCCAACAAAGGTTATGTTACAAAGTATTGAGTTGTATTTTTGTTATTGACCAAATACTTATTTTCCACCCTGATTTACCAATAAATTCTTTACAAATCCTACCAAATTCAAATTCAAATTTTATTTGTCACACACACAACCATACACAGTATGACATGGGGGTGAAATGCTTGTAGCTGTACAATGCCCGACCATTAAATGACAGAAGAAAAGTTTTACAATATTTACAATTTACTACAAAAATTTACAAATTAACTTAGGAATTTACAGTAAAGAATGTGCAAATAGCAGAAGAGATTATAAAGATAAGGATTATAAATTATAGGAATTATAGGATTATAGGAAATGTGTGGTGGTGCGTGTGGTGACGTGAGAGTCCAGTCTTATAGTGACGTGTTTGGGAGAGTCCAGTCCTACACCTGGTTCAGGGCCCGAATAGCCTGGGGGAAGAAGCTCCTCCTCATTCTCTCTGTTTTGGCCTTAAGGGAGCGGAAGCGCTTCCCAGACCTCAACAGTGAGAAGAGTCCATTGTTGGGATGGGAGAGGTCCATCATAATCTTCCTAGCTTTGGACTTGCACCGCTTGGTGTAGATGGACAGCAGGTCAGGGAGCTCTGATTGAATGATGCGTTCGGCTGAGCGCACAACCCTTTGCAGATTTCGTCTGTCCTGCTTGGTGCTGTTCCCAAACCAGGTGCAGATATTTGACGTCAGGACGCTCTCGATGGTGCAGGAGTAGAAGTTCTTGAGCACCTTCAGTGGCAGATGGAAGTCTCTAAGTCTTCTGAGGAAGAAGAGACGCTGACGGGCTTTCTTAACCAGGGTGTTGATGTGGCAGGACCATGACAGGTCCTGAGTGATGTGGACACCCAGGTATCGGAAACTGTCCAGTCTCTCCACTGGCGTGCCACTGATGATGAGGGGTTTGTAATTCCTCGCCTGCGTTGTAGTGAAGTCCACGATCAGCTCCTTAGTCTTGCTGATGTTTAGGAGGAGGTTATTCTCCTGGCACCAGGTCTCCAGGTTCCTAATCTCCTCCAGGTAGGCCGTCTCGATGTTGTCGGAGATCAGGCCCACAACAGCAGTGTCGTCAGCAAACTTGACAATGGAGGTGGTGTCGGATGTGGCTACACAGTCATAAGTGTACAGTGAGTACAGCAGGGGGCTTAAAACACAGCCCTGAGGCACTCCAGTGCTGAGTGAGATGGAGGGGGAGACTTGTTTTCCTACCCTCACTGATTGGGGTCTGTCTGTGAGGAAGTTGAGGATCCACTGACACAGTGATGAGCTGAGTCCTAGATCCGTCAACTTGGTGAAAAGCTTAGAGGGAATTATTGTGTTGAATGCTGAACTGTAGTCCACGAACAGCATCCTACCATAATTCCCTCTGCCAGTGTCCAGGTGACTCAGGGATGTGTGGAGCAGGTGAGATATGGCATCGTCTGTGGAACGATTAGTCCGGTAAGCAAACTGAAGTGAGTCGATGGTGGGAGGAAGTGAAGAAGTGATGTGATCTCTCATCAGTCTTTCAAAACACTTCATCACAATTGAAGTCAGTGCTACTGGACGGTAGTCATTGTGGCAAGCGGGCTGTTGTTTCTTTGGAACAGGGACAATAATGGACCGTTTGAAGCACGTGGGAACCACAGCTTGGGCCAGGGAGAGGTTGAAGATCTCCGTGAACACCGGTGCTAGTTGATCAGCGCAGGCTCTAAGGACCCGGCCAGGGATTGCATCTGGTCCTGCTGCCTTCCTGGTGTTCACCCTCCTGAAGGTGTTCCTCACGGCATGCTCTGTGATGACGAATGCATTTTCTTCACTGGTGCACTCCGAGCGCGCGCAGCCGTTTGTTGTTTTAATTGCTGCGGCGTCGAAGCGTCGACCATGTGGATTCATGGATTTTTTTTTCACATTCTGTCTCTCACAGTTGAAGTGTACCTCTGGTGCAAATTACTGACCTCTGTCATCATTTTAGGTGGGGGAACTTGCACAATCGGTGGCTGACTAAATACTTTTTTGCCCCACTGTATGTTTGGGCTCTCCGGGGATAACCATTTTCTGGTGATACTCTTTTTACAGGCCACCAGTGGAATATTTACTAAATGTTTATCATATTTAGGCCATTCCTGAGGTATATATCCAAAGAACATAGTCTTACTCTCGAGGGGTATTTCACATTTAAAGATATCCTGTAAGGCATTATGTATTTCTCTCCAATAATCCCTCAAGATAGAGCAGTCCCAGAAAATGTGGTAGTGATTTGCACTTTGATTTCCACAGTTCCTCCAACAAGCAGGGGAATTATCATCATAATGAGACTTCTGAGAAGGTGTTATAAAGTATCTAATTAGGCACTTCCAGCCGAATTCCCTCCACTTTCGTGAGCTGGTACACATCCACTGATACCTCCATATTGCCGTCCATTCTTCCTCTAATATTTTTATCCCTCCTTCCTTCTCCCATTTTGTTCTAATATATGAAGTCGAATGTGGTTTCAAATCCATTAGACCCTTATAGAGACATGTTATATATAAAGTTATAGCTTTTTATAAACAGTTCCATCAAGCGTGTGTTTATCATTGTTACGTTTCTCATCTTCGTGTCAGCATAGTGCCTTAACTGCAGATATCGATAGAAGTCTTGTTTTTCTAATGAAAATGTCTTTCTAAGCATGTCAAAGCTGAACAATTTTCCATCTTTCATTATACTACACAGGGCTGTTATGCCCTTACCTGTCCAGTCCTTGAATCTAGAATCCAATTCATTAGGCTTGAACTCTGAGTCGTAAGCACACCATTTAAGAACTGTAATATTGGTCTCGAGTTTATATTCCTTTATAATAGTTCTCCATGTTTTAAGGGTTCTTTTCACCCACAGGTTATCAATGTTTTTTATATAGGTTTGTAGATTATTGTCAGCTAGAGTTGCCTGAATAGGAATAGACAGCATTTGTTCCTCAGTGGTTTTCCATTGGGCAGTGTATGATGGGTTACACCAGCATATTATTGCTCTCATCTGCGCTGCAAAGTAGTAGTATCTGAGGTCAGGGAGGCCCCATCCTCCCTTTTGCTTAGCCAGCTGTAGAGTTTTGAGGCGAACCCTTGGTCTTTTACCTTGCCATATATATCTAGATAACATTTTGTCCCACTCATTAAATTGACTTTGGTTAATCTCTATTGGTAGGGTTTGAAATAGATACAAAAATCTTGGCAATACATTCATTTTAATAGAATCAATTCTTGAATTAAAGCTAAAGAAAGGAATTAAGTTCCATCTTACTATATCTTCCTTTATTTTTTTGTATAAGGGTAGGTAGTTCTGTTCGAATAGTTTTGTAAGATCTTTCGGTAAATTTATGCCTAAATATTTAAAACACTCCGTTTGCCATACCAGGGGATAACTACATTTTATTTCTTCTGGTGGGCTATAATTATATGAGAGTAGCTGGGTTTTACCTATATTAATTTTATAGCCTGATAATTGGCCGTATTGTTCAAATGATTGCATCAGTTTGGGTAAAGAATATGTTGGGTGTCCAAGGTAGACCAAAATGTCATCCGCATAGCAAGCCAGTTTATATTGTGTCCCTTTGATAGAAATTCCCTTAATCTCTTCGTTTTGCCTAATGAATTGAGCTAGTGGTTCCAAGTATAATGATTAGATTAGATTAGAGATTAGATTAATTAATTAATTAATCCCTCGGGTGGGTTCCTCTGGGAAATTCAATTTCCAAAAAAGCACAGCACCGACAGAAGTTACAGAGTTACAGAATATTATATATATATATATATATATATATATATATATATATATATATATATATATGTATATATATATATATATATATATATATATATACACATATATATACACACACACACACACACACATATATATATATATAAATACAGAGACAATATAAATAAAATATACGAAGGGGATAAATAGAATAAATAGGAATAAAAATAAAAATACAAGTGAATTGAACATTTCAAGTATTGAGTCTATTGCACCGTTGACTATTTACAAAAGTATTGCACAAAAAGTATTGCACAGTGAGGTGAAGAGGCACTACAGCTTAGTTGTTCCCCCCTCCTTTGTCCTCCTGTTTCCCCTCCCTCTCCCCTCCAGGGAGGAGTTAAACAGTCTGATGGCGTGTGGGACAAAGGAGTTTTTAAGTCTGTTAGTTCTTGTCTTTGGGAGAAGCAACCTGTCACTGAACAGACTCTTCTGGTTGTTTATGGCCGTGTGCAGAGGATGCCCAGCATTGTCCATAATGTCCAGCAGTTTCTTTAATGTCCTTTTCTCTGCCACTGTCACCAGAGTGTCCAGCTTCATGCCGACCACAGAGCTAGCCCTCCTGATCAGTTTCTCCAGCCTGGATGAGTCCTTCTTTGCTGTGCTGCTCCCCCAGCACACCACAGCATAGAAAAGTACTCCAGCAACCACCGACTGGTAAAACATCCTCAGGAGCTTCCTGCAGATGTTAAAAGACCTCAGCCTCCTGAGGAAGTACAGTCGGCTTTGGGCTTTTTTATACAGGTGCTCTGTGTTGCATGACCAGTCCAGTTTATTGTCCACCCACAGCCCGAGGTACTTGTACTTGTTGACCACCTCCACCTCCTCCCCCTCTATCTGAACCGGCAGTGGACCTTCTCTGGACCTCCCGAAGTCCACAACCAGTTCCTTAGTCTTTGAGGTGTTGAGTTGCAGGTGGTTTGTGTGACTCCATGCGACAAAGTTCCTCACCAGACTTCTGTACTCCTCTTCCTGATCATCCCAGATACACCCCATGATGGCCGTGTCATCTGCAAACTTCTGAATGTGGCATAATTCAGAGTTGTAGCAGAAGTCAGAGGTGTACAGGGTGAAGAGAAGAGGGGACAGCACAGTTCCCTGTGGTGCTCCTGTGCTGCTGACCACAGTGTCAGACGTGATGTCCTTCAGCCTGACGTACTGTGGTCTGTCGGTGAGGTAGTCGGAGATCCAAGCGACCAGGCAGGGGTCCACCTCCATCCTGTTCAGTTTTTCCTGAAGCATACAGGGCCGGATGGTATTAAAGGCACTGGAAAAGTCAAGAAACAGGATCCTGACCGTGCCTTTTCCCCCATCCAGGTGTGAGTGGGCTCTGTGTAGGAGGTACAGGATGGCATCCTCCACTCCGACACCCGCCTTGTATGCAAACTGTAGTGGGTCCTGGGCATGTTGTACCTGTGGTCGGAGGAGGTTGAGGAAGAGCCGCTCTAGAGTCTTCATAAGATGTGACGTCAGTGCGAAAAGTAACGGTGACCATGCACAGCCCTGTCTAGTGCCCCTTTTTAGAGTAAAACTGTTGGATAGGCATCCATTAATTTTAATCCTGGCTGTAGGATTGTCGTATAGAGCTTGTATAGTTTTAATAATCGTATCATGAAAGCCAAATTTATATAATACCCTGTAAAGGAACTTCCAGTTGACGGAATCAAAGGCTTTTTCAGCGTCTACACTCATCACAATTGCTTTGATTTTATGTTTTTGTATATGGTCCATAATATGTAGTGTCTTTCGTATATTGTCCTGTGTTTGGCGTTGATGTATGAAACCTGTTTGATCATTACATATCAGTGTTGGTAGGAACTCTTCTAGCCGTTTGGCCATGATAGATGTGAAAAGTTTATAGTCCACATTAAGAACGGAGATTGGCCTGAAAGATCCACATTCCATTTTATCTTTGCCTTCTTTTGGTATAACTGAGATAATTGCCTCCTTCCAACTGGGGGGCATTTGTGCCTTTTTCAAGACCCAATTCAATGTAGGCAGTAAGACAGGTATCAGTTCCTTTTTAAATTCTTTATACCACTCTGCCGTGTAACCATCTGGTCCTGGTGATTTACTTAATTTAAGCCTATTAATTGCAGCTTTTAATTCTTCTTCAGTTATGTTCATTATCATTGCTTGATTTTGTTCTTCATCTAAAGTGGGTAAGTCTAGAGGGTTCAGGAAGCTATCAATCTGAGCTTCAGTCCCGCCAGGGGCTTCAGAGTATAGGGTTTTATAGAATCTTTCAAAGGCTTCCTGTATTTCATTTAATTTATTTTTTATCACTTTTGTACTTGGGTCCCTAATTTTATAAATTGTATTTTCCGCTGTCTTTTTTTTTCAATTTCCACGCCAATATTTTGGTAGATTTAATGCCACTTTCATAGTGTCTCTGTTTCAAAAACATTAAATCTTTCTTGATTTCTTGTGTGGCTAGATGTCTGTTTTTTCTTAATCTAATTTGCAAAGTGGTTTTATTCAGTGCAAAGATCCTAAGTGGATGTGATGGAATTATTCTTCTTGGGTTGCACGGCTCTGGCCGGAAGGTTACTGCTATCGCTGAACACTGAACCCATCGTTCCTGTGGAAGCTGATATTGGTGGTCAGCAATGTCAAAATTCAATCAGCCAGAGAGACTTGCATTAAGTACCAGTAAACAAGGTTAGTGTGTTTGATGCAGATATCTGATTGGATTTGAACACTTAAAAAAAAAACATTCACAAGTAACTGTCTCTGACCCTGTCTGTGGCTTAACCTGTACTTACAGTATTTTAACAACAGTGTAAACCTAACGAAGCTGATCACGTGAGTGTGACTACTGCTGCTTCAACCTTACAGGCTCTATTAGCTGGGTTCTACCATTTGTGGACAAGTTACTACCAGTTCACACATTCCTCCTCCTCCTCGTAAAGCTCGGTTATGTTGGTTGGGTGTGCGTATCTCGCTTCCATCGACGCCCTTGCACTGCGCCACAGTCTGAAACTGATATTTTATCAAACACTTAAGTGTGTGTTCAAATGTAACTTTTTGAAGAGTGTTTATATGAAGGCTGCATTTCATGCACTCTTCACATCAGAGTATTGCTTTGGAATCCGTTTTGTAACACTGGCTTTGTGTTAAAAGATTTGAACTAGCAATATATTGTAACTCATTACAAAATATTATTATTGTGATAATATTTGTATATTTCAGTATCTGCTGATCTATTGGAATTTTACAACAATCTCTGGGGCTGGACTTCAGCCATGGAGGGTCCAGGTTCCCAGCTTAGCCATGAGCTGCTTTCGCACTGAAACACCTTCAATGCAACAGCTGTACGTGGGGCTCGGTGCCCAGTCTCAGGTGGAGATCATGATTGCTCCCCCCTGACATCCTCACGTCCCACTGTGTAGTATTTGTGTTGTACACTGAGATACTAGATGTTGGGTATCAGAGATTCCATAGGTCCCACATCCTCTTCATGTAACACCTTTAATTTTTTTGTATTACCTTATTTATTCAGTTACTGTAGTTGGTGGCTTGTGGGCATTTAGTAAGTCTAAACAAATCTATATAAATTCGTTACTTTGATCTTATTTACTGGATAAGTTATTGTAAATGATTTGTCATGACAAACACAATCAGAACTAAAACTGAATAATAAAGCTTTACAGTTATGCATTAGATTTAAAATTCTGTCACTGCTTTTACTTCACTGACAACACTATTTTAAGCTAGATTGATTTTTAAAACGTGGTTAATATGACGCTTTGTTTCTATTGACATTTAGCGAACCATGTTGAAAGTGTGGATTTGTTTCATGTTTTGTCTAAGGCACAGGAAGCATTTGCACCCGCCGCTGTGAGAACATTTTTCTGTTGCATCCCTGTTTATCTGCACATCATTGTACAAACCATTTCCTCCCTGCTTATCACTTCCTCCCAAATATCCACACTCAACAGGAACTTTCTTACAGTCCACAGTAATTACTGTTTCATACACACCTTAGGGCTTCTTACACATTCAATTACACCACATATATTATTTATTTACATAATTATCTAAAAAATAACTGAATTATAGATTAAATATACACAAACCCCAAGTACAGCCAGTTTTAGTATATTCCCTGTTGTGTCCAACACTTTTAAATGTGAGGCTTATCATATTAAAAAACACGGGAGCTACGAGTTACTGAGTCAACATTACTCTTAGCTGCTGTTCACTGGTATTGCACTAATGTTGCTCAGAATAAGTTTGTGACAAACGTTCCAAGTATATCTATTCAGTGACTGCTTTTGGAAAAAACAAACAAACAAAGGAGCCTCTGTCACGGCGACGGATGGCCGGTACTGAATAGGACTCAGGTGCAGAAACCCAGAGCGGAGACAGTAGATGATTTAACAGTTTATTACGGTTAAGTGCAAGGGGGGAAAAAAGGGAAACGTGGCAAAGACAGAAAATGACGAGACGTGGAGCCTTGGTGTGGCGTGCCCAGGGGAACGTGGCTAGGGCGAGGGAACGAGGCCTGAGAAGTGGAACGGAGCTGAGTGGGGAACAGTCACACTGAGGGGAGAGGATATAGGAGTTAGGCAGGTAGTGAAGGCAGCTCAGAAGTGGCCAGTATAAGAGCAGCAATTCTTACTTGCAGTTAGGGACCTGGAGTGTTTGAGAGGGGGATGATGAAGATCCAGGGGAGGCTGAGTGGCGTGGAAAGGCTGACCTGAGATCCGGGGCTCCAGATGGAGTGTGATGGCAGGAGGGCAGGCAGGTGAGGCACAGAGGGATTTCCAAAATGATCACTAGGTATTCCGAGTCCGGAGGTGGAGTGAGCCAGGGTGGGTACAGCAACTGTAGCACAAAAGAGTCTTTGTTAGTAAGATAAATCACAGCGAGAATTTGAAACACAAGACCTGTTACCAACATGGGTTGAAGACGAACTGGCAGTGAGTGAACATCGATGTGTGGTTTAAATCCCTCTGGCTTGATTGCCTGCAATAGGCTCCAGGTGTGCAGGAGCTGGAGTTGGCCCTGCCCAGGGGCGGATCCCAGGTCAGTTCAGGAGCCTAATGGAAACTCCAGCCACCCACCGTAGACCATGACAGCCTCGGCGTGGTTTTGTGGTTCAGCCCACGTCGATGGCTGTTAGCACTGAGTGGTCCTGAGGATGTTCGCTTCTCAGAGTCTTTTTAGGGTGTTTCTGTGGGATCTCCGAATCTGTTGCTTCTTATCTTTGTCACCTATCTCTACGTATTGTTTTAGTTACACAATCTGTTCCAAACCCCCAAACTGTTGCTGATATACCGTTTCTTAGCACCTCCACGCCTGTAGTTGCCTTCATTATCAGTTAGAGCTCCTGCACATTCTTCTGTGGTGCACTGCAATAAATTTGCGGTACTGCTTTGGCCATTCTCCCTTTAGTTCCCCTGTGGGCTCATTTTGTCCCCAACACTACTTACATCTTTATCAATCCTGATATTTCTGGTGATCCAGTTTATTATTGTAATCATTAGGCCTGTCTCTACTGCTATGAATATGTGGTACGTGTGTGTTGTGTATGTGTGTAGGAGCTGGTAATGCTAGCATTAACAGACAAGTACTGCCAGCTTGGAAGTTGTAGTGGGTTTAAAGAAAAATAAATACACTCCACTTTTCCACAAATCCCCTGTGGGAGCTGGAGTGGGCAAATTGTT
Source organism: Copadichromis virginalis (assembly GCF_057382275.1). Lineage (NCBI taxonomy): Eukaryota > Metazoa > Chordata > Actinopteri > Cichliformes > Cichlidae > Copadichromis > Copadichromis virginalis. Next base: position 6,394,920 of record NC_140636.1, on the reverse strand, counting down.
TACTTGGAGGTATTTCTTTTTACCTTTTCATTGTCAGATGCGCGACACAGGAACACGCGGTGTTAGAGGCATCTGAAGCCTCAGCCCAAAGACGGAGATGATTAAGATCAGGGTCGTAATCATCCTCGTTTTGTTTTGTTTTTTCTGGCAAACTTTCACAATCAGTGCCAAGTAAAACGCAGCTTATCGGGCTCTGCTTATCTGTCTGATCCAGTCCTGTTCAGAAGTTGTAGCAAGCAGAATAATGGTCTGAGGGAGGGAGGGGAGATGTTGAGGATAAAGCAAACACACAGGCTGGGTCTCCAACTGCTGCATCTGTAGCAAAGCATACTCAAATGATACACAACACCTAGGAAGCGACAAGGGGGGAGCGGCAGTAAGGGGAATCCCTAACCTTAATAACAAGCTCCCAGAGGGACCAAGGCCCAGCAAGCCCCAGACTCAGGCCTAGTACCACACTGAGCCAGCAATGATCCAGGGAGGCAGTCAACAGGTCACCTATCACCGGGTAGAGTGTAGGAAATGTGGGTGTAGAAGACCTGCCTGCTCCTGCTCCTGCTTCTGCTTGTCTGTGTAATTTAAAAGTACAATAAAATGGCCTGATGTGACTGGTTCAGCCTGATCACAGACCTGCTGTTGATGACTTAGCTGGAGCCGTTTCATAAGTAGTGGCTTCAGTCTTTGCTGGACTGCTGTCTGCTAACAGTCAGTGCTGCCCAGCTCCTTGCCTCGAACCGTCACAAGTCTTTGGTCTTTTGGAAATTGTGAATAAATGTGTTGTTCTTTAACTGCTGAGTCCTGCATTCGACTCCTGCCTGTACATAGACCTTCACAAAAGGAACAGTTTCTTCCATATTCCCCAGTATACTGTAGGGTTCTCCACGACACACTTACTGTACAAATTTAGGAAACACTATTTACAAAACAAGTTTAATAGTAGCGATGTACCACTCAGTACTTGTTGACCTGCTGATTTTTTTTTTTAATTCAGTCATTTATATAGTCCTGAATCACAACAACATTCATCTCAGAGTTGTTTATATTGTAACATAAAGATGCTACAATTATAGGGAAACACCTGACCAATTATTGGACCCCATATGAGCAAGTGCTTTGAAAAGAGTGGGAAGGAAAAACTCCCTTTAAACAGGAAGAAACATCCAGCAGAACCAGGGTCAGGGAGGGGTGGCCACCTTGGGGGTGAGGGAAGAAGACAGGACAAATACATGCTGTAGAACAGAGCCAGAGACTAAACACGCATGTGTTCATGTGTTCATGGATGCATCATGAGAAGCCCTCAACAGACCTATTGCAACGTGACCAAGGGAGGTCTGAGGGTCATCTGATCCAGTCCTACCTATATGTTTCCCAAAAAGGAACGTTTTAAGCCTAAACTTAAAAGTACAGAGGGGGTCTGTCTCCTGAATCCAAACTGGGAGCTGGTCCCTGTGAGGAAGTGTAATGCAAGTGGTAAGGAAGGTGATAGGTAGACAGCATCAGCAGATATTATCTGGCCTAAAGGAAGAATGTATTTTAAAAACAGAGTAGGTCTCAGCACGGAGCCCTGAGGAACTCCACATAACTCTGTAGATTCAGACATAATCTGGTTTGCAGACAGACTGAGGCTACGTTCACTCTGCAGGTCTTGATGCTCAATTCCGATTTTTTGATCAAATCTGATTTTTTTGTCTGCTTGTTCACACTACAAATTAAATGCGACAGCAAACGCGCTCTAGTGTGAACGCTCAAAGCGCTCGCATGTGCAAAAGAAGACGTCACACACAACGGCTCTGTTTAGACCCAGAGCAGCAGTATGTTTGACTGATGGCCTTAATATAAAGACTTCGGACTTCATGTTTCCCAGTTTTTGCTTTAAGTTATTTGTTATTTACATAATAATGTAGATAACCTAATAATGATCCTTATTGCTGTTTTAGAGGAGCTGTGCTTCCAAGGATAGCTGCAGATTTCTGTCAGAATCTGCAGATTATACAGAACATATAAAATGTTCACGTTTCTCCAACGTTGTCTTCCCAGCAGTTTCACCGGATGGCCAGGAAGCGTTCACGATGTCTTCTCCGGCGCTGATAGTTGGCGTCTGTCTTGTGTCAGTGACGTAAAAGACGGATTTAATGCGACATGACCATCAAACAGCAGTCGCTTTCTGAAACATCAGATATGTATCAGATTCAGTACCACATACGAAAGTGACCCAGATCGGATTTGAAAATATCGGATTTGTGCCGTTCACACTGTCACACCATGATCGGATAGATGGTCGCACAGGGTCAAAAAAATCGGATTTGATGCGCTTTTGCCTGCAGTGTGAACGCAGCCTTAGACTCCTGTCAGATATGTCGGATGAAAACCACTCAAGGACAGAGCCAGACAACCCAACCAGATCTCTCAGTGTGTTAATCGGGATGGTAGGATTAACTGTTTATCCAAGTGCGCTATAAGGTGGACAGTAACTGCCTTCTCAGAAAGTTTTGACATAAAGGGAGTTTGAAAGTAGGTCTATCATGTTGATGTAGTGTTGAATCCAGGCTGGGGTTTACAATGGCACGTTTAAAAAAAGCTGGGAAACGATTAGAAAACATGAAACATTAAAAAAGTTTAGTGGGGGAGAAAATCTGAGGGACCTGAAGACGGCTTCATTTTGTCCACCGGGGCTGCTATTACATCATATGTCACAGTTGTAAAAGTTGACCAGGAGTCAGGACTTGATCTACTCAACAAAACATCAAAGAAGTTTGTTACTGTCTGCTTGAGAGTGCACAGGTACCACATCTGGGGACACGATAGATCTGATTTTGTCAAACAGAATCTCGGGATTTCTCGTTTTTTGATATGAGTCTAGAAAAATATTCTGATTTCATTTCAAGAGAACACGAGATCTCTGAGATAGAGCCAAGTTCAGTTTTCTTCCATAGTCGTTCAGCTTTGCAGCATATTCTCCTCAAATTTAAAATGGACTGATTGATCCAAGGGCATGCCTTTTCCTGTGAGATAGAACCTGTTTTAATCAGGTTCTTTATTTCATGAGAAAGTAGAGAACTGTCAGTCATGACAGAGAACCTCTCAGCTGTTATGATCTATGAGTGTTTGTTTAGAACTAGAATTGAGCTAAAAAAAGACACCGTTATCATCACTCAAATGTACAGCCTCGATATCGAGGCCCAAAGAAAAGACAAGGTCCAAGGTATGGCCTTTTATATGGGTTGGTCCAGAAACATGTTGGGCAAAGTTAAAGGATCAGTTAAAAGCTCAGCTGCTGAGTTTGAGGAGGCTTCGTTTAAACTTCCCTAGCAGAGAACCCTTTCTCTCTCTCTGGCGAGTCTACATGTGCTGCAGTAGTTGTTCTTAATGACTAGGGACGCTTCTTAAAACCACCGTCAGTGATCAATTCACAACAACAGTTTCACTGTACTGACACGCCCTGTCATATAATCTTTGTCAAATGATAAATATTTCCCCTTAAGAAGCGTCAATTATTTACGAAAGTTCTGATGTCACATATTGAGGGTGTAATTCCGTGAATAGGGAGGCGGACCATAGACAAAAACGCGTCATACGATTTTAAGGTGAAGGTGAGAGAGAGAGAGAGTGCGTGAATGAGTCAGTGAGAGAGAGAGAGGGTGGGTAGCGATATTGGTGTGCCCTTTCCTCTCCAACAGCGCGTCATTTTTAGCTCTGGAGCGACTTGGACGTCGGTACCTCGGTTAAAAGCGGACAGTATCCTGTGTGTTTCGTATCGAGGAAGGATTGTCAGAGGCCGTGAAGACTTGGTGAATGTGTGCGCTGGCAGTGTAGAGAATATGGTTTCCTCAGCACGATGGAGCAGAGGAAAGCTGTGTCCGGATTTGTCCCGTGTTGTCTGTTACTGGCGCTGGCTGTGTCTGCAGAGGTGAGCACGCTGCTGCCCAACACGCTCAGCCTATATAAAGCCGTCTTTGTCGCGGAACACATTGTGTCAAGTACCGGGACACTGGTCTGTGCCATGCTGAGTTTAAACTGTTTGTATGCGCTCATCGCTTTCCGTCACACTTACATTAAGAACAAATCAAAACAAAGGCAGAGATAAATACCGTATTTATTTTAATAGCTCGCTGGCAAATTTCCAGATGTCTGTTGCACTATTACTGGAACTCGCTGCCTCCATTTTCGCCTGATATTTCTATAGTGCTTCGTATCAACTCTTAGAATTGGTAATGACATATCAGTTTATTTATTTATTTATTTGACTGTTCATGAAACTGCAAGACCTGTTAAATAATAGCAAAAAACTCAGTAGTGCCGTCACAAGCAGGTTTTTCTCAAAACATCAATAGTTAGACCGATAGTCACAAACGGTGGTCCAACGTAGGCTGAAGACTTTCTCACTCGTGCCCTTTTTTAAATTAAGAGCGAATTTTAAACCAGACCTAGATATCCAAATGTGGAGGGAATGTAGAGATCCGTTTCCAAACATGATTTTCACCTCAGTTTTTTTCCTACAGGCCTTAGATTATACCTGATTGTACAGATGGCAAGTTGCCTGTTCCAAGGATTCAGACATGACTTGAACATCGAGTACCAAGCACCCCTCTGCCCTCTGGTAAAGAACAGCAGGGAAATGAAATTGGTTAGAAATGCGTTTAAATATTTTGAAGAGTTAATGATCTATTTTCACAAAGTGAATAACATGAAGCACTTTTTTGGAGGATATTGTTTTACTGACCACCCACTTTAACAGCAACACATTTAAGCCCATTCTAATGTGCTATAGTTCACAGAAAACCATTATCAACGCAGCTTCCTTCTTTGTTGGCGATTGGTCAGTGTGCTTCATAATGTAAGCAGGTCAAAGTCTACACTTTTATTTGTGTCACATCACTGCAGATAAGTGTGAATGCTTCAGAGCCTTTAAGGAAATTCCTCTGAATATCTCAAAGGGATCTCTTCAAACCATACAATCCATTTAAAAGAAGCTAATGGAAAGAAACTTTACAATATTCTCTCCTTCTTATGGAAAAAAAGATGAAGTATTTGGGGGCCCTGTGGGGGCCCTCTGGCCACAAGCACTTTTTACATTTGCTACTAGTGGGGCCAAGTTTTTGTCTAGTAGAAAGACACGACAGGCAAGGTTGAACAATAAAATAACTGGAGGGAGAAATATTTATTTTTTAATTTAATCTTCATATTATTTTTTCTGTTCCTCCTTTTAATAATGTATACTTTGTATACTTTATTATCCCGTAGGAAATTACTCCTCTGCATTTAAAACATTCACTGAGTAGAGCAGTGGGCAGCCACCAGTCCAGCGCCCGGGGAGCAGTGTGTAGAGATGGTACCTTGCTCAGGGGTAGCCGTTTGGTGGATTTGAACCCCGACCCTCTGATCATGGGGCGAACACTCTACCTACTGCTGCTAAATTCTGACAAAACAGAATATTTTCTGAGCCCTGAAAAGCTTAGAAATATGGTATCTAAGCAGATTCTTACTCTGGATGGCATTACCTTGGCCTCCAGTAACGCTGTGAGGAACCTTGGAGTCATTTTTGACCAGGACATGTCCTTCAACTCACATATTAAACAAATATGTCAGACTGCTTTCTTCCATTTGTGCAACATCTCTAAAGTTAGAAATATCCTGTCTCAGAGTGACGCTGAAAAACTAGTTCATGCATTTATTACTTCCAGGCTGGACGACTGTAATTCATTATTGTCAGGATGTCCTAAAAACTCCCTGAAAAGCCTTCAGCTAATCCAAAATGCTGCAGCAAGAGTCCTGACAGGGACTAGAAAGAGAGAGCAGATTTCTCCTGTTTTGGCTTCCTGTTAAATCCAGAATTCAAAATCCTGCTCCTCACATACAAGGTCTTAAATAATCAGGCCCCATCTTATCTTAATGACCTTGTAGTACCATATCACCCTATTAGAGCGCTTCGCTCTCGCTCTGCAGGCCTACTTGTTGTTCCTAGAGTATTTAAAAGTAGAATGGGAGGCAGAGCCTTCAGTTTTCAGGCCCCTCTTCTGTGGAACCAGCTTCCAGTTTGGATTCAGGAGACAGACACTATCTCTACTTTCAAGATTAGGCTTCAAACTTTCCTTTTTGCTAAAGCATATAGTTAGGGCTGGACCAGGTGATCCTGAATCCTCTCTTAGTCACGTTGCAATTGGCTCAGGGTGGTAAGGGTTATACTGTACTTCTTCATGCACCTTTTTTCACTCACTGGGTGTTTATACACCACACGGCTGTGGCAGATGGCTGCCTCTTCCCGAGCCTGGTTATGCTGGAGATTTGTTTCTGTTAAAAGGAGGTTTTTCTTTCCCACTGTCACGAGCACTTGCTCATATGGGGTCATAGAATTGTCGGGGTTTTCTCTTCGTTATTGCAGTCATGTTGGTGACCTGTTACTAATTGAATTCACCTAATTATAATTAGGTGAATTCAATTAGATAACTATAGTTGCAAAATGTTCCTAAACAGACATCCCAGACTTCTTCTCAACATTTTTCAGTGTTTTGTTATGAATTAAAATATTGCTTTATCAGCTTTTTTAAAAAATGAACTACATCTACATTTGACACAGTAAGCCAGCCTTTATGGTTGTATGATATTTCATTATAATATAATAATAGAACATTTAGTTTTGTTAAAATCTGTATTTCTTGTTGCTCTGTAATTCCTATTCACATTGCGTTCCACGGGGTTTGTGTTTCTTTAACAGATTTCTCAATGGACGCACTTCAATGTAGTTCAGAGTGCAGGTAAGTTATTTTCTGTATTTGGTCTTTGAGATCCAGCTGGAGGGGAACGAAGCTCCATGTGCTAAGCACTATATGTACATACCTGTCAGTGCAGCAAGTATCAGTGAAATCAGTGAATAAATAAGTAATTTTGTCAGATAAGGAAAACATTTTAGGTGAGCAATGTTTTGCCAGTGCTGAGGAATAGTCCTAGACTTGGGTTGAGTAAATCAGGGTGTGGAAAAGCTGCAGATTACTGGGGAGTGCCTTCCTCACATTGTTGGCCATGGCATCAGTGTTAAGCTACCAGCTTGATATATATTTCCCTTTCATAGAAGTCCAGAAGCAAATTATTATTGAAGTCTCTCATCTCAGGAATTGCAACAACTGTCATTTTATATCTAACCTAAGCTTCGTATCTAAAATCCTGGAGTCGTTTCGCAGGTTTGTGCTCAGTTGTCTGGCAAAAAGCTTTATGAACAATTCCAGTCTGATTTCGTCTTCACAGAATAGAACGAGCCTTGATAGAAATCACTATCGTGTATTCCTTATGTCACCTGACTTCAGTTTGGGTCTTATGTCTAAGAAATGTTACATACACAACAGTGATAAAAACAAAGAAAAGTAAAAATGAGGTAAGTTAAAGAAGAGTAAGGCTGACAAGAGAAAAATAATAATGGTATATATCCTATAAATACTACACCACAAAAAGCAAAATAGATGGCATTCACATCTTGCTGAACCCATCAAAGGATGGGAGCTTGAGTCTGCTCAGCATCACTGTTGGTCCTCCAGTCCAGTCGGTCATTCAGGTGATTGTAACAATAATAATAGGAATAATTTTTATTAGATGCATTTGATCGCAGCCAAAACATGAAAATAATAATAAATGTTTCACTTTCTTACGTTGCATAAACAGAGCACTTTGCAACTTATCACAAAAACCAGCTATGAGACAGTTGGGAACGAGTAAATAAATAACTAAACACAACCAAAGTTAGGGTACAACAGTAGCTCTCATAGTCAGACTCCTCAGCAAGACGGCGGCAGCAGAGAAGCCACTCCCCTTTATTCCAGATGTTTCATCTACATGTTGGAATTAGTGTCTTTTTATCACACGTGCTCTGTTTGTGCTGAAGTAATGTTTACACTGAGTGAAGGCTTACTATTTACAATCATTTTTCTATTTATTTAACCTCGTCTCTCTCATCTTTTTAACATCTTGAAATGCTCTGTATAAAGAACCATTTGTGTTTGTATAAAATGAAAAGTTTGTATGGAATGTGACTTTATTAACATGTTGTCTCACTGACGGATGATTGTCTGTGTCTGCAGTGCTGCTGTCCTGTTCAGAGGGTCTCACTAAACTGGGCCACTATAATGGCTCGGTTTCTCACACAGACGCAGGCTCCCCATGCTTAAAGTGGACTAACTTCCCAGACTACATGCAGCAGTATCCAAACCGAGGCCTGGGAGACCATAACTTCTGCCGAAACCCAGACAGAGAAACCAAACCGTGGTGCTTCTTCCGAAAGACCTCTGGAGCCATTGGATGGGCTTATTGTGATTGTCATCAAGGTGAATTAAGGGTGGGCAGCAGGTGTCTGAAGATGGCATGTAGTCTAAAACACCTTAAGTGGTCAGAAAGTGATCAGATTGCTCTACAGGGAGTGCAGAATTATTAGGCAAGTTGTATTTGTGAGGAATAATGTTATTATTGAACAACAACCATGTTCTCAATGAACCCAAAAAACTCATTAATATCAAAGCTGAATGTTTCTGGAAGTAGTTTTTAGTTTGTTTTTAGTTTGAGCTATTTTAGGGGGATATCTGTGTGTGCAGGTGACTATTACTGTGCAGAATTATTAGGCAACTTAACAAAAAACAAATATATACCCATTTCAATTATTTATTTTTACCAGTGAAACCAATATAACATCTCCACATTCACAAATATACATTTCTGACATTCAAAAACAAAACAAAAACAAACCAGCGACCAATATAGCCACCTTTCTTTGCAAGGACACTCAAAAGCCTGCCATCCATGGATTCTGTCAGTGTTTTGATCTGTTCACCATCAACATTGCGTGCAGCAGCAACCACAGCCTCCCAGACACTGTTCAGAGAGGTGTACTGTTTTCCCTCCTTGTAAATCTCACATTTGATGATGGACCACAGGTTCTCAATGGGGTTCAGATCAGGTGAACAAGGAGGCCATGTCATTAGTTTTTCTTCTTTTATACCCTTTCTTGCAGCCACGCTGTGGAGTACTTGGACGCATGTGATGGAGCATTGTCCTGCATGAAAATCATGTTTTTCTTGAAGGATGCAGACTTCTTCCTGTACCACTGCTTGAAGAAGGTGTCTTCCAGAAACTGGCAGTAGGACTGGGAGTTGAGCTTGACTCCATCTTTGATGATACCAGCCCAAACCAGTACTCCACCTCCACCTTGCTGGCGTCTGAGTGGGACTGGAGCTCTCTGCCCTTTACCAATCCAGCCACGGGCCCATCCATCTGGCCCATCAAGACTCACTCTCATTTCATCAGTCCATAAAACCTTAGAAAAACCAGTCTTGAGATATTTCTTGGCCCAGTCTTGACGTTTCAGCTTGTGTGTCTTGTTCAGTGGTGGTCGTCTTTCAGCCTTTCTTACCTTGGCCATGTCTCTGAGTATTGCACACCTTGTGCTTTTGGGCACTCCAGTGATGTTGCAGCTCTGAAATATGGCCAAACTGGTGGCAAGTGGCATCTTGGCAGCTGCACGCTTGACTTTTCTCAGTTCATGGGCAGTTATTTTGCGCCTTGGTTTTTCCACACGCTTCTTGCGACCCTGTTGACTATTTTGAATGAAACGCTTGATTGTTCGATGATCACGCTTCAGAAGCTTTGCAATTTTGAGACTGCTGCATCCCTCTGCAAGATATCTCACTACTTTTGACTTTTCTGAGCCTGTCAAGTCCTTCTTTTGACCCATTTTGCCAAAGGAAAGGACGTTGCCTAATAATTATGCACACCTGATATAGGGTGTTGATGTCATTAGACCACACCCCTTCTCATTACAGAGATGCACATCACCTAATATGCTTCATTGGTAGTAGGCTTTCGAGCCTATACAGCTTGGAGTAAGACAACATGCATGAAGAGGATGATGTGGACAAAATACTCATTTGCCTAATAATTCTGCACTCCCTGTGTATATGGATGTGGGAGCGCTATGATGATGCACAACTGATTCCAATTATTTCAGTGATTATTCTTTTCCATCAGTTTATTTGTAGACAGTCTTAAAGGTAATAAAAGTATATTATGGGTATTAGGATGATGATTGTTTCAAGTTAGGTGTTGTGGGGAAACCAAACAAGGTGCCAACTCGTTGCAGCAGCAAAGGCACTCCATCCACCAAGGAAGCACAACTGATGACTCCTCTGAAACAGTGAACATTTTGGAGTCTGTAGATAAAAGACTGTTCTGATGCACACCTGTTGCTACTGGAAATTCTTCACAGTGAGTTTCAGGCTCTGTTTGGTTGGCTTGAGACAGCTGCTGTTGTGATTTGGTGCTTTAGAGATAAAATTGAATTGAACTCAGTGGTGTCCAGCCAGCAGCAGGTGAAAACACTCGCTGCAGAAAAGCAGTCTTCCAAGAGTTGGTGACATCCCTCACCAAGGGAATGACCTGCCTACTCTGCCTGAGTAGAAAATAAAAATAATTTAATAAAACTGTTATCCTTCTTCAGGCCCACAGTATGAGTAGTGTTTTCAAGCATCCAGGAGACGGTAAGGAGGCAGGCTTCAGCATCAGTGACCAGTTTCCCAAGGTGATCTTGGGCTATGTTATGTTCCAGAGCCAGAGAAAGTTAGTTGAAGAGGCTCCAGTGTGGACCCGAGGACCTGGTGTCCTGTCCTCAGCTTGTCCTGTCCTCTCACAGGGATGGCTGTTGCCTCTGGTTCTCTGGTTGTCTTTTGGGAGCCTCCCCGTCTGGGGCCTTTGTCATGTTGCGGCTGCAGTGGGCTTGCAGTTGTCATCAAGTTGTATGGCCTTAGGGCTTCAGTGCTTTTGGGGGCTGCAGATGGCCTGGGTGCTTCCTGTATATGCATTCATTTCATTATCCCCTTGTAGATTCAATTTTGAAGCAAAAGCCTTTCTATGTCTTTCTGCGATTGTCTTTTTCCTTTTTAAGCATATTTACCTTTGCTCAAAGTGACAGGTTACAATTTAAGCGTTCCACACAGTCCACAGTTTCCTCTGAGTAGCTATGTTGTATCGTCATAGGTGCCAGTGACACTTCACTTTTGGTAGAATGATCAAACCACTGATTTCATAAAGATTCTTGTTTAAAATGATATTTTATTTTGTTATTATTGTACGAGTTCTGCTTGTTGAAGTTCTTCCTGATGTGTGTAGGTGCAGTCAGACTGGTGGGGGGTTCAGGCAACAGTGGCCGTCTGGAGGTGTATGTGAATAACAAGTGGGGCGCAGTATGTGACACACACTGGACTGACCGTGATGCCAGTGTCATATGCAGACAGCTTGGACTAAGGTAATGGCAGAGCTTTAATTTTAACCCAGCTGAGGAACACACACATGAGTAGCTGTGGCTCAAGTAGTAGAGTGAGGCATTTACTAATGTAATGTAGTTCCTGCTTCGGCAACATACAAAAAGATGGCAACAGAATCCTTTCAAGAACAGGTGACCACCAGAGTTTAAATGTATTACTGTGCTTGTGCAGAAAATGTGGTATTTAACTGTTATTATGTATGTCTTTTAATGTCTTTTCAGCTGCTTGTTAATGTAAATATAGATCAAAGATAAGACTATTAGCAAACCTATGAAATTAAAGGTTATTGCAAAGAAATCAAGCACTGTGCTTTTACCCTAGCATTTCTAAACTTGCTAGTTTTTATTATAGACCATGAATTATTTCTGTTGGCCGTGTTTGTCACTTGAGAAAGCATCATGCCAAAGGCTAAAGAAATTAGTTCATTATTATATTTTATAGTATCATCATGAAATTCACAGAACAAAACAAGTCTGGCAGAGGTAGGAAGCAACCATTTCAAAGACTCAGGCACTAAAACAGATGTGTCCAAAGACCCCAGAACTGCTGCCAAGACACTCGTGAATGATGTAGCCAAGTAGTTTTAAAGAAGATGATCACTGGAATGGACTGAGGCTGCAGACCAACAACAACTACACTTCTGCAGAAGAGACACCTTCAAGGACACCTGGACGAACACTATGCATATCTGTGGGGTGGCTGTAGCTCAGGTGGTCGAGCTGTCACCTGCTAGCTGGAAGGTTGTTGGTTCTACTCCAGCAGCATGCCAAATATCCTTGGGCAAGATACTAACCCCACGTTGCTCTCCGATGCATCCATCTGAGTGTGAATGTGTATGAATGTTAGTTAGATAGCACTAAAAAAAAACTAGATGAAATGAATGGGTGTGATTTGGAGAAGGAACGAGTTGCATAAAAGTGCTTTGAGTACTCAGAGTAGAAAAGTGCTAAGAACCAGTCTTAAAGGTAATATATATATATACATATATACATACATACTGTATATTAGGGGTGCAACGATACTCGTATCGATATTGAACCGTTCGATACAGTGCTTTCGGTTCGGTACGCATATGTATCGAACAATACAACATTTGTAATTTATTTTATCAACTTTTGTGCAGTGCAGCCTAGGCGGAGTAGTCGAACGCAGATTCACTGAGCGCAGGGCAAGCTAGCGAGACAGAAGTTAAGCTGAAGGTAAGCGAGTCATGGACTAAAGTAAAACAGTATGTTGGATGTGCCACAATGCTCAATTACATGGGTGGGAACTAGTGTGTTAGCGCAGTTAGCTCGTTAACGTGTTGGCCGTCCAGCCCCACGCACGGGGCGATCCGCAGTAGCTCGTTAACGGAGATTTGCCGTGTTGTGACGTTAACGTCATTTCAGATTAACGCTTACAGCACTAGTGGGAACACAACGAGTATGACTGCACATTTACTCCGACATCATCCTAGTGCAAAGACAAGTGGAAGCAGACAAAAACAACAAGCAGCATGCTACAAACTTTAGCCGAGTCATTTAGACAGCCGTTAGCACAGGATTCTCCTTATGGGGACCTGATATGTTTAATATGCTGCTGAGAATATAGCCCAGAAGAAGCGGATAGTATAGCTTTTACTTTGGAAAGAGCCATTTCTCTGTAATAAACTCTTTTCCAAAGATGAGTGATTCCTCAATCAGATAGATTTATTATTTTATGACTTTGTTGTTTCAGCAACATTAAATTTAAAAACTGTACCTTTGAGTTAAAGTATATATTTATAATTTTAATATATGACAAATTAAAAAAGCATGAACATTTTTTTGTATCGAAAAAATATCGAACCGTGACACCAAAGTATCGAACCGTGAATTTTGTGTATCGTTGCACCCCTAGTATATATACACATGTGGTTCTGATGAGACAAAACTAGAGCTCTTCGGGTACAGAGACAGAACCCAAAGAACAGTATCTCCACAACGAAACACGATGGTGGGAGTATTACGCTGTGCAGATACTTCGGTGTGTTTGAGGACTCTCATCATGAAGAAAGGAGGACACGCTGAGATCAGCTCTTAGCTGCAAAACTGGGTCTGGGGTCATCGCTTTGTCTCCCAACATGACGAGAGCCAAAACACACGGTGCTCCCGATGAAGAACAACCCGACAAGACCAACATGTTATCTAGTAAAAAGGACACACTGCTGACTATTAGGATCCGTTTGGTGATATTTATTTTTGTTTGTTGTTGTTTTTTAGAAATAATGTTGTTTCTGTGTTCAAAGTAAAAATAATGTAGGCATCCAAAATAAAAAAGGACAGTTGGAAAAGGTGTGTTAAAAATTCCTTGTTCTGGGAATATTTTACATTTGAATTTTGATATGAGGGAATTTTTTCCTCATCTTTATATAATCAGGCAGCAGATCTGTGCTTATGAGGATATTGCCTGCTAAATCGCAAAGGCAAGCATCGGAACGATGAAGAAAGGTGATTTAAGTGAACTTGAGCTCGGCGTGGTAGTTGGTGCTGCACAGGCTGGCAGTACTAGAGCTGAGTAATTATGAAAGTGCTGATCTCCTGGGCACAGAGAATGGCCCAAAAATAGAAACAAATCAGTGAGTGACTGTGTTCTGTACAAAATACCTTTTTGATGCCAGAGGTCAGAGGGCAATCACTACACTGTTTGAAGCTGATAGGAAGGCAACATTAGCTTAGTAGCTCAAATAACCACTACTTACTTAAGCCTTAAGGCTTGTGATGTGAGGTCGAGAGGGACGGATGTCCCCGCTGGCCGCCCCTGTCATTACAGCTGAGAGGGAGTGGAAGGTCTTTAATGTGATTAAAATTGATCAGGGCTGAATCAGAGCTTTATAATAATAATGGGATTTTTTCTTAATCAGAGACAAATCAGAATATAAGTTTGATATGTTAAATGATAACATGATGTGAGTACATGATCCATCTTTAACCTGGTAGATTAGTGTGTGAATGCGTGTGAAGGAATGTGAGAAGATAAGAACTGTCCACATTTTAACTGAAGGAAGGCGTGTTAATGGTTGACCACAGAACCATAATTCATATGTGATTTTGTTGATAGTTGTTTATGGTTCATACTGATCAGAATATTATCAGGTGTATTAAAATGAGTATGTATAAGTTTAACACAGAATAAATTAGTAAATAAATCTATGTAATGATTCTAATCAGGCCTCACCGAGAGACAGTCTGACCTTGGTGTGTTTTACAGGGAGGGAGGGGTGACACTGGGCAGCCACTAATCTCAGAAAATGTCTTATAAAATATATGATTTCATAAAAATAAGCTGATATAATAATCTTCATGTGAGAATGTGCTAAAGACATATCTAGAATCTAGAATTACATAAACTCGATGAAACATGAATTATATCCATGTGTGGTTAATGTTCCAATATGCTATGTTAAGAATGACACAAAAGAAGAACATGCGCAGTTTAAACTTTGTGTTAAATCGTGTAAGTTAGAGAGAGGATGATAAGGTGTGGGTGATTAGATGTAAATAATGTGATTGGATGTCCCACTGGGTGAGGTCAGATATATGCTGCCTGGATGATCGTTGAACTAAGAGTGTCTCTGTATATGTACTTTTCATGCAGTGAGATTGGTATAGCCCTACAGCATTCCTACTTTGGCCCCAGTCCCATCTTCCACTATGAGCGTCTAGGCTGCCGTGGTAACGAGAATTCCCTGCTAGAGTGCTGGAACAGGAAGTTTGCCACTGGAGACTGTAACCACGGAAACGAAGCAGGGGTGCTTTGTGCTGAACCTGAAGGTGAGATTTGTGACCTTACATCACAAACAAACTCAAAATTACAAAAAGAATTACAAAATTACTTTATTGTAATTTTGTAAGTTCTGGACGCTCCAACGCGTCCAGAACTCTGCTGCTCGTATCATCACCAGGCACCAGGACCCCTTCTATCCATCACATCACTCCTGTCCTGGAGCAGCTTCATTGGCTCCCGTCAAATATCGCATCAATTTCAAAATACTCTTGTATACATTTAAGGCTATTCATCATCTCTCCCCTCCATATCTCAGATCACCATCCCATCTCGGTGTCTCAGATCTTCTTCTTTCTCTCTCCGTCCCCTCTCCCCATCTTGAAATAAAATGTATTATTATTATTATTATTTTTATTATTTTCTCATGTTTGTCTACCACCACTATGTCCGGTTGGTTAGCCACCACCATTTTGTCCGTCTGTATCTGGAAGTCCCACAGGATCTTAGCTCGGTCATTCTCCACCACCCTTGGGGGCATCTCCCATTTTGACCTCGGGACTTCCAGGTTATACTCGGCACAGATGTTCCTGTACACTATGCCGGCCACTTGGTTATGGCGTTCCATGTATGCCTTGCCTGCTAGCATCTTGCACCCTGCTGTTATGTGCTGGATTGTCTCTGGGGCATCTTTACACAGCCTGGGGTCTTGCCTGGTGTGATAGACCCCAGCCTCTATGGATCTTGTGCTCAGAGCTTGTTCCTGCCATGATTAGTGCCTCTGTGCTGTCTTTCAGTCCAGCTTTGTCCAGCCACATGGTAGCAGCGCTACGGGAGGAAACTAGAGTCACAACTCCAACAGAGTGACTCTAGGAGCCTGTGGCGGGGACTAAGGACAATAACGGACTATAAAGCACCAACAACCGGTATGACGAACGCGGCTGTGACTCTGGCAGACGAGCTGAACACTTTCTATGCTCGCTTCGAGGCTGCAGCTAAGGACTCCAACAATGCTAGTGTTAGCGGCGCTAACGGCTGCAGACAGGAAGATACTGCCAGCACCGGAAACGTGCTCGTCATCTCCGAGCATGAAGTAAGGAGAGCCTTCAAGAGAGTGAACACCAGGAAAGCAGCAGGACCAGACGGCATCCCAGGTCGTATCCTAAGAGACTGCACATACCAGCTAGCTCCTGTGTTCACTGAGATATTCAACATCTCTTTATCTCAGTCGGTGATCCCCACATGCTTCAAAGAGTCCATCATTGTTCCTGTCCCGAAGAAACCCCACCCTGCTTCTCTCAATGACTATCGCCCTGTAGCCCTCACCTCAGTAGTGATGAAGTGCTTTGAACGCCTGGTCAGAGACTTCATCATTTCTTCACTACCAGACACACTGGACCCACTACAGTTCGCTTACCGTCCAAATCGTTCCACAGACGATGCCATCTCTCATCTCCTCCACACATCACTCACTCACTTGGACACTAGAAGGGGGAATTATGTTAAAATGCTCTTCATAGACTACAGCTCTGCATTTAACACCATAATTCCCTCCACACTCACCACCAAGCTGGAGCATCTGGGACTCAGCTCATCTATGTGTCAGTGGGTCTCCAACTTCCTAACTGGCAGACCACAGGCAGTAAGGATGGGCGGACATGTCTCAGCCTCCACCACTCTCAGCACTGGAGCCCCCCAGGGGTGTGTTCTGAGCCCCCTGCTGTACTCTTTGTACACATATGACTGTGTGGCCACTACCAGCTCCACCACCATCATCAAGTTTGCTGACGACACCGTCGTGGTGGGCCTGATCTCTGATAACAACGAGACGGCCTACCTGAAGGAGATTAGGAATCTGGAGAACTGGTGCCAGAGGAACAACCTCCTTCTAAACGTCAGTAAGACAAAGGAGCTGATAGTGGACTTCAGCACTAAGCAGGAGAGGAACTACCAGATCCCCGTCATCAACGAGTGCCCAGTGGAGAGAGTGGACAGCTTCAAATACCTCGGAGTTCACATCACGCAGGACCTGTCATGGTCCTGTCACATCAACACCGTGGTGAAAAAGGCCCGTCAGCGTCTCCACCACCTCAGACGCTTGAGAGACTTCCAACTGCCCTCCAAGGTGCTCAGGAACTTTTACTCCTGCACCATAGAGAGCATCCTGGCGGGAAACATCTTAACCTGGTTCGGGAACAGCACCATGCAGGACAGACGAGCTCTACAGAGGGTTGTGCGGTCAGCTGAGCGCACCATCCGCTCCGAGCTCCCTGACCTGCACTCAATCTACAGCAGGCGGTGCTGGACCAAGGCCAGGAAGATGGTGAAGGACCTCAGCCATCCCAACAACAGACTGTTCTCTCTGTTGAGGTCAGGAAAGCGATTCCGCTCCCTGAAGACCAACACAGAGAGACTGAGGAGGAGCTTCTTCCCGCAGGCGATACGGTCTCTCAATCACATCACCACACAGTACTGACCCACACATATGGTTCTTACACACACACTGGACATTCTGGACATCGTTTCACTTCATTACTTAAATCATGCTGCTGTTATTGTGTATATATTTATTTATATTTCTTCATACATTCTTATATAGTTCTATATTGTGTATTTTGTTGTACAGTTATTTTATTTTCAACTTTAATTTATATATTTTATCTTATTCTTCCCAGTTAAATTTACCCTTCATTCTAATTTGTGTTGTACAGTTATTTCATTTTTAACCTTAATTTATATTTTATTCCTTCCTAGTTAAATTTACCCTTTTTAATTTTTCACATTTATTTCCTATCTTATTCATAGCCTTTTCCTTTTTTGTTTTCTTTAGGTCACGAGCAGTTGTCCAAGCATTTCACTACATATCATACTGTGTATGACTGTGTACGTGACAAATAAAATTTGAATTTGAATTTGAATTTGAATTTGATTTCTGGATATCAGCCACCTCCTCTATCTGCCGGTGGTACATACCGTGCAGGGGCCTGTCCTTCCATGATGGTTCCTCATCTCCCTCCTCTTTCTTGGGTTTCTGCTGCCTGAGGTATTTACTGAGCACTCGGTCAGTTGGGGCCATCTTCCCAATGTATTCTTGGATGTTCGTTGTCTCATCCTGGACTGTGGTGCTGACACTCACCAGTCCCCGGCCCCCTTCCTTCCGCTTAGCGTACAGCCTCAGGGTGCTGGACTTGGGGTGAAACCCTCCATGCATGGTAAGGAGCTTTCTTGTCTTTATGTCAGTGGCTTCTATCTCCTCCTTTGGCCAGCCTATTACCCCAGCAGGGTACCTGATCACGGGCAGGGCGTACGTGTTGATGGCCCGGATCTTGTTCTTACCATTCAGCTGACTCCTCAGGACTTGCCTGACCCTCTGCAGGTACTTGGTGGTTGCAGCTTTTCTAGCGGCCTCTTCATGGTTCCCATTTGCCTGCGGGATCCCCAGGTACTTGTAACTGTCCTCTATGTCTGCAATGTTGCCTTCTGGTAGTTCAATCCCCTCAGTTCTGACTACCTTCCCTCTCTTTGTTACCATCCGACTACACTTCTCCAGTCCGAACGACATTCCAATGTCATTGCTGTATAGCCTGGTAGTGTGGATCAGTGAATCGATGTCTCGTTCACTCTTGGCATACAGCTTGATGTCATCCATGTACAGGAGGTGGCTGACAACTGCTCCGTTCCGTAGTCGGTATCCGTAGCCAGTCTTGTTAATGATCTCACTGAGGGGGTTCAGGCCTATGCAGAACAGCAGTGGGGACAGAGCATCTCCTTGGTAGATCCCGCACTTGATGGTGACTTGTGCTATGGGCTTGGAGTTGGCCTCTAGTGTTGTACACCACATCCCCATTGAGTTCCTGATCAGTAATTAGATTTCATCAAGTTTCAAGAAATTAACCAGCTGCTGCCCAGAAACGACTGAATTTGTTGGCTTCAGTACTTACTTTTCACTCGTTCACCTCGCTGCATCATACTGTTGTTCATTCAAAACAATAACATTAATAACAATAATGAACAAGAGTAACATATTACTGTCACTAGTATACAAATGGTTGCTTCAACACTTTGCCAGGTACTGGAATCCCTTTAAGGCTGGCAGGAGGCCTGGAGGAATTTGAGGGGCGTGTGGAGGTGTACCATAACGGCAGGTGGGGAACCATTTGTGATGACCAATGGGATGATCTTGATGCAGAAGTGGTGTGTCGACAGTTGGGCTTGGGGTAAGAAAAAATCAGCTGCTGCTACACACAGAATGCAAGATCTGTCATTGTATGTAGTGGTCAGTGGTCAATTAAACACCTGAAAACTAAGAACAGGGCTAAATACACTCAGGGAAAGAAATACAAGAACCAATATAAACGTAAAAACAACCCGGAGTCACAAAAATGACAAAACCTGAAAGCCCCAAAACACAAACGACTCAGGACCACGGCAGCATCGCCTCCCTCCTGTTACATATAAAGTCCTTCCATGTAAAAGTCTTAATGAACAATGAGTTCAGGGCTTTAGGTGAGCTTAACTATCCCTACATTCAAATTTCAATTGAAATGAAGTTTCTGCAGAAGAAAGTCTGTATTCACTCGTTTGTTTGAACCCTGCTCCAAAACCTTCTGTGTCACTTTTTGGGGGGATGTTGCATGCACTCGGTGCCGACAGGTACGTATCGCTCTGCTCCACATCCCCTCACACCATCTGCATCTATGTAGCTTGGAAAACAAATGACTGGACTTCTTTAAGTTGCTTGTAACTTACAGATCCTAAGATAGACAGGAGGTAAACCACTCGAGAGTCACACTTTAGAAAGTTCTGCAAAGCAACTTACAGAAGTCCAATCGCTCCTGAGATTAGCATGACCTGGATGACTGAGAACCTACACAGACTTATTAAGCTCACCCGTACACACTCATAGCTTAATAATTTACTGTACCATAGATTCCCGATAAACCATTTCTCATCTTAATTTATCGGCCTCTATAAAGCTGTGACATCACCAGCAAAATGCATTATGGGAACGTTGTTTACACAAGCCTAAGTTGATAATGGAATACATGACATAGATGCTGCTTTTGGGTTTGAAAATTAAATTGTGGACGTTAGAAACTCATCAGAAAGGTGGGCTGCTGTTGTAAATGACCATGATGTAGGCCCTTCAGGGCAGCTGTGACTAAGGTGGTAGAATGCATCGTCTATCAGTCGGTTTGTCAGTGGATTGATCCCGACTGCTCCAGCCGTGTGCCGAAGATGCCCCCGATGAAGCCATTGGAGTGTGAGTGTAGAAAGATAAAAGTGTTATGTGACTGAGTGAATGAGAATTGCAGTAGAAACAAGTCTGAGTGCTCAGTAGACTAGAAAAGCTGGTATATACGTATTAGTCCATTTACCATGTTTCCAGAATGGAGTAAGATTTCTGTGCTTTCCAGCCTGGGAGCAACAACAAGGAGCTGAGGTCATGAAGCCAACAATAGTGTAGTTGGAAGGAAGACAACAGTTCAGAAAATGTGTTTGGATGATCACGGCATTGTCACATTGGTAAGTTAAACCACATGTAACTGTTTACATGTCATACAGCTATTGCTGCACCTTAGATGTGGCTGTAGTTAGATGGCAGCTAGAGTCGAAGAACGTCTTCATGCTTTTGTCTTTAAGAAACAGCTTTGAAAATGTGCCAAAGCTAACACAAACAGTATCTTTGCACTTTGATTTTAGACAAATTATCTTATGAAATGCAACATTATAATTCACACTGGGTAACATTGTTACAACTTAGACATGCAGAAGTCAATGTGGCTACTTCTCACCAGTGCAATTAAGAACAAAGACTGTAATGCAATGAAATATTATGCCATAATAAGTAACATATAACTACTTTATGCTTGAATGACTTTTATTTTACACTGTTGTCCTTATAGACAGAAGGTCCTGAGTGTAGCCAGGCCCTTTCTGTGTGCAGCTTGCATGTTTCTCTCCATGTCTGTGTGAGTTCTCTCCAGGTATTCTGGCTTTCTCCCAAAGTCCAAAGACATGCAATTAGTGTGGTTAGGTTAACTAGTGATTCTAAACTGCTCATAGGTGTGAGAGTGAGCGTGAATGGCTGTCTGTCTCTCTGTGTTAGCCCTCTGATAGACTGGCAACCTGTCCAGGATGTACCCCATCTCTCGCCCCAATAAGGTAGCTGGGATAGCCTTCAACCTCCCTGCAACCCTGAATTGGATAGTTTAGTCGAGGACCCAGGATGCAGACTTGTGGTAGAGTTAATAAATAAACAGCAAATCTTTATGAGGAGATGAAGAAGGTCCAGAATCTGGAAAAACAACGTCTAAAAGTCCAACTGGGAGACATGTGAGGGCGGGATCTGAGGATCAAAGATAACACAGGAAAACACTTAATTATATGCAGGATCACATACCAGCACTAATGCTCACTGTACATATATTTGGACCGTACATCCGCAGCTTATTCATGTATTCGTAATATATTTCTGGTGTCTTGTAGTGCATATGTAAATTCAGAATTGTCCTGACCAACAGGGGTGTTGCCAAAGCATGGACGCGGGCCCACTTTGGCCAGGGTTTTGGTCCAGTTTTGCTGGCTCGGGTTCAGTGCACAGGCAATGAACTCTCTCTAGAAGATTGTCCTCATAGCAACTGGGAACAGCACAACTGCGAACACATGGACGATGCAGGGGTGTCTTGCAATCCATATACAGGTCAGAGCCAAGGAAGGAAGCACACACCAACCCCAGCCTCTATGTGACTATAAAATTCGAGTGACGATCAGCTTTTTCTTCAGGTCTGGTGTGTTTACGTGCACACTGTGTGACTTATATATATTGCTCTGAATATTTTTTTTTAATCCTAAGACTTTGATGACCTATTTTTTCCTTTAGAGCCGCTACAAGGTCAACAGTCTTTTGTTGTGGGTAAAATTTCCTGTGAGCTTTTGTTAACACTGTTCAGTGAGTTGGTTTTCACCTTTAGTTTTGTGTTGATATGCTGCTTTTAGTAATTATTCAGCTAAAGTCCAACCTAAACGTAGCAGCCTTTGAAAGACCTAAAGCAGTAAAACAAGTTGTTCATACTTACAAGTGTGTAATTTAGCGATGCGTGGTCTCAGATGGTGCAGTTCGCCTGGTGGGAGCAACCAGCGACCGGGAGGGTCGCGTGGAGATTTACTACCAGGGACAATGGGGCACTGTGTGTGATGACAGCTGGACTGAGCTCAATGCCCAGGTAGTGTGCAGACAGCTCGGTTTCAGGTCAGTGCGTCTTCATATCACACAACAATAGTCTGAGTGAACTTATAGGGAACTATTGTTTTTGTTGTTTATCTCATTCATGCATTTTCCCTGCCTGCAGGGGGCGAGCAGAAGTGGCTCCTGAGAAGGTGTATGAAGAAGGCAATGGGTTGATCCAGCTGGATGAGGTGCAGTGTGACGGGACAGAGACCACTTTACTGGCCTGCACTCATTCTCAGTGGAGACAACACGACTGCTCACACAGTGAGGATGTAGGTGTTCTCTGTCACAGTGATGCCAATGAGATACAAAGTAATTACACACCCATAGGTACGTTTCTGAGTAGCACTACGCAGACCAACACCAACTCAGCATTTTGCTGTGGCAGTAACGACACATTGTCCCTCTGATCTCTGTTTTCAGGCCCTCTGGTGCGTTTGGTTGCAGGAGAGACCAGGAGGGAAGGCAGAGTGGAAGTGTTTGTTAACGGCCAGTGGGGAAGTGTGTGCGATGATGGCTGGAATGACGTTAATGCAGCTGTAGTTTGTAGACAGCTGGGATTCACGTTAGTATGACAACATTTTTACAGATATATTTGTCCTAGAAGGCTGTGTCAGTGGTTTTTCCTATTGTAAGTGAAAAGTTTCATCCTCTTGTGTTCTGTATTCAGGGTGAAAAGGAGCTTATGGTTATGATTCATATAGGTGGCTGTAGGAGAGTGTGTGATATCGCAAAGTGCATAACAGCAATGAATAAAGCTGTATATGAATGTGTGTGTGTGAAGGGTGAATAAATGCCTGCGCAATGCAGAAGCAGGCAGTAGTAACAATACAGCACACACAATGACATATACACTCATACAATAAAAGAATAAGTGTTTTGTCTCCGTGCTGTCCTTGCAGTGGCGTGGCTAAAGCTCGATCTATGGCGTATTTCGGTGAGGGTCAGGGTCCAATCCATCTGGACAATGTGCGATGCTCAGGAACTGAAACATCCTTAGGCCAGTGTCCAGCTGAAGGACAAGAAGGCCATGATTGTCGCCACAGCGAGGACGCAGGTGTCATCTGTGATTATACACTAGATCCCACGGGAAACGGTGCCTCAGCAATGCAGAGCTGTGGCCGCAGACTCAGTCGTCAGCGTCGTCAGCGAAGAATCATAGGAGGAGAAAAGTCACTGAGGTTAGCGTACACGCACATATGCACTCAGAAGTTTCATGTCAGTGGGACATTTTTGCTGCTTGAGAAGTCTCATGGCAGTTTGACAGTGTCTTTGACTGAAACAGCTCTGAGAGTCTGACTCTTTGATTTCAGGGGTGAGTGGCCGTGGCAGGTGTCCCTGTGGCTCAGGTCTCAGTCTAAAGGCAACCATCCTCTGTGTGGCGCCTCACTCATCAACTCCTGTTGGCTTGTTACTGCTGCCCACTGCTTCAAGAGGTAGGAGGCAGTTCACTCACATTGTTTCTAATGTGAGTGATGTTGGCCCACCGTCTTCAAATCAAACAAATTCATGTTAAACATTTGTGCTGCTTTTGTTTCAATGTTATTATTACAATTTTTTAGAGGTCATCCAAGGTCAACCAGCCCCCCCACATTAACAAAATCAAACACAATTGGTGTCAATCAATGGTGCTATGTCTGTGCTGGTTTGTGATGAACTACCTATTATTTTTGGAGTGATTATATTAAACTTTAGAGCATAGGTGTCAAACTCTGGCCCGCAGCCTGATTACATTTAGCCCGCGAAGCCACACCAAATGACTATCAGAGCTGGCCTACTGGTATTATACAGCTAATATATATATTGTTTAGTATTAAGCTTTGCTTGTTCCATATTCAGGTTTTCAGCAAAACTTGTTTGAGTCCATAAGAAAAGATTCATTCTTATATCTAGAGGAAGATTTTTTTCAATAAATATTAACGTTAGCCCGCGACCTTGTTCCAGTTTTGAATTTTGGCCCACTGTGTATTTGAGTTTGACACCCCTGCTTTAGAGGCTCAACAGTTGCATGTATCTCGTTTTTCTAACAGGAAACATGCCTTCATTGTTCTGATAGTTCTGTATTTTGCCTGCCTATCAGCTCTGGCATTCAATTCAGTTCAATTCAATATTATTTACACAGCGCCAAATCACAACAACAGTCGCCTCAAGGCGCTTTATATTGTAAGGCAGACCCTACAATAATACATACAGAGAAGAACCCATCATATGACCCCCTATGAGCAGCACTTTGGCGACAGTGGGAAGGAAAAACTCCCTTTTAACAGGAAGAAACCTCCAGCAGAACCAGGCTCAGGGAGGGGCGGGGCCATCTGCTGCGACCGGTTCAAGAAAATAAAAGACATCTAAAACCAACCAGGAAATATTACAAGTATGAATTCAAGTAATTAAAAAAGAACGCCAGTCTGCCTTCTTAAATTCACCACGTGGTTACAGTTTTATTTCATTAAACTTCAATAAACACTTGATTAGCTAAGATGAAACCCCCCTCAGCTTTAAGACATTAAATAGGGATTTTCTTCTCACCTCCAGATTTGGCAGAGACCCGGCGCGATACGTCTTACGTCTCGGTGACTACCACACCGTGGAACAAGATGACTTCGAACGCACGTTGTCCCCAGAACGCATCATCATTCACACAAAGTACCACAGTCAAAGCTGGGAGTATGATATAGCCCTGCTGCGTCTGAAAGGCACAGAGGGAAACTGTGTGGCATTCAACCCTCACACTGGTGCTGTGTGTCTGCCAGAGCCAGGTGACAAGTTGGAGAAGAGGCTGACTGCCTGTGTAATAACTGGCTGGGGCATCACAGGTAAGTTTCACGGTTGATCTGATATCCTCGTGTTGGTGTTGTTCCCAGATCATCATACTAAATGTTGTTCCAGGATCAACGTTGCAAGTGACCAATCAGAATGTTGTGACGTCATACTTTTGCGACTTCAGGAAAAACCGGCGTAAAACAAAAAACTGTACTTAAGCTGCGTGAAACCGCCTCTGTCCGCCGATCAACGGACCCTGACCCTAACCCTTTAATAAACAGTAAGCAGAATTGATATTGTCCTTGCAACATTGGAATTTCATAAATGCACGAATGGCTTGGTGCCCAAAGGAATAACGTCACAACAATGTGATTGGTCACTTGCAATGTTGAACCTGGAACAACATTTTCATGATGGTCTGGGAACAACACCAACACGAGGAAATCAGATCATCCAAGTTTCACTGCAGGCTCGCTGCTCATCATCTGTCACCATGTTTCTTTGCTGCAGAATTTGATGGTTCAATCTGTCTTTAGATTTGTTCTTTTTTCTTTACAGAGCAGAAAATGCAACAACAGTTTATGTAATTATAGTGTCCATATATGTAAGTGTAGCATCTGGAGAAGACTTTGGGACAGAGTCACATGGTGTCCTCATTTTAAGCTTTTACCTTCTAAAGAACAGAGAATCCATCCACATCAGATTTGTTCTTTGTTTTTCAGTATATATTTGTGCAAAACAAGTGATCAAGTTTAGGGGAACACACCAGCTCTTGTTAAACATCAAAATCTGACTTTCACTTTGATCCAGTAACAATCCTCTCTGGGATGGGCTGCACATAGCTGGCAGGTGGTGGGACCTTACAAATGTGTGGAGAAAAGAACAACTGAGAAACAATAATATTTTTGTGAAGCTTTGATCAACAGTCCTGTATGTTTACTCCAATATTCGCGGCTCTTTGTGGTTTGTGGTGGATTCAACGATATATACGGAGATGATGCACAAGCTGACAGTATAACGATTTATTATAAAGAATTCAGTGAGTGAATCTAATCAGCATCAGCCTTAAATATAAACTGATGTCAGCTCATCCTGATGCAACTAACACTGACCATGAACACCATGTCTGCTGTGTACCAGTCCAACATACTGCAGTATGTGGTGCCAAACCACAACAGCAGCTGCCTCAGTTTACATTGTAAGACAAAGAGTCTACAATAATACACAGAAACTTTGTACTGCAAACTTCACCAAAATAGGTCTACAGTATTTTCATCCACCAGTGTTTTTCAAATTCAGGATTCATTTCTATCAGGTGTTTCATTCTCATGTAACTGAGACTTTCTTCCATCTTTTCTATGTCTGCTGCCAGACTCAGAGTACTCACACACCCTGCTCCAGGCCTGGGTCCCTCTGCTTCCAGCCTCGACGTGTAAGAAACGATATGGAAACCGCTTCACCAGCCGCATGCTATGTGCCGGGAGCCTGTCGAAGCACCACCGTGTGGACAGCTGCCAGGGTGACAGTGGGGGTCCGCTGGTTTGTCAGGGGGAGAGGGGTCACTGGGTGCTGACAGGAGTCATTTCGTGGGGTCATGGCTGTGGTAACCCCTCTTTCCCTGGGGTTTACACTCGTGTTAGCAGGTTCCTGCGATGGATTAACAAGGCTATCAACAAGCCCTACAAGAACCAGTGATCAAGAGAAACAATCAAACAATCCTGCGTCATAAAGTGATTTCAGAGCTTTAAGAGGAAGTAAACCTGCTGGGTGTTACACCTGGAACCTCACACTAGACTGGTTTGGATCATCTGATTAAGTTTCCAGATTGTTTCATCATGGATTTGATTGCCACAGTATGGTATTTTCAGTTTCATCAAACACATTTAGAAATTAGACAAAGATAACACAAGTAAACACAAATCAGTTTCTCAATGAAGGGAAGAACTCCAAACCTAGATGGAGCAAGTCCACTGGAAAGATCTGCAGGGTCACATGACACATGCATGTGAGGCTTTGATTAACCGCACACAGAATATAGGTTTTGATAACCTGGTCCACAGAGCAGCAATGTGTGAGAATGCTGATATAAAACCCTTATTTCAGCTGATGTTGTGGTTACTTGGTGGGTGGTCTAAATATGTCGTTTCTTTTACTGCTGCACATTTAATACGCAGCTGATCCCAAATAGTCAGCGTACTTAAAAGGAAAAACTACTTGTTACAGGAACATATGCACCCATTTACAGCTTGTCACTCCATAGTACTTTTCCATAATATGCATCCAGTATGTCAGTATTATAATGTTTATGTCATGTATGTATGCACAGCCTTTAATTATTTAAGAAAAAATCTGTGCTGACTTTGTTAAGTTATACAAATTAAAGTTGACCAATTAAAAAAAAACCTGGTAACCACAAATCAGTACCAGCTGGATGACCATATCTCCATTATTATGAAAATGAGGTGAAATGTTTGCCCTCCCTCCAACAGAGTGCAGGGACTGTAGAATCAAACTGAAGCTGTTCTGGTCGCGTGTGATGACCACTCATGTTATTAAAATAATTTATGTTGTTTCTTCTCCTTGATTTGGCGCCCACAACCCTCTCACTGTTATTCATTCAGTTAATTTCAGTTTTATTTATACAGCAGCAGTCACCTCCAGGGGCTTAGGCCTATATTGTACAGAAATATTAGAGAGAAAACCCCAACAATCTGCTGCTGTGAGGCCCCATGAGCAGCACTTGGGTCAGGAAGAGAACGCTCTTCAGACTCAGGAAAGCACACCCATCTGCTGCAACCAGTGAAGAGAAGGAGGACAGAAGACATAAAAGCCTAAGAATAGTTTTCATTTTAACATGGTTGTTCCTGTGGTGGTCCTCGTTGGGTGCTCTGCAGGGCCTCTGGATTTCTGGGGCCCGGGTCTCCTCCATGCATGCCTCATGACCTGGGGGGCAGGGATATGGCTCCCCATACCCACTATTAGACACTTTCATGGAGAAATCTTATGATCATAAGTGCGCTCACACACACACAGGTACTCCGAGACAAACACTCTCTTGGTTGGCTGCTGCCTCTAAATCACAGGTGTCAAACTGCAGGCCTTGAGGGCCGGTGTCCCTCAGGTTTTAGATGTGTCCTTGATCCAACACAGCTGATTTAAATGGCTAAATGACCTCCTCAACATGTCTTTAAGTTCTCCAGAGGCCTGGTAATGAACTGATCACTTGATTCAGGTGTGTTGACCCAGAGTGAGATCTAAAACCTGCAGGACACCGGCCCTCGAGGCCTGGAGTTTGACACCCCTGCTCTAAATGGTCCCTTTGGGTGGTGTTCGCGTTCTCTGCAGTAGAATATCACTTCCTGTTCCAACACACAGTGATGTGTTTGTATAGCTTATCTGCGTAGCAATTTAATTAAAAGCTTAAAGGTGACTTCTTATTCAATACCCCAATTACTTACCTGGATGACTGAGCATGCATCAAGACGTTCTTGATGCAACCCTAAAGCAGGAGTAGGTTGAGACTGTGAATATAAATTAGTGAGTACACAGAGTGACGATTACACTATGCATCAAGACGTTCTTAGTGAGTACACTCTGTGTACTCACTAATTTATATTCACAGTCTCAACCTACTCCTGCTTTAGGGTTTCGCTAGCTTAGCTTATCTCATAACCCACTTGCTAGCAGCCTCCTTTAGCAATACTGATACTTGTAATAAATGTAGCATATTTTCACCTCCTGAGGCCAGGATCACAGAATAGCCTTGAAAAACCCGTAGCCAGCCAGGGACCTGTTGTAGCCGGTGCAGCCAAAGGTAGCGTAGGCCCCGCTAGCTGTCCCCTGGCAGACTGTCCTGAGCAGCCGTGGAAACAGGATGGCTCTTCATGTGTCTAACTGCTTTTCCCCACTCAGCGACACGCCCGCCGGGGATCAAACTCTGGTAACTGGCGATTCTGTTCTGAGACGTGAGGTTAGAGACACCAGAAACCATAGTCAGTTGTCTTCCAGAGCAGGCGACATTGAGGGAAATTTAAAACTGCTGGCTAAAAGTAAATATAAATTCAGTAAAATTATAGTTCACATCAGCAGTAATGACACCCGGTTACACCAGTCGGAGGTCAATAAAATCAATATTGAATTGCTGTGTAACTTTGCCAAAACATTTTTCTCTGGACCCCTCCCCAGTCAGACCAGGAACGACATGTTTAGCCACATGTTCTCCTTAAATTGCTATCCATGAAGCCAGATAACACACATCCATTAGTGAAACTGCAGGAATGCCTTAAAGACATACAGACCTGGATGCCTCTAATTCTCTGCTTTTAAATTCAGATCAAACTGAGGTTATTGTACTGAAGGGTCTGCAGCCTAGGCCTATTAGAAGGAAAATTAGAGGTTATCCAGGTGTTAAGATCAGCCATTTCTCTGCAGATGATCAGTTAGCTATATGACAACGACTCTTTCAAGAATTTTTGAGACAAAAGGAATTTTTTGAGACTGGCCCATAATTAGCCAGGTGAGGTAAATAATTGTTAACGATGACCAGCTTAAAGGCGGTGGTACGTAGTTGATTATTAGAGGTAGGTTGATCACATTTCAGATTGAAGCATTAATTAATGGCAGGACTTCTCTGAGCAGTCTTTGAAGGAATGGGGTCTAAAAGACACGTTGATGCTTTGGAGGAAGTAATTATAGAAGTTAGCTCAGAAAGAACCTTGGAGAGAAAGACGCTACATAAACATCAAAAGCACTGAAAGTAGCTGTTTGTAATAACATGTTGTACACATCAGGAGACGTCAACGGAAGCCGTCCTACAGAGAGCAGATCTAAACATTATTTTTTATTCTTATCACTTTATTGTTATTGCACTAGGAATAAATAATAAGGGAAGTATTCTGAATCAGATGCAAACTTGTGGCCATAGTATAGGCCAGCTCGCACCGGCAGCTGTCGGAGGAAGAGGTCAGTGAAGAGGAATCCACCGTCATCTGTTCCTAGCAAGGACAGCGTGCTCTCCATGATCTGGAGAGTGGTACCACCACCCAGGCCCGAGAGAGAGAGGAGTTTCTCGGCCTGCTCTGCGTGGGAGAAGGAGTGGTGCTGCAGCAGCAGCGCCTTGAGAGCGGTGCATTTCCTTCTTTCATTTGGTGGAGGGATCCCAGAGCAGGGTCATCACACAGTGGGTGAGCAGCGGATCCAGCAAGGTCACCACATGATGGCATTTTGTGTAGTCGGCTGAAATGCCACAAAGAGCAAACGGAGCTCCAACGTGCACGAACCGCGAAGGAGGGTCGTGAAGCCAAAAATCCAGCAGCTTAACTGCCACAGAAAACTAAACAGCAGTGACGTTTGTAGGGTTACTGAAGTTGGGCCAGCTGGTATATAATGATGTGCTGCATGGTGGCTGGCTGCACAGCTATGGTTAGCATAACAGTGAAGCTGGAGGATGAACGCTAACTTTTTGCACTCGATAAAAGTTAACGTGAAGGTTCCTGATGGTTAGAGACAAATGCAGTCGCATGGCAGGATGCTGTAAAAGGACCAAACTTCAGCCAGGAGAACAACTGAGATAATCCATCCACAATACGAGGTTAGTCATTCATATACTGCTGCATGGGCTGGGCATAGTGATAATAAAAAACGAGAGAGGACAACAATGATCACTGTTTTTAGCGGCTTGTTCAGATTAAATAGAACAAGATACAAAACATTAAAACATGTTAAAAACAAAACACCTTAATAAACAGAGTAATTTGGAAGCAGGATTCATCAGGTCATCACTTAAAGATTGGAGCTGTGAATGTTGTAATGCAGTACAGATGTTATTATTATCACCGTCACATCCTGTTTATGACAGTTAAAATAAATAACATTCACATAAGGAATAAAATTGTCTCATGTAAACTGTATGTGGTGTTAAATATTACTGTTCTTTAATGTCGGTCATAAGGCTGGTACTTCAAGAGCCATATATTTTATGAGGTGTTACTCATTGTGAAAAATTTGAGAACCGCTGCATTAGTTCATAAGGATTAACACGTGTGTCACACTGAGACCGCAGGTCCTTTAACTCTCCAGCAGAGGGCAGATGAAACAAGCTTGTGTAAGGAAGAGGACTGCCTTTCTAGTATTGTGCAGCACTTTAGGAACACTTTTGCACTTTATTAAAAGCACTTTAACTAGCACTTTATTTAGCATCGCACTTTAGGTATAGATTTTCACATTAATAACATTTGCACACAAGAGGTTTAATTATTTATTGAGTATTTTAATAATTAGCAAGTAGCCTTTTTCCAGGTCCTCCAGCTGCTCCACATTAAGAAATGTTGTGGTTGTCTGTGAGGAGGAAAGAATTAAAGAATTAAAGTAACGTGTGTGCAAAGAGGTAAAGGTGGTGCAAAGAATTGGTTGAGATGTTGAGATGTGATTGCTCGCCTGTCTTTCCTGTGTGCTCTCCAGGGTGCAAATGTTTGTCTGTTTAGTCCTTAACAGCTGAGAGTATTTAAGGCTGCCAGCTGTTATTGGATGTGAGTGAGTGTTGTGCTTATATTGTCTGTTTTACCCTTTTATTATTTGTTATCTTATGTGCAGCACTTTGTGATTCTGTCTAGAAAGGTGCTATATAAACAAAATTTTATTTATTTATTTATTTAAGAAAGCTCGACATGCAAGTAACTGCCTTAGAGCTATACAGGCAAATAAATGCCTCTTGTTTCCGCCATACTGTGTCTTGGTCTTCCTCACTGTAAATCCAGCCGTTACAGCAAGCTATTGTAACGCTCTCACTCCGGCCTAGTGATTTTCAGACTTTTCCCTAGCATACCCTATGGAAGAGGATTAGGGCCACCGAAAAAAAAGTGGGTCTTTTTTTCTGACTTTTGTCTCAGAATTCTGGAAAAGAAGAAAAAAAGACCCACTTTTTTTTTACCCTCTTCCGTAATATCCTCCGTTAGAAACTGAACAGAATTCATACACACTGACGCCACAATTTTATTTATCTAGGAAAGGAGATTAATAAAGACACTTGGAGAAATAAACTTATCAGCAGTGTTTTTTGGCTTGTTTTTGGTTTTCCCTGTACCATATCATGACATCAAGCATTACATTTTTTTACAGCATTTAACAGCATATTTGTATCCTGATCATCTGCTGAAACCCTGCAATGGCTCCATGCACCCAGTTTGACAACCAGCCAAGCTCATCTCCTTTACATGTTACTTTCAAACGTCCCTCATTACTGATGGATATTTCTCACATCCAGATGAATAGTATCAGCCTTCTGGGATTTGTCTTACCTGGAAAACCCAAGACTGAGAGTTGTCTAAAATGAAGCAAACTGTAGAACTTTCTTCGGTGTTAATTACAGGCTAATGTAGTATCTGCAGTTTGGAGTGAGTTTGACTTTATGTTGTGTAACATGGCAAATGGTCTGGTTCTTATATGGCACTTTTCTAATCTAAGCACTCAAAGCGCTGAACGACTAATTCTAAACTGACTTCCAGACTCTGATGGATGCATCGGAGAGCAACATGGGATTAGGATCTTGCCCAAGGATATTTGGCATGCAGACTGGTGGAGCCTGGGATCGAACCGCTAACCTTCTGGTTAGTAGCTGACTTAGTCTACCGCCTGAACTACAGCCACCTAAAAGGTGTATGGTTACCTAAGTCAAAAGAATAATTTTACTGTAACTCAATACAATAGAATATGCAAAGCTTAGCAATGTTGAGCAAATGAAAGAAAGCAGTCATATTTGTTTAATATGTGCATTGAAGGTCATATCATGGAAAAACAGCTGTTTACTACCTTGCACAGTGCAATCAGTTTTCCTGCTAGAAATTTCACAGTTCCTGTTAGAGCCAATAACCAAAGTAAAAAAAACTAAAATTGATCCCATTCAGTAGCACTTAACAGGTCAGTTCCCCTACCCTGGAAAACTAGCTCATGATCCTCATGCAGTCACTACAGTAACACTACAGTAACACTACCCCTTGGAGATCCCTAAGGACATTTATTGTCTTTTTCATTTTTAGTTTTAAACCATCTTCACTGTGTTGAGTGGATTAAAGCCAAATTTGTCAAAGAATGTTTTTTTTACTTATTTTTTTTAATTGTGGTGTCAATTCATTAAATCAGCCTAAAATGGCTAAGTTACAGCAATCCATCCACATTAGTCCCTTTGGACAAAAATGTCCACATTGAAACCCATTATAAACGCTATTTTTCACGCCAGAAAATTTACGGTCAAATCGATCGTCAGGTTTCAAGCTTAGGTTTTGTTTTGGACTACAGGCCTTAGAGTTGTAATTTTTTTATTTGTCCACCGGGTGGCGCCCTTGCTCCACATGTGACGCCTGCTGGAACATACACATGTTTGTGTATGTTCTCCAGCGGCCTGCTCGAGACAGATACCCGGAAAAGGCACACTAATTTCCCGCGTAGCACAGCAGGTTGGCCCGCTGCTCGTTCCGGAACATTTTCTGCCCTTAGGTTCGTTTGATTTTTTTTTTTTTTTTTTTAATCAACAGGAAATGACGTATTTGTTTTCACGTGGTAGCGGAAGTGTGTGCTGCAGACACGGGAACCGAACCATATGCTCCGGCGCTGCGCGAAACACACCCGCGGCAGAGGCACTCCTCCCCGGGGGAGCAGGAGCAGCAGCGCCGCCTGGGGACATTTTTGGCTTCTGGAAAAAAAATTAAAACCGGATCGAAATTAATGTTCGTGCCAATCTTTTGTCCATCTAAAGGCCTAATTATAATAACAATAAAATATTACTTCAAATGTTTTTTTTGGAAAATATTTTATGTTTTATGTTTTATGTTTTTGGGGCAAAAAAAGCAGTGGGCTCATGTGACGAAACCGGGATATAAAGGGTTAAAATCCGCGAAATGTAATTAAAACTTGACATGAATATTTCAGGGAGAAGTAGTTTTAAAAGACTGACCAATTTAAAGTGAAAAAAAAAATTAATATTTAATATTTTTATTGCACTTTTTGGGCGTGGTCGATAGTGTGCATTTTATGAAATGCGCTCCTGGAAAAAAAATAAAAGGCGATCGAAATGACTCTTGGTGCCAATCTTTAGTCCATCTAAAGGCCTAATTATAATAACAATCAAATATTACTTCAAATGTTTTTTTTTTAAATATTGAGTTTTTTTGTTTTTGGGGGCTAAAAAAACAGGGCGCTCATGAAGTAAAACTGGGATTTAAAGGGTTAAAACAACGAAAATATAATTAAAACTTTATATGAATATTTCAGGGAGAAGTAGTTTTAAAAGACTGACCAATTTAAAGTGGAAAAAAATATTAATATATAATATTTTTATTGCACTTTTTGGGGAATGGACATTTATGTCCATTAGGGATCAAGGTGGATGTCTTTTTTAGGGATCTCCAAGGGCTACAGTAACACTACAGTAACACTACAGTAACACTACAGTAACACTCTCAGTCTCAACACTTATTAGTCTTAATAAAGGTTTACAGCTGTCACACACTGCCTTAGAATAGTTTTGGTACACTGATGTATTAACCAACCAATATACCTTTCTAGAGCTAGGCCTAATAAACACACACACACACACACACACACACATGTGTGAACTTCAACTGTGATGAGAGTCCCGTCACGGTTAATGTTGTTTCTTCAGTGCTTTTCCTTCTGACGTTTGGAGGGCGAAAGGAAAGAGCCAACATCCGTGATCGTATCTGACAAATGAGATAAGAGTGATTTCCTCAGGGTAACTCTGACAATTAGTGGATGGACATAAAAGGTCTTACAAGCTGATTACGCATGGATAACCCAATTTAGAGCAACTAGAGCAAGTGATAGGGAGGGTCATACTGGAAGGTTGTTAAAATGTTTTGATTGCTCCCTCCCTGTGACCACTCTGACTTGGGTTATACCAGTTCCTGTCTTCAGTCTTGTGATCTTTTTTAGGTGAAATTTGTGGTCAGAATGAGCAAAGATTATTTTGTGCTTTAAATGATTTCTCTGAAAGGTTCTTTTTTCAGGGTGGAATGATCGCACAGCACACACGTTTATTGACTTTGAAAAGAAAAACTGGGTAAACAAGTTTGAATTTCATTTGGATTTCTCTAATCTACACAACTTTTTAGGATCACAGTGGGCATCTGGTGTTTTTCCACTGCCTTCCTGTGTTTACTTGTGGAGCCCTGGTTCCTCACCTACCATACTCACCTGTCATCCACTGACAACAGTCAGCAAGTCTGTATTTAAGACCAGCGCAGTCATCTATTCTCTGCCAGTTTGTCACCCATCTCACTTACCTCACTTAAGTCACTGCTTCACTCCCCTGCAGCTCAGTTACCTGGACGCTGGTCTCTTTGGCATGTCTCTGTAACCCACTCCTCAGAATCAAAACTGTTCACCGCTTTAATCTGCCTGTCCTCCTGCCTCCTCTGTATTATCAGGAAAACCAGGTTGGAACCACATTCCCAGACACTCCCTCAGTTGCCCTCCCCAGAGCCTCACGGCCTCCACCTGCAAAATGAGTGTTCTTCTCGATTCCTTGCATTAACTCCAAACTTCAGAACCTAATAAAGTCCTGATCAAAAGTTTAAGAGTACTTGAAAAATGGTAAAAAAAATAAATAAATAAATAAAATCATATTTTGCATGGTTGGATCTTAACGAGGTTCCAAGTCGAGCTTCAACATGCAACAAGAAGACTGCCGTGTCCCCACCTCTGTCTGCCCCCACGCTTCTGGGGGCATTGCTGCAGCTTCCCACCCTCATTATCAAGCACATTTGTGACAGAAACACAGGCATTTTCATAGTCACACACTCAAACAATATAGGACGAATAAAAACTAAAAAAGGACTGGTCATTGGCATGGTCTGGACTTCCCGTAGTTTACGATAAACTCCCTGTTCTTTGAGGTGTTGAGCTGTAGGAGGCTCCTCTGGCTCCAGACAAAGTCGCTCACCAGATTTCTGTTCTCATCGTCTCTGCCATTCCTAACACACCCCATGATGCCTGTGTCATCTGCAAATTTCTGACACATCACTGAGCAGAAGTCTGAAGTGTATAAGGTGAAGAGAAGAGGGGCCAGCACCGTGACCCGAGGTGCACCAGTGCTGCTGATATCCTGCAGCCTGATATAGTGGGGTCTTTCCGTGAGATGGCTGCCGATCCAGGTAGCCTCTCCTCCACGTGTCCTGTAGTGCCACCTGCAGGCACTGCTTCACCTACCGCTGACTTGATAATTGACCTGTCCTTTATTCTGAAGGTCACCTTCTTCCTGTTGAGGACACCCTTCACCACCTGTAGTTTTTATTAGAAAAACATGCTGCTGGATCCACTGATAAGGACAATGAAGGGATCGCCGGCTGTCTGACTGACTACATGAATATCTGTGTGGATGAGGTCTCCTCTGTCAGCGGATTCAAAGCAGTCTGTCTGCATTTCCCGACACAGTGTGGTGAAGCAGAGGGGTGTACTGTAGCTAAACAACGTTATGGTCTGCCTTTCAGAGTGGGGGTAGAGGTGTGACTCCGTATGCATCCCTTACATTAGCATGCAGTAGATCAGTTGTCCTGTTATTCCTAGTGGACAGTTCACAAACTGGTGGAAGCAGGCAAAGTGGAGTCCAGTGAGACGTGATTAAAATCCCTACAGATAATGAAAAGTGCCTCTGAGTACTGTCTGCAGCCACAGGCAGCATCTGCATCATTAATTATTCAAGAACTGTTTTGGACTACATTTTGAAAAAAGCAAACTGAGTCTAACTAATTAAGGTTGAGTCTGTCATCGTCAGCATCTACATGGATGTTAACATCAATCAGCAGAGCTGTTTTATAGTTGCTGTGTGGGACGCTCGAGGGCACAGAAATAGGAAAGTGAATGGATGCAAGCGCCTTGAGGCCACTGTTGTTGTGATTTGGCGCAATATAAATAAAATTGAATTGAAAAAATGCACATAGAATGATGATTTAATTGGTTCTTTAAGCGTATTAAAAGGGCTTATATAAGTTAATATATAATCCTGGACTCCCTTGTGGGGACTATATCGTCCTCCTGGGGGGATCGTGTGATCTAGGCTGTGATTGGGAGAAACAGCCTCCACAGTCTAAACTAACGTGTTTTATTGTTGGACTCCTTTAAAGGAAACAAGTTACAATTTTTACATTGCAAAATTGAAGTAATTAACTTTCATCCATTGCCTACTGAGAAAAGAACGTAATGAGAGTACGACTGCACTACCAGATAAACACTTCTCATTTCTCATATTTGTTTTTGTTACTAAGCTGTGTACATACTGGCAGCACTTCACTCATCGAACATTGCTTTGTAGTCGATGTCTCGTGGCCATTCCCCCTCTGGCTTCCTACCACTCCTCCTCCTGACTGTGAACACTGCTGCCTGAGCCCAGCCCCTCCTCAGCCTGGGAGCTGCTTTTACTCAAGCACCACAGCAAAGGGACACAGGAATCATGACTCCGCTATCGAGGGCAGCCTCTATGCAAGCTCCTCCAACAACAGACACCTTTCCCACAGCTGATCTTCAAGGCAGAATACATCACGAAGAATCTCTAAGGACCTTTTCTTTCATCTTTCCTCTCTGAAACTCACATTTAAGTTTTCTGGAATTCAAATTTTGCTACGACGAGATGAGTGTGAAAAAAAAGGCTGCACTTGTCATCAGCTGGCAGAAGTCATTTTCCATCATGGCCCCTTGGAGGAAAGGTAAAGTCTCCTTTTTTCCTCTCATAAAGTCCTGAAGCCTTGGAAATGGCTCCGTCGTCGTTTGCACAGTGATGTCCGTGACTTTTGTTTCTCAGCTGTTCTTGTTCTTCAGTGTTTTGAATCTTGAGCAGCATGTGAGAGTTATTGTTCTATAAAATTAAAAGCTGATGTCAGTTTCCATGCTTTTGTTTGTGGTACTTGTGCAACTACTAGCAAGCTTTCAGTTTGTAACCATTTAATCACCAGTTAAAGGACAGCCACTAATTTCATCAACACAAAGACAGCACCAAGAATGGGAGAGACTAATAGAAGCAGTTCTGACTCGAGTTACCGTGCTCCTGCACATTCTTGTCTTATCTTAATGGTTTTTGATAAGATGGGGCCCCACTGACTTTGATAAAGAAGACCGAGTAGCACGGATGGATGGCACCGTGGTCAGGAAGCAGTGGAAAACATAACAGGGGCCCCAGCTGTGCCTTCTGTTTCAATGTAAGCTCAGTGTAGGAGGCAGGTGCAAACATATGCTACTAGCTTGATTTCCTGCCCTCACGGCAGGGCTCATCGGATTTATTTTATGTTTGACTGCAGATAAACTGCAGTGGAATTCCTGTTGTGAAACTTTGTTATGCAAATATTCTTTTTAGTACTCAAGTCTAACTGCAATAATAAGACAACACATTTAGAAATGTTCTATTGAAAACAACATTGCTTTAGAAAATAAGAAAGGGCTATGACTGGGGATGCTGTTTTCGGTCCCAGGCCAGTAATGACCGATGAGCTGGGAAGGACTGAAGGGCTCGATGCTTGACTTACTTTGTCATCTGTTCTGTGTACATAAAATATAAAGGCAATGTCAGTTTCCTTGTTTTTGTTTGTGATACTTTAGTCGGTTGAACAAATCCAGGAAAAAACTGCTTATTTGTCATAATTTATTCAGAATAAACAGTTTCACCAAGATTTAATGACTAAAGACAATCACTAGTTTTCATCAAATTGATCCAGACTAGAATTTGATGACTTCTCCACGTCCCTAACAGGAAGCATCAAATTAGACCTGATGGATGTCTCGTAGACAAAAACACACTGATAATATTCCACCACCTTGGCTCTAAGCCCAGAAGTATGGAAGCCCGTTTCCACCACTAAAAACAAAAAAAGGATCCATAACTCAAAATTTCGAGTTATTTTCTCAAAATTTCGACATATTAACTCGAAATTTCGATTTATTAACTCAAAATTTTGAGAAAACTAACTCGAAATTTCGAGTTATTTTCTCAAAATTTCGACATATTAACTCGAAATTTCGATTTATTAACTCAAAATTTTGAGAAA
Source organism: Copadichromis virginalis (assembly GCF_057382275.1). NCBI lineage: Eukaryota > Metazoa > Chordata > Actinopteri > Cichliformes > Cichlidae > Copadichromis > Copadichromis virginalis. Next base: position 6,355,849 of record NC_140636.1, on the reverse strand, counting down.
AGCAACTCGAAATTTCGAGTATTTTCTCAAAATTTCGACATATTAACTCGAAATTTCGATTTATTAACTCAAAATTTTGAGAAAAGCAACTCGAAATTTCGAGTTAGCGCTGCCAATCAGTAATCTACGTGAATGACGTCATTTCCTCGTTACCCAGAAGCTGAAGCGTCAGCTACAAATGCTACAGCTAAGCTGTATTACATCCAGTCGCACAGATTGCTGAGTGTTTTCAGCCTGGCTTCACAAATGATGAAATCCCTGTTATTAGCTGAATCACACGGTGTTACTATCAGCAAACGTACTCGCCAAAGCGCCAATTTGTTGGGATCCGTTTTTGAGTGCGCGCTCCTCTGCGCCATATGCTTCCGGGTAACAAGAAAGCGACTTCATTCACGTATATTTTTGACTGGCAGAGCTAACTCGACATTTTGAGAAAATAACTCAAAATTTCGAGTTAATAAGTCGAAACTAGCTTTTTTGTTTTTATTTAGTGGCGGAAACGGGCTTCCATACAGAAGACCAGCCTTCCTAAAACAACAAAAAATGCTTGGCTGCTCCACCTAAGCCTCTTCTTCTGCAGCTCCAGATGATAAGTGGTCAGTTTAACCACCCACAGTGACCCTGACAAACACACACCACAGCAGGGCTGTAAAAATAGCAGGCCTGTCGCAGCCTGTTTATGACCTCGTGTTGTCAGAGGCCAACTAAACCAACACCTAAGCCCAAAGGCTTTCCATATGTGTTCTGTGTTGTAAATGTCGTTCTCTGCATTAAGAGACAGCCAGAGGGCACAAACCAGAAGGTTTAGTCCACATCTATAAGAAAAGTAAAGGGCTCTGGAAAACCACCTTTTATAAGAGCGTGTGCAGTTTGAAGGTGATTTCATGGGAAGAAAAAGTGCTTCACTTAAGGGTGTATGATGATCGTCTTTGGAGCCACATTCACAGTTTGTATTTCTTCCATTTATGATACTTTTGCTTATTCAGCATGTTGCACACATACAGTATACTTTTGTCATGTTTTTTTTATTTAGAAATAAATATTATCTTTATTTTAAAAATCATTTTTACTGGAAACTTTAAGTAACATAGCCTTTACCCAATAAATATCACAGTTTAGCTTCCTCACCTGGTTACTGGCATCACAAATGAAAGAAACAACTGAGGTTATTATCATATCAGCATTATTATTGGTTGAAAAATGTCCAGCAGACAAAAAACATCTGATGTCACCAGAGCTGCTTAAAATGATTTCCAGACAACTGCTCACATTAAGCATTTGTATTATTATTATTACAGTTTGGAAAAGCTGCAGATTAAACACAACTTTATTTGTTATCGTAATAAAACAAATGATTCTGAGATGCCAAAGTTTTTGTTATTTTTTTGAGGAAATTCATTTTGCAAACATGTAAGTTGTAACGTTGGGTTGTGTTGTGTGGTTGAGAAGAGGCGGCAAAACACCTAGCAGGCTAGGCGGAAGGATACACACCCACACTGGTATCAGTAATCCACGGTGGTTCTTTAATATTTAATACGGTTGCTAATTCTTCAGCAACCGTATAAAAGCCCGGCTGAACAGCTGCGGCTCAACAACAAAATGCCCAGCGTTCATACAACCCAAGCGCTGCAAACAAAACAAAAAAAAGGGTCTCGAAAAGAAAACATAAGTCCGTCCCTCGTTAAGCACGAGCGTGAAGGCACGTGTCCTCATAATCACAGAGAGAGAAAGCGAGAGAGCAGTGGCACACACTGATAACACCATCAACCCTCGACTTGGGTGTCTTAAAGGGACACCACACCATAACGGCTGTTACAAAGTCCATAAGAGCACCATCACCCAACTGTTAATAATAATCATTAAACCATACTCACAATGCAACATTAACTGAGGTCTTGATACCACTTGGGTGCACTTGAATCCAGCGACATACATTTTATCATCACACAGTGCGCGTGCGGAGACAGGATGTTTCCCTCTGCCTTCCAGGCGGCTCAGAGCTTTGTTATTAAGGTGTGAACGCTTAGGCATCAGGACGAGGCAACAGGGCACTCTGCTTACTCTACTTTAACAGCATTAGTCCTCAACTCAGACTTTTTAAGTACTCGCTTGATTGAAAACTCAGTGGAACGTGAATAAATATGATGGAAACAGCTGAAGGACGTCTTCGTACAGAGACGAGCTTTAGAATGAATTTGGGTGGGGGCAGCGTTGGTGGACTGTCTGTAATAATATGTTGCTGGGTTTAGAAAGCACAGACACTAGGACAGAGACTGCTGTAAATTACAGGATAAAATACCTGTTTGTGTTGTTTGGCCAGGATGAGGACAGCTGGATCACGGCGACACCTGTCCAGCTGACAGTTACTGCACAGAGAGCGCTTTAGGGATGGACGGCGATTGGATCACAATGGCCAGAAGTCTGTTCACATGGCCGACGTGGCTTTAGTGTGTAATTGCACTCGCCCATTTTTGTGTGCAGGCATGAACATGAACAGGGGTGCAGGATTATTGAGACGAGCTGCTGTACATAGTTTAATCGCTCTGATGGTTTTGTCTTTTCTGTTATTTCTTTATGGAAATAAATTCGTGGGCTCTTCTGTCACTGAAAACACATCAGCTGCTATTTGGCTTTGACAAGTAAACTCTGCAAAGGAGTTGCAACTGATAACAAAGCAGCCTCGCCTAATGGACACGTGTGGACCTGCCTCCTCTTCTCCAAGGAGAAGCATGGGTGCTGGCTAACTCTGGGTTAATGCAATAAATGAACAAAACCTTTAATTCAACTGAAGGGAAACTTGTGAGTGGTCAGAGAGTGAGGGCAAAGAGACAGAAGAGTAGCATCATATAATAACTGCTGCTCAGCCTACCTTCAGCACTTTGTGAGATGCTATTAGAATACAGTAAAATGTTCACATTATTTCAGATATGGTTATTATAACCTTGTGTTGATGAAGAACGCTGATACCTGGTGTAGCTTTCTAAATGTAATGTTCTGCTCATTTTGTAAGAGTACTGATAATCTCATCTGTATTTCCTCGAATAGTTATCATGTGCTCAAAGTAACAATCTTTAAAAGCAAGTATAGTGCTGTCTTTCAGGCTACATATAATTTAGTTCTAACAGCAGTATGAGCTCAGCTCTGTATGCTGTGTATTTAAAACCAACAACAGTAGCCAGGATGTGTTAAAATAGGATTTGGCATGAACCCTAAGATCAGGTGTAGCAGTGCACTGTGTGGAAAAGAATTACAAGTCACATAATCACTCGTTTTGTGAGCTGCAGGCTGTGATCAGCTGACACGTGCTGCTCACTGCTTCTTGTGGATTTAGGGCTGAATTCAGCAAGACATAAGCAGATGTTACAAACACTGTGAGGCTGATTTGTAACGCCAGTATAAAAAACCATCAAATTAAATAAATTCACAAGATAAATAAGAATAATTGATGTAACCTGTCATTGGCTGCCCACCATAAAGAATCATAGGGAGTCATTAAACTTAACCACAGTACTGCAAATTCACCATTTCAACCGTTTTAGATGCTCACTGCTGATATTTATGTCAACTTTGAAACCTCTGGTGAAAGACGTCCTGAACCTCACTGACTCTTTTAGTCGTGTTCAGTCGGCGCTCCCTCCCGTGAGCGTTCAGGTTCATCTCGTGTTCTGTAATTATGTGATATTCTAATTTGCAGTTTAAACTTTTCTGATCACATGTCTGTTATAATTCAAATTTCTGCGCCATGTCCACCAGTTAAACTTCTTTTATGTGTGCGTGACCCCTGCATCATCCCTGCTGGACATTCCTCTGCTGTTTATCAGAATATTGGGCCCCTCCCTTGGACAATCGCTCCCTTAAGCCGTGAGCTCATCATCTGCTCACTTTGCTCAAATGCTCTTGAGTTTTGCTTCTTGTAAAACCAACTGTGTTAAACCTAAAACGTATCCCTGGACTCAGGCTCTCAGAAGGATTTGTAGAAAAGCAGAAAGTCTTGAATGTATTCTCATTTCAGCCTGGTTTTCAAATGTTACATAGAACTGAAACTGTGCTTTTAAAAGTTTGTAATGATCTTTTATTAGTTGCTGACAGACCTGAGCTCGCTCTGCATTGTGGTATTCTAGTGTTTACACTGGACAGCTGTGCGGGTAATAAAGGAGCTGCCCTTGAATAGTTTAGATCCAATATAACCGACAGCAGTTTTGTGGCTGCTCCTCTGACATCCTGTTTTTATTAAATTACTTGTGTCTCATTCATCTTTCAGTTCAGGCCGCCACCGTTTACAGTTACAATGTCCCTTCTTTCAGAGGGAAGCTGTTTCTCACAAACACACACTGCTTTTACATGTTTTCTTCTGTGCTTAGACAAGAAAGACTTCTACTTTCATTCATATTGTTTTACGTTTATAGTTTCGTCAAAATTCCCATGCAAGAACTGCCTCCTCCACTCAGAGAGGATAAAAGCAAACAGGTTTTAATTTTGCATTTGCTTTGACAAGATATCCACCTTTGTTTTCTGGAAATATATTCGACCAAAAGGCCCCAATGCCGTCAACATGTTGACGTTACATTAAGTGCTCAGTACTCCCTGTGACCAGCTGTAGATCTACAGCAAGATCCTCATATCATCCTCATCATACAGGTGGTGACAAGTACTTGCACTGCTGTACAAGACACAATGTGACAGATGTACACATATCACCCCTCCCAAAGTTAACAAGGTCTCATTTGTGGTAGTTTCCTCCACAGTATCTCCTTTACAACATTTAAACATAATGATAGACAAGGTAGCGTGCATGTTACCGTGTATATGACAAGAAGAAAGCTACGACTGTCTGGCTAAGAAAGAGCTTTGTCTAAGGAAGTACGATTCTTGGCCCTGGAGTTCAACCAGGAAACTGTTCCCAAAATTTTTAACCATGATGACAAACATTCTTCAACCGAATAACTTTTTACTCAAAGACGCGTTCGCTGGATTCAAACCGTTTCAAACAGCTCAGAGAATGGTTAGGACAGTCATCACAGTATTGAAGGACTTCCTAAAATATGAAAAATGACAACTGACACATATTTCTTTTTCTATTTAACAGGTAAAGGAGGCAGTAAAAACACATTACTGGACAGTGAGGTTGTCCTGACAAAAATGAAGCTTTTTATTGACCAGGACAACTCACACCCCGAGCTGAATTCTCAGCTTGATGAAAAGCCTGGGCAGCCTCAGATCAAGCCTGGCTCCAAATATCCATCTGCCATTTTGTCAGATACTCATCTCTCAAACTTGTTCAAGTGTGAATCAGAGGACTCTGGAGTGGAGCTTCCCAGCGGAGCTCATTCACCATCCACCCCAACAGGATCTGAGCAGAGCTTTGTGGTGCACAGTCGAGAGTCTTCCTGTGACTCCTCCAACTTAAACTCTGAGCCCACCGTCCTCTCTGACAGACTTGTTGCAGATACAAAGAGCACTGAGAAAAACCAGGCAAATGACTCAGCGGATAACAGTTTAAATACAACAGTGGATACACAGGATGGTTTGTTAATTCATTCAAATACACTTATTTCTTCGGCTATAACAGTAGAGTTGCACATAGGTGAGGATGTGAACCACTGCATGGTTTCAGGTCCTGAACAAAGTGAGGATGCTGAAGAGTCCAGGGCTGTGACAGGAAGGACCGGCTCAGAGGATACGAGGCTTGGAGAGCAATCCTTAATACAAAGCTGTGACGACATGACAAGCAAAGTCTTTGAACCCGAGCCTATTAAAAGGAGTATCACCAGTGACAGCCTGGATGAGTACATGGATGAATGCTGCAGATTAAGTAAGGTAAGAAAAAAGCAGCACTGATCATCAGCTGATCCGTCCTCACACTTTACAAGGGTGCAAACTGAGCAGACTAATGTAGCCCCGATGTTTCTCGATGAAAGCAACCTTTATATGTGACATACACAATCATGCAGAGTAGTGAAATGCTTGTGTCCGAGCTGCAGATGCAACCGTGCCATTCCAGGGCTTGGTTTTTTTGTTAGCATGGGGGGTCTAGCCAGGACCCTTACTGGATGGGAATTGAACTTGCGACTCCCACTCCAAAGGTGTGGCTATCCAGCTGCCAGGGCTATCCAGTCCTGGCAGCTGGATAGTGAGATGCCAGATGAGCTGGCATGTCAGAATTTCCTAAATCAAATCTCCAGTAGAGGTAGGCGGATCGATCCAAATATCGATAGTATCGATACCAACACTAGTATTGGTATCGGATCGATACATTGCTTTTATCCTTCAGTGTGTAGCCCGCTGAACTGTGTTAATTATGTCTTTGGGAAAAATAAACCTCCAACATGCACTATGAAAAATGTCCAAAGCTTTTTGTGTGCTGAAAGACACAAAAACATTCCAGGTCTCCAAAAACCCAGTTTCTGTTTAAAATGTTTCACAATTTGCTAGTTGAGAATTCGTCTCATTAATCGTGGCACACTACTCTCCCCCATTTAGCTGCCTGAGTCACATCGACAGTACTGGCCCTGTATTTACTTGGTACTGGATCGATACCAAAATGTGTAGTGTGGCACAGCACTGCTGTGAACGAGGGAAAGTGTGAATGTTGAAGGTTTTTGTTGAAGCGTCCAGGTAAGTATCTACATGTTAAATGACAACATATGTGTGTTCAAATAGCATCGACACACAGCTTCAGGTTCTTTATTTCTATATGATAATTCTTCATAATTAAACAATAAGAACAAGCAGTCTGATGTCCTGCAATCATTACGAAGCTATAATCTGAAATACAATAACACATTAAGTTTTTGCACAAAGTATCGGTATCGGATCAGTGTCATCGATACCATCCTGAATTTTACTCGGTATCGGATCAGAAAGGAGATCAGTGGTATGGCACATCACTAATCTTCAGGCATAACACATACAGTACTGCCCAAAGATTTTACAGTGTAATGTCTTATTGAACCCGAGTCACTGAACAGCTACAGTTAGAGCATCAGTTCATACAGTATCCAATCAAGCATTCTGCTAAAGACTATGTTTCAGTTTAGTTCTGTTATGCTTTTAGTGTTTAATATATTTATTATTTTCCACAATGAAATACAAAAATACAAAGCATCAAATAAAAGTAAAAGAGGGGAAAAAATAAAAATAAAAACCCACCCTAACAAACAACACCCCTGTTCGCCGTCAAGTAATCAAAAGTTTAAAAGGAAAAACATACAATGCAAAATAACACCAGCCAAGGTATACAGAATAAGAAGAAAGAAAAAATAAGCAAACAAATATAATTAAAAATAGATAAATAAATAAATAAATAAATAAATAAAGGTCATTCCTGAACCTGTGTTGGTCAAAACATAGTTTGGTCAAAAAATATCAAAAAGGGTTTCCAGACTTTGTTAAATTTATTTACAGAGCCTCTCTAAACGAACATAATTTTCTCTCATTTAAGATGAAATAATACATCCTTAACCCAATGAGAAACTGTGGGCGGGGCTGCGTCCTTCCACTTCAAAAGTATTAGACGTCTTGCCAATAGTGTAGAGAAGACAATAATTCTTTGACCACCTGCTGGTAGTGCCAGACCATCGGAATTGACCCCAAATAAAAATAAAAGTGGATTGAGTGACACTCTCATTCCAAATATGCATGACAAAGCCCCACAGACATCTGTCCAGAACTTTTGTATTTTGGGACAGGACCAAAACACATGGATCAAGGTCGCCTCTGCCAATTTACATCTTTCGCACGTTGGGTCAATCTGGGGATACATCTTTGCCAGTTTTGATTTGCTAAGATGAACCCGTGCACTATTTTAAACTGCAGAAGCCAATGTCTTGCACACATGGAGGACGAGTGAATATTACTTAAAACATTGCCCCAGTCGGCTTCAGCAACACAGATTCCAAGATCCTCTTCCCAGGATCGCTTGATTGCAGACATAGAACAAGAACCCAGGCGCAAAATCAGAACAAGTATTGATGATATGGCCTTTTTCTTAGCCGGGTTAAAACACATAATGTCATCCATTACATCATTAGGGGGTTTATTTGGGAACCCTGGGATAGAGCCTGAACGAAAGTGTCGTATTTGTAGGTACCTAAAGAAATGAGAGGGGGGTAAGTTGTATTTATTAGTCAGCTGTTCAAATGAGGTGAACGTGCCATCAATGAATAGTTCTTTTAAAGATCTCAGCCCTCGCCTCTGCCAGCCCTGAAATGTGGCATCAGACATTGAAGGGGAAAAAACATAGTTGGAAGCTACTGGGCTGCCTAAGCACATCTTCAGAAGATCAAAATGTAAACTAAACTGAAAGCAAATCTGGATAGTATTATTAACTACAGGATTCTCAATTGACAGGCTTTTGGGTAACGGGATAGATGCACCTACGACAGACGATAGCAAGAAAAAACCAGAAGAGAGCTTCTCCATATCTAGCCATACGGGTCCGCTGCAGTCGTGCTGAGCCAGTAGGTCAGACAGCGTAAACTAGACCCAGTAATAATAACGGAAATTCGGTAGAGCCAGGCCTCCGTCTTGCTTTGACTTTTGCAGATGTGTTTTATGCAAACGTGGTTTCTTGTTGTTCCAAAGGTATGATGTAATTACAGAGTCCAATTTCTTAAAATAAGCATTCGGAATGTATATAGGGAGGCTTTGAAACAGATAAAGATATCTGGGTAATACAGACATTTTAACTACATTCACTCTCCCAACTGACGAGAGAGGAAGCGGCGACCATTTTGACAAGTCTTGTTGCATACTGAGGTGTAACTTAGTAAAAATTTCTTTAAAGAGATCACTGAGGTTTTTCGTCACAGTTATGTCTAGATAGACAAAACTGTGCGTTGCAATCTTGAAGGGAACAGTAATGTTTGCTAATGTGGAAAGAGGCATATTTAGAGGCAGTAATTCACTCTTGTGTAGATTCAATTTATAGCCTGACACAAGCCCAAATGCATCAAAAAGTTCAAGAATGGAGGGAATTGTTACCTCAGCCTGACACAAACAGCAGGAGATCATCAGCATAGAGAGATTTATGCTCAGTTCCATATCGCGAAATGCCTTGAATGGCACCATTACTTCTTATAGCTATTGCCAACGGCTCAATAGCTAACACGAAAAGGAGGGGGCTGAGGGGGCAGCCCTGACGGGTTCCACGATGCAAGCGGAACGGTTTAGAATAATGGTTATTAGTGAGTACCATAGCTGAAGGACAGGCACAGAGTAATTTCACCCAGGACAAAAAGGAACTTCCAAACCCAAATCTTTGTAAGGTCTCAAATAGATATTCCCATTCTACTCTATGGAAAGCCTTCTCCGCATCCATGGAGAGAAGGCTTTCAGCTTGACTGGGGGTGTACATTATATTGAGTAGTCTACGAATACTAAAAAAGGAGTTTTTAATAAAACCAATCTGATCTGAAGAGATTATGTTGGGTAAAAATTTTCCAATCGGTTGGCCAAAACCTTCGCTAGTATTTTGTAGTCTGAATTGAGGAGTGAAATCGGCCTGTAGGATCCACATTCCAAAGGGTTTTTGTCTTTTTTGGGAAGTAATGTTATACAAGCTTGATTTAGGCTATCAGGCAAAACACCTTTGGCAAGAGAGTCAGTATATAATGTAGCTAACACGGGGGCTAGTTTTCCAGCAAAGGCGGCATAAAAACTCGTTCGGTAAGCCATCAGGGCCTGGTGATCGGCGAGACTGTAACGGTTTTATTGTCGCTATGATCTCCTGTTCTGTTTTTAGTTAAATGGCTGTTACAAACAGAATTCCCTACAGCCAGCAGTGATGACACGTGCTGGATGTGTGCAAGGTCTAGTTTGTACAAAAGCTGCACTTGTTACATTCGCTTGCATATTGTGCTGACTGTTACCATTTTACACAGATTGAAAACGACTCAAAAGACTCTATAAAGAAGTTTTACATGTTCATACTGCATTAACCTTTGATATCAGTATCATAATTTATATTTTTGTGTGAGTGGGATATTACTATTAATATCACAAATAAAATGAGCATTTATATGAACATTTGGTGTTACATAACATAATATGAATGCTATATATATATAACCTCATGGTTGCTGCCTTTTCACGACGCTACAGTTCATTGGCCTGTACCTTCATGTAGGCATGTACTAGGGCTGCCACAAACGATTATTTTGATAGTCGACTAGTCACCGATTATTTTTGCGATTAGTCGACTAATCAAATCCATTGGACGTAAAACGTACAGCTTATTGCACCAGCAGCATCTGCTCTTATATAACTATCATTAGCTTACAGCTGTAAGTGTTTAAGGTGCTAACTAAAAATAAAGACAAGATGATAGTTTATTAAATTTTAATGAAATTTGCAGATTGTTTTGGTGAAGTTTAATAAACTCCTTGCTATCTAAAATATAACAGGACACTGGAGTATATTCTGGAGCATCTCACACTTCTGATAATCAGCTGTCTGCTTGACGTTTATTCAGCTGTGTAAAAACTATAACTTTAATCTCAGCCAAACCGATTTACTCAGGAACAAATAAAATACTAAAAAAAAAAGCCAAACAATAACATTTTAAGTTATCTAAGTGACTTATATATCATGTTTAACCTGAGTAGCGAAAGACGCGATTTGCCGGGAGTCCGGTGTTCTCACGGCTCTAGTGACCTAGCCCCCGGCTAGCTATCGAGCTAGTGGGTAACAGACGTCTCCGAAAACGTCGGAGCACTTTTGAAAATATGTGGTGTCCTGATAAACTGAGCCGATATTTGAGGTTTACACAGCTACATTCTCGCCTGAAAATATGTTAAACGTTTATTTTCTGACCCAGAAAGAATAATAAGAGTAATATTAAAACTAACTAGCTGCCGCCATTGTTGGAAACTGAGCTGGGCTGCGCTATGAATTCTGGGACACAGCTTCTTCTTCTTCGGGTTTAACGGCAGCTGGCATCCTTGTACATGCAGTGCTGCCATCTTCTGTTTCAGTCCGTTATTACACTCTTAAATCCTGCCACTTATTCCTGCGTCTTTTGGGATCTTACAAAGCTTCAAACAACGCGTCGACTATTAAATTAGTCGTCGACGTAATCCTTGACGTAATCGTGACTAGTCGACTAATCGTGGCAGCCCTAGCATGTACATATAATTGGTTCAAACTGGTGATAATATTGCTGACAGCACTAATTCATAACAATAGTCATCTCAAGCCACTTTGTATTGCAAGATAAAGATACTACAATATTAGAGAGAAAACTCCATCAATCATTGCCAATGGTAGAAAGAAGGATTAACCTTTGGAGAGGAAAAGTCCTCCAGCAGAATCAGGTCCGTCGTCCGACACAACTGACCCTGATTGTGGGGGACGAGAAGATAAGTGTATATTATGTGGTTATGTGTGGTAGACAAAACCCAAAAGAGGACACTGGTGATAACTCACTGAAGCCATTGGTGCACATGCATCAACCTGCGTGCAGCCTGTTGCAGTCATTCCTAGTATTTGTTTAATATTCTTGGATTTTTTTATCCTACTCTTACCCGTTAACTTTTGCCAACAAACTGGCCAAGTGTCTTTTTCTTCGGAACAATGGGCCATGGAGCAACAACTTCATGTCAGTCACACTGTTTGCGTTAGAGATCAGCTGATTGCCCTGAAGCTGACTGGTCTGCTGGTTTGAACACAGTGATTGTAGCTGATACCTGGATTGAAACACACCAAGCATGCAGAGATGGACAGAAGAAGAGGAAACAGACAGAGTGCAGTGAAACAGCAGAGAGTTTTGGAGAAACAGAGTCGTAAGTTTCCCCTCTATCTAATGGCAAATACAATGGAGGACAGCACTGGCCCAAAGTCAAAGGAGGCATCAGAAGTCTAGTTTAATATGCTTCACAGAGAAATTGTTGCACCAGTATATTTCAGACAGCTACATTTCCTTTGAGGGCTTTTATGCTGTTCAGGCTGCCGGAGACTGCAGCGCTAGCAGTAGGAGGAAAGCAAAGGAGACTTGCTGCTCTTGTTAATAACCGCTTACGTAACCCTGCTCACATCAACATCAAAGAGCATATTTGTTGCCAAGAGTTTGAACTGTATCCTTTGGGTACACCCCAAAAACTCTGTTTCCTTGATGTGGTCTCGCTTTTCACTTCTGTCCCACTGGAGACGGTCAGAAAATGACTACAGCAAGACAGCTCCTTAGCAAACAGAACCAGCTGTGCCACCAATCAGATTTGCATTACCCCCACATATTTTAGATACGCCGAGGGTTTCTACAGACAAAAACATTGATGTGCCACGTGCTCCCCAGTACAGTTCAATTCAATTCAATTTTATTTATATAGCGCCAAATCACAACAAAAGTCGCCTCAAGGCGCTTCATAGATACAGAGAAAAACCCAACAATCATATGACCCCCTATGATCAAGCACTTTGGCGACAGTGGGAAGGAAAAACTCCCTTTTAACAGGAAGAAACCTCCGGCAGAACCAGGCTCAGGGAGGGGCGGCCATCTGCTGCGACCGGTTGGGGTGAGAGAAGGAAGACAGGATAAAGACATGCTGTGGAAGAGAGACAGAGGTTAATAACAGATATGATTCAATGCAGAGAGGTCTATTAATACATAGTGAGTGAGAAAGGTGACTGGAAAGGAAAAACTCAATGCATCATGGGAATCCCCCGGCAGCCTACATCTATTGCAGCATAACAAAGGGAGGATTCAGGGTCACCTGGTCCAGCCCTAACTATATGCTTTAGAAAAAAGGAAAGTTTTAAGCCTAATCTTAAAAGTAGAGATAGTGTCTGTCTCCCGAATCCAAACTGGAAGCTGGTTCCACAGAAGAGGGGCCTGAAAACTGAAGGCTCTCCCTCCCATTCTACTTTTAAATACTCTAGGAACAACAAGTAGGCCTGCAGAGCGAGAGCGGAGCGCTCTAATAGGGTGATATGGTACTACAAGGTCATTAAGATAAGATGGGGCCTGATTATTTAAGACCTTGTATGTGAGGAGCAGGATTTCGAATTCAATTCTGGATTTAACAGGAAGCCAATGAAGGGAAGCCAAAACAGGAGAAATATGCTCTCTCTTTCTAGTCCCTGTCAGGACTCTTGCTGCAGCATTTTGGATTAGCTGAAGGCTTTTCAGTGAGTTTTTTGGACATCCTGATAATAATGAATTACAGTAGTCCAGCCTGGAAGTAATAAATGCATGAACTAGTTTTTCAGCGTCACTCTGAGACAGGATATTTCTAATTTTAGAGATGTTGCACAAATGGAAGAAAGCAGTCTTACATATTTGTTTAATATGTGCATTGAAGGACATGTCCTGGTCAAAAATGACTCCAAGGTTCCTCACCGCGTTACTGGAGGCCAAGGTAATGCCATCCAGAGTAAGAATCTGATTAGATACCATATTTCTAAGATTTTCAGGGCCGAGTACAATAACCTCAGTTTTATCTGAATTAAGAAGCAGAAAGTTAGCGGCCATCCAGGTCTTTATGTCTTTAAGACATTCCTGCAGTTTAACTAATTGGTGTGTGTTATCTGGCTTCATGGACAGATAGAGCTGGGTGTCATCTGCATAGCAGTGAAAATGTATGCTATGTCTTCTAATGATACTGCCTAAGGGAAGCATGTATAATGTAAACAGAATTGGTCCTAGCACTGAACCCTGTGGAACTCCATAATTAACCTCAGTGTGTGAAGAGGACTCTCCATTTACATGCACAAACTGGAGTCTATTAGATAGATATGATACAAACCACTGCAGTGCAGTACCTGTAATACCTACAGCATGTTCTAATCGCTCTAATAGGATATTATGATCAACAGTATCGAACGCTGCACTGAGGTCTAGCAGGACAAGCACAGAGATGAGTCCACTGTCAGAGGCCATAAGAAGATCATTTGTAACCTTCACTAAAGCTGTTTCTGTGCTGTGCTGAGCTCTGAAACCTGACTGAAACTCTTCAATAAACCATTCCTCTGCAGATGATCTGTTAGCTGTTTGACAACTACTCTTTCAAGGATTTTTGATATGAAAGGAAGGTTGGAGATTGGCCTATAATTAGCTAAGACTGCTGGGTCTAGAGATGGCTTTTTGAGTAAAGGTTTAACTACAGCCAGCTTGAAGGCCTGTGGTACATAGCCGATTATTAGAGATAGGTTGATCATATTTAAGATTGAAGAATTAATTAATGGCAGGACTTCTTTGAGCAGTTTTGTAGGAATGGGGTCTAAAAGACACGTTGATGGTTTGGAGGAAGTAATTATTGAAGTTAACTCAGAAAGATCAATTGGAGAAAAAGAGTCTAACTTAATATCAATGGTACTAAGAGTAGCTGTAGATAATATTACATCTGTGGGATGATTATTGGTAATTTTTTCTCTAATGATAAAAATTTTATTTGTGAAGAAGTTCATGAAGTCATTACTAGTTAACGTTAAAGGGATGGTTGGCTCAAAAGAGCTCTGACTTTTTGTCAGCCTGGCTACAGTGCTGAAGAGAAACCTAGGGTTGTTCTTATTTTCTTCAATCAGTGATGAATAGTAAGATGTTCTGGCTTTGCGGAGGGCTTTCTTATAAAGCAGCAAACTATTTCTCCAGGCTAAATGATGATCCTCTAGATTTGTGACACGCCATTTCCTCTCCAGATTACGAGTCATCTGCTTTAGGGTACGTGTTTCAGAATTATACCACGGAGTCAGGTACTTCTGATTTGAGGCCTTAGTTTTCACTGGAGCTACAGTATCCAGAGTCGTACGTAGTGAGGAGGTGAAATTATTAACAAGATAATCGACCTCTGTTGGAGTAGCGTTCAGATAGCTGCTTTGCTCTGTGTTGGTACAGGGCATTGGAGATGATAACAGTGGGTGGATTATATTCTTAAACTTAGTTACAGTGCTTTCAGAAAGACATCTACTTTGATAAAGTCTACTCTTCACCGCTGTGTAATCAATTATTGTAAAAGTAAATGTTATCAGGAAATGATCAGACAGGAGAGGGTTTTCAGGAAACACTGTTAAATGTTCAGTTTCTATGCCATATGTTAAAACAAGATCTAGAGTGTGATTAAAGTGGTGGGTGGGTTCTTTTACATTTTGAGAGAAACCAATTGAGTCTAATAACAGATTAAATGCCATGTTGAGGCTGTCATTTTTAGCATCTACATGGATGTTAAAATCACCCACAATAATTATTTTATCTGAGCTCAGAACTAAATTAGATATAAAGTCTGAGAAATCAGACAAACTCTGTGTAAGGCCCAGGTGGACGATAGATGATAACAAGTAAGACTGGTTTCTGAGTTTCACAGCTGGGGTGGACAATGTTAAGCATCAGGCTTTCAAATGAATTAAAAGTCTGTCTTGGTCTTTCATTAATTAATAGGCTGGTGTGAAAAATTGCTGCCACACCGCCCCCTCGGCCTGTGCTTCGAGATTTCTGGTAGTTAGAATGGCTCGGGGGTGTTGATTCATTTAAACTAACATAATCATCCTGCTGCAACCAGGTTTCTGTAAGGCAGAGTAAATCAATTTGTTGATCAATTATTAAGTCATGTACTAACAGAGACTTGGAGGAGAGAGACCTAATATTTAATAATCCACATTTCACTGTTTTACTCTTTGGTTCAGATGTGGATACTTTATTGTTCTTTCTTTGTAATTGTTTATGTTTAAGTTGTTTGTTGCTGGTTTTTAGTTTGTTTTTTGTTGTTTGGGAGCTGACACAGTCTCTATGGAGATGGGTTTTTGGGGGGGTAGCAGGAGGAGAGAAGCTGCAGAGAAGCGTGTAAGACTGCAACTCTGCTTCCTGGTCCCAACTCTGGATAGTCATATTTTGGGGGGTTTAATAAATTTGTCCATATTTCTAGAAATGAGAGCTGCTCCATCCAAAGTGGGATGGATGCCGTCTCTCCTAACAAGACCAGGTTTCCTCCAGAAGGTTTGCCAATTATCTATGAAGCCCACATCGTTTCTGGGACACCACTCAGACAGCCACCAATTTAAGGAGAACATGCGGCTAAACATGTCACTCCTGGTCTGATTGGGGAGGGGACCAGAGAAAACTACAGAGTCCGACATTGTTTTGGCAAAGTTGCACACCGATTCAATATTGATTTTAGTGACCTCCGATTGGCGTAACCGGGTGTCATTACTGCCGACGTGAATTATGATTTTACTGAATTTACGTTTACCCTTAGCCAGCAGTTTTAAATTTCCTTCAATGTCGCCTGCTCTGGCCCCTGGAAGACAATTGACTATGGTTGCCGGTGTCTCTAGCTTCACATGTCTGAGAACAGAATCGCCAATTACCAGAGTTTGACCCCCGGCGGGTGTGTCGCCGAGTGGGGAAAAACGGTTAGACACATGAACGGG
Source organism: Copadichromis virginalis (assembly GCF_057382275.1). Classification (NCBI taxonomy): domain Eukaryota; kingdom Metazoa; phylum Chordata; class Actinopteri; order Cichliformes; family Cichlidae; genus Copadichromis; species Copadichromis virginalis. The sequence goes on along the minus strand of NC_140636.1, from coordinate 6,339,493 downwards.
TTGGTGGTGTACCTGGGGCTTCTGTTTAGGACTATGCTTCCTCCTCACCGTGACCCAGCCGCCCTGATTCCCCAGCTGCTTGGGGTCTGCCGGGGAACAGCTAGCGGGGCCTACGCTATTTTCGGCTGCACCAGCTACAGGGGCCTGGCTAGCTGCGGGTGAATGAAGGGTGCGAAGCCGAGTCTCCAATTCAGTAATCCTGGCCTCCAGCGCTGCAAATATGCTACATTTGTTACAGATATCATTACTGCTAAAGGAGGCCGAGGAGTAACTAAACATCTGACACAATGAGCAAGAAAGTGCAGGAGGGACAGGTGAAGTAGCCATGGTGCTAATGAGTCGGCTACGAGCTAAGCTAAGCTAGCGAGACAGTACAGAGACAGTGAGTGAATACTTTGGCTATAAATTAGGTAGTGAGTACACAGAAAGTGTGCTTCGGAGGAAGCACGTGAAGATTATACTATGAAAGAAGAATGTATTTAAAAGTTGTTAATTAAATCGCTAAGCAAATAAGCTACTCAGAAACACCACTGTGTTTGAGCAGGAACAGGAAGTGATACTCTACCGCAGAGCGAGCGAACACCAAGTGACAGCAAACCTCTACATGGACGAAGTGGAAAGTAAAGCTCCTGGCTCTTTCAAAGGGACAACACCTAGCCACTGGTACAGATGGGTGCATGACACCTGGCTCAAAAGCAAACCAAAGAAATAAAAGCCTTCACTGTTCACAACAACTCAGTGGAAGATGCAAAAGATAATAGTTTGCCGGAAGCCCCCACACACACAAACCAGCACCTCCTCTTTGACTCCCACTGACCTTTGGAACACAAACTTGGAGTCATCAGGACCTGCAACGCCAGTCAGAAAAACGTTCCCTCTAGAGAAAGAAAAGGAACACACACATGTAAAGAAAGCTCTTACAACACGTGGTTATCCCAACTGGGCCTTCATCAAATCAGTAAAGCTGCACAGAGAGAAGGTCAGATGCCAACTAGAAGGAAACAGACGGACAAATGGAACAACATCCCTTATGTAGGAGCGATTTTGAGATCTCTCCCCAGACGCCTCACTCTCTCACATCTTTCATCAAGTGATCTCAACAGGTAAGGCAAGGTCTCACAGCAGCTTCACCCAAAACCTCTGCTGATAGTGACCCATGCCTTTTTCACACCTTGGCGTATGTGTTGGGATGCATGATCAATACTTGCTCAACAGCACTCCCACTAGGTTTTAAAAATGTGTGACTTTTCTGGTGTTTTCTTTTGACCAAACCAAAACAACTTGTATTTTCTGTTTTGTGGAGGAGTATTAACAAACACAGCGTCTGTACTCATTCAGAAGGATCTGCAGAATCATGTCTCATTCATGTTAAGCCAACTGTTATTATCTTGTTGTGATGGACCGAGCAGTGAAGGAAACTTAGGCACAGGTTAAAGTCCAAAAAACGATTTTTTATTTAACCCAAAAAACATAATTGGTTAACTCGTGCAAAAAGAATCAAAATCTTGGGCCCATAAAAGAGGTCAAACTAACAAAACTCTACTCAAAGTTGACAACACAACTGATAACTCAAACAAACTGACCTAACTTAACGAGACAAAGGGGAAACTTAAATAGTGGCTGATCAGCCCACAAAAACAGGAAAAGGGGTAAAACACACAAAACCTAACTAAACCAAACATAATGAACTCCAATTCCCCCCCATGGTCCCGAGTTATGGCGTGAACCAATTTGTAGCCTTCCTTTAAAGCTCGCTCCGCCCCTTTTCCACCTCTTGGCTCCTTAATCAAGGGACTGGAACAGCTGCAACTAAGGTAACTCAGAAAACAAAAGATTAATCATACATAACAGTGTAAACTAAAATGTGCGCACTTATTTTAGAATGCAGCGTTATGTGGATATGTGAATGAATTCTAAACCAAAACCAGTTATTTATTGTTCTGTAAATAAATTCCTATATTTAAAGAAAGAAATGTGAATGCAATATTACTTATAAGCCTCTACACTAACATGGTGATATTACCACTGTGTGGCTGTAAGTGCAGCCATCACACACTCCCCTTCTTCAGATCTCTCCCTGGGACAGCGAGAGAGACAGTCTGCAGTGCAGTTATCCTTGCCGGGGATGTGGTTGATGGTGAACCGGAATGGCTGGATTGCAAGGTACCATCGCGTGATCCTTCCATTTGTGTCCTTCATTCTCTCTATCCATTGAAGAGCCTTGTGGTCTGTTTCCAATATGAACTCCCGTCCGAGAAGATAATACCTAAAGGAGTCCAGGGCCCATTTGATGGCAAGTCCCTCCTTCTCGATGGTTGAGTATCGCACTTCCCTCGGAAACAGCTTTCGGCTGATGAAGGCCACTGGATGACGCTCTCCAGGCGGTCCCTGTAACAGAACAGCTCCCAATCCTCTCTCTGAGGCATCAGTCTGAAGAATGAAATTTCTCTCAAAATCAGGGCTGTGCAAGACTGGGCTCTTACTCAGAGATTGTCGTAGGTCCTGAAAAGCCATCTTAGCCTCCTCTGTCCAGGTGATCTTATTGGGACTTCGGGCACCAGTCAGATCCGTCAGAAGAGCTGCCCTGGTGGAGAAATGAGGGATAAACCGATGATAGAATCCTGCCATACCTAAAAATGATCTCAGCTGTTTTCTGGTCTCTGGCAAAGGACAGGATTCTATGGCGGTGACCTTATTGACTTGAGGTTTTATTACTCCATTTCCAATCACAAACCCAAGGTACTCAGTTTCAGCCTTGGCAATGGCACACTTACCTGGATTAACAGTCAACCCTGCAGACTGAAGACGCCCCAATACCTTCTCCAGGTGTTTCAGGTGTTCTTCCCAGGTAGAACTGAAAATCACTATGTCATCAAGGTAGGCTGCAGCAAAATCAGACATGTCAGACAGTATCTGGTCCATCAGTCTCTGGAATGTTGCCGGGGCACCATGCAGTCCAAAGGGCATGGCTTTAAACTGGAACAAGCCCCACGGGGTCCGGAAAGCAGTCAGCTCTTTTGAGCGCTTAGTCAGTGGTACCTGCCAATAACCCTTGCAGAGGTCTATTGTTGTCAGGTATCTGGCCTTCCCAAGGCGCTCAACCATGTCATCAATGCGGGGAGTTGGATATGAATCAAATTGTGATATTGCATTCAGGTACCTGAAGTCTATGCAGAAACGGATACTGCCATCCTTCTTTGGCACCAGGACCACCGGGTGGCACCACTCGCTCTTCGAGGCTTCAATGATTCCTAGTGACAACATCAGGTCGATCTCCTCTTTCAACGGGATCAGTAGACGCTCAGGTATCCTGTAACTCATTCTCCTCACAGAAGCTCCATCTTTCAACACAATGTCATGTTCCACAATGTCCGTTCTACCAGGATTTTCACTGAACACCTCTAATTTACACAGGTTTCTCACCTGAGCCTGTCTTTCCTCAGGAAGATGGTTGAGAGATCCAGGTCCTGAGGAGTGGGTTTTGGCAGATACTGATCATCCACTTCCTCCTCTGAAACCTCCCGGATCAGAAAGACATCTGCTTTTGGTCTCGCCACCCATTCCTTAAGCAGGTTAATGTGCAGTACTCTGCTGGAGCGGGGCTGATCTGGAATAGCGACCTTATAGGTTGTTTGTCCAAGTTTCCTTTGGATCTCATATGGCCCTTGCCACTTTGCTAACAACTTACTGTCATCACTTGGAAGAAGCACCAGCACCTTCTCACCAGGACTGAAGGATCTTTGCCGAGCTGACTGGTCGTACCAGGCCTTCTGGTGCTGCTGTGCTTCCGCTTTGTGGGCTTGGGCCAGCTCCGTCATCTTCTCCAACCGTTCCCGCATCTGGACAACATAAGAGACAACATTGACAGCCTGTGATCTTTCTTGATCACCCTCCCAAGTCTCCCTTAGAAGAGACAAGGGGCCTCGTACCTCATGGCCATACAATAGTTCGAAAGGTGAAAAACCTGTAGAAGCCTGGGGTACTTCTCTATATGCAAAGAGGAGGTAGGGCAGCCACTGATCCCAGTCTGTACCAGTTTCATTGACAAATTTGCGTAACATTTGTTTCAGAGTCTGATTGAAGCGCTCTGTTAGGCCATCTGTCTGAGGGTGGTATGGCGTTGTCCTCAGGCTCTTAATCCCAAGGAGCTGGTACACCTGCTTCAACAAAGTGGACATAAAGTTAGTGCCACGGTCAGTAAGAATCTCACGAGGAAAACCAACCCTTGAGAAGAACTGTATGAGACAGAGGGCGACTGCTTTGGCTTTTATTGATCTCAAAGGAAAGACCTCTGGATACTTTGTAGCGTAATCTGTCACAACCAGCATGTAACGGTTGCCTGCCTTGCTTCTTTCTAGAGGACCAACAATGTCCATTCCTAGCCGTTCAAATGGAGTGCTGATAATTGGTAGAGACTGGAGAGGAGCTCTGGAGGGGATTTTAAGAGAAGACTTCTGGCACTGAGGGCAGCTTTTACAGAACAGTGTCACATCCGAGCGCACACCAGGCCAATGAAAATATTTTCTAATGCGGGCCATGGTTTTGTGCTTTCCCAAGTGGCCAGCCCATGGAATGGAGTGTCCCAAGGAGAGCACCACCTTCTGGACTGCTCTAGGAACCACCAACTGCAATGCTGAACCCTGCTGACGATACAGACTGCCATCTTTCAGGAGAAACTCCCCCTTGCTGTTCAATTCTTGCTCAGTCCCTTGGCTCCTCTCTGCAGCTTTCTGGAACAAAGATGTTAGAGATGGATCGTCATGTTGCATTTCAATAATATTAACAGGGATTTTGAAACCCAAAGGTAACTCCGGCTCTGTGCTAGGAGCTTCTCGAACAGCAGTATGTAGAAACTTCTCTTGCCTTCTCTGTCCACGTGACTTACGAGACTTCCCGGGTGCAGTCTCTATGTCCGCATCATAGAAGGGCAAGGCACGGAGTGGGTGTAGGGACTCCTCTTTCTTCTTAGCTTGAGCTCTTGTTACTGCAACATTGCATGTATGACTAGGATTCAGCAAGTCAAACAACACAGGCAGATCTCGACCCAGCACTACTGGAAATGGCAGATTCTCTGCAACACCAATATTTAGAATATACGTTTGTCCTTGTACCTTGATGTACAGATCTGCTGTTGGATATGATCTCTCATCTCCATGAATGCAGCGAACAGGGATTGTCTCCACATTAACTTTATTTGCAGGTACAAAGTCTCGGTGCACAAAAGTCTGAGTACTTCCTGAGTCAACAAGGGCCTTTAATGGTTTCCCATCAACCTCAACTAAGGTCATTTTGAAACCATTCTCAAACTCCACTTTAGGCTCCACACTTTGTCGGGGCACAAAACACATCTGCGTTATTTTTGTAGCATTCTTTGGGCACATAGGTTTTGTGTGGCCCTCCATCCCACACAAATAACAAATCACAGTCTTGGGTGGAGGTCTTGACGGCATATTGACAGACTGGCTCTTTGGAGGTTTACTCACCCCTGCTTTCTGGTAGTGAGGGACAGATTTTGAACCATCTCTCATTTTCCATGCTGTGTGGCTCCATGGCTGTCCTTTTCTCCGTGCTGCCACAAACACATCAGCTAGCTCTGCAGCCGCCGCTGCAGAGTTTGGATTGCATTCTTTAATCCATATCTGTAACTCAGGAGACAGCATTCTCAAGTATTGTTCTAAAATTAATATTTCACTAACCTCATGCACCGTTTTTCCTTTTGGCTTCACCCACTTCTCATATAACTCTTTCAATCTTGCATATAGTTCTTTTGGATTCTCATCAGGTTTTACCTCCAGTGAACGGAATCTCAGTCTATATGTCTCAGGATTAATGTCATATTTTTGAAGGATAGCTGCTTTCACTTTGTCATAGTCTAGAGAGTCATCCATATCCATATGAACATACGCACCTCTTGCTTTGCCAGTGAGTAAAGGAATCAGATGAAAAACCCAGTCCATTTTTTGCCACCGGCAAACTACAGCCATGCGTTCAAATGTTGTTAAAAAAAATGTTCAATATCATCCTCCTCTGTCAATTTTTCCAGCCTGGGTTCATAAAAGCGAGACTGACCTGACTGAGGATGTATTTGCTCATTACTGGAGCCAGCACAGGGAGGATCCTCCTCTTCAAAGGACTCTACCTCTGGTTGTTCAGGTTCCTCCATTTGAGGCTCAGGGACCGGGGAGGTACGAGCTTGCACTTCTACCTGCAACAGCTGAAACTGATGTTGCAGTGCTCTAAAGCGCTGTTCCTGGCGGGTAAACTCCTCCCTTCTTCTTGCTTCCTGGGCCTCCTGCTGACCCATAGGAGAACGAAGCATGGAAATCAGTTCTGACATTGTCAGCTCCTTACCTTGGCTCTCAGTACTATCCACCCCTCCAGAGGCTCCATTTTCCTCTCCTCCTTCTACTTGCTCTACAACTCCAACTGGCTGGTTTTGACAATCTCCTTTTGCTCCTCTGCCACTCCTTCCCATTCTGTGCATGGCTTGATGAGTGAAGAGGGGAAAAAAAGAGAAAAAAAAATCCTGTGCCTTCAACTGCTGATCCCACTCCTGACACCACTTGTGATGGACCGAGCAGTGAAGGAAACTTAGGCACAGGTTAAAGTCCAAAAAACGATTTTTTATTTAACCCAAAAAACATAATTGGTTAACTCATGCAAAAAGAATCAAAATCTTGGGCCCATAAAAGAGGTCAAACTAACAAAACTCTACTCAAAGTTGACAACACAACTGATAACTCAAACAAACTGACCTAACTTAATGAGACAAAGGGGAAACTTAAATAGTGGCTGATCAGCCCACAAAAACAGGAAAAGGGGTAAAACACACAAAACCTAACTAAACCAAACATAATGAACTCCAATTCCCCCCCATGGTCCCGAGTTATGGCGTGAACCAATTTGTAGCCTTCCTTTAAAGCTCGCTCCGCCCCTTTTCCACCTCTTGGCTCCTTAATCAAGGGACTGGAACAGCTGCAACTACGGTAACTCAGAAAACAAAAGATTAATCATACATAACAGTGTAAACTAAAATGTGCGCACTTATTTTAGAAGGCAGCGTTATGTGGATATGTGAATGAATTCTAAACCAAAACCAGTTATTTATTGTCCTGTAAATAAATTCCTATATTTAAAGAAAGAAATGTGAATGCAATATTGCTTATAAGCCTCTACACTAACATGGTGATATTACCACTGTGTGGCTGTAAGTGCAGCCATCACACTTGTCCACATTCATAATGAGAGGGCACAGCTGACTCACAGGGAGAGCGTCAGACAGCTGTGGAAGCTGCAGAGTCATAATCGCCGTTATGATATTCCTGGAAACATCAGACACAAGCCTGGGCTGCCTTTCGTTACCAGCAGAGTTATCTGACAGAGTTTTTCAAATGAATGCTTGCTGATGTTTTAGAAATAAACAACAAATACTACAACTAAGATGTTAAACATTAGTCTATAGTCCCTAAAAAGAGAAATAATTCTTTGTAATTCATTAACATTCCTCATCTTGTGGCAGATGTGACATATTGGCACAAAGACAACAGCTGTCACAGTCCAGCTGATTCAGATTCTTGGGTCAAGATTAAGCTCCAAACCTTCCTTTGCAATAACGTTTGCAGCTATGCTACTACTGGTTTTATCTGTGCAATCTTGTCATTTATTTTTACTTGTTCTTTGTGTCTCTCTTTCTGTCTTCTCTTTGAAAGCTGGATGCCTCTCTGAGCCTGACTCTACCTGTGGTCTCTTCAGTTAAAGGAAATGCTGCTATTGCTCATTGTGTCATTATTGGGATCATTTCTTTGGTTTATGTAAAGTGTACCTTATAATAATAAAGCATTGTGAGATGACTGCCTTTGTCAACTAGTACTACATAGTATTTTTTTAACTGTCAGTATATAAACAGAATAATTATATGAAATAAATACAAGCAGATCAACAAAATAAAGAAAAACTGAGTAATTTTCTGGAGGTTGTGTAACAACAATTTCATGTTTGTACACATTTGGATCCCTGTGTTTACAGCCAAAGCACCTCTGAGTCTCTCCTGAGTAAACTGCAGCTGTTCTGCTGCATCCTTCAAAGGCTTTTCTGGAGACACAGCTTTATTATTTCTGCCACATCAGTCAAACTTAGACACGAGAGCCTACGAGCTCACAGACCGAGTGCAGCGAGGCTTCTTTATGAAACTGCATGTCAGGCAACACTTGTTCATCTGTGCTGGAGGACTGGAGATTTTTCTAGTGATACTGTCACTGACCACAAGCTCCTCTGTCATTGACCCTCAGCGGTCTGTGTGGACATATCAAATCGGTGTCAAATATCTCAAATTACTCACATATTTAGCTAAATAAAGGCTCTTTGATGGCTTTCTGGGGCCCCTGTGAGGTAATGGCATTTGGCACTGGATTGTGGGGCCCAGCACGACTTCAAGCTGACAGGCAGTATTACATCTTCACTTGTCACCACAGCTAATAATGTAAATACTTCCCCTTCTAAATGGGGACTCTGTAGTTCACAGTACAGGGACGTTGGCTTTTTCTTGCCTTAAACCTCGTGTCAGTTCACAAATATTTGCTTTGTGTTGACTTGGTTGGCTATTCTCTCTGTTCCTCTGTGTGTTATTAAATACGAACCCCACGGATGCCTCAGGACTCCAGAGCTGGAGACATTCCTGAGTGCATTGCTGTCATATTTTGAACAGTAACATCGTAGCTCTTATCTTTGACTGCATATCTGATGTGTTGTATTAATATCCAATGCATACCTCACCAGCACTCGTGTGAAATGTAATTAGGAGTAGTGGATACTGGGTAACTGTAGTGGAGCCTTTAAATATGAACAATATTCCAAAGCTGAAATGGCTGAAGTGTTTGTTACAGCAGTGTAACAATAATGAAATACCTTCAGAGGGACACAACTGTGCATGGCTTCATCACAAGAGTAAGTCTAAAACTAACACAAAAAAAGCACGCTTCAGTCTGCAGTTCCTCCCCTAGAGCTTTGAAAGATATACTGCAGAGAGGTGAGGCCAAAGCACTGTCTGTGTGCTCAGGAGTGTTGGCAGGAAAGGCAGAGTACGTGATGTTGTAGCGCCTTCCTCTCTATCACGGTGCTCAGCATACACATCTGGTGTCTCATTCCTTTCTAGTAGTGTCATGTTGAGAAAGTATTCTGGGTGGAGCACAGATAATGGAAATCTTACAAATGAGGACCAGAGCAGATTTCAATTTCCATGGAAATGTTTGATGTTATTTTTCTTAATAAATTCATAAAAAGAAAATCATCACTGAAGAAGAAACACCCAATGCATCATGGGAATCCCCGGCAGCCTACGCCTATTGCAGCATAACTAAGGGAGGATTCAGGGTCACCTGGTCCAGCCCTAACTATATGCTTTAGCAAAAAGGAAAGTTTGAAGCCTGATCTTGAAAGTAGAGATAGTGTCTGTCTCCTGAATCCAAACTGGAAGCTGGTTCCACAGAAGAGGGGCCTGAAAACTGAAGGCTCTGCCTCCCATTCTACTTTTAAATACTCTAGGAACAACAAGTAGGCCTGCAGAGCGAGAGCCAAGTGCTCTAATAGGGTGATATGGTACTACAAGGTCATTAAGATAAGATGGGGCCTGATTATTTAAGACCTTGCGTGTGAGGAGCAGGATTTTGAATTCTGGATTTAACAGGAAGCCAATGAAGGGAAGCCAAACAGGAGAAATCTGCTCTCTCTACATATTTGTTTAATATGTGCGTTGAAAGACATTCATCCATCCATCTTCATCCGCTATATCCGGGGTTCGGGTCGCAGGGGCGTTCCCAGGCCAGCCGAGAGATATAATCTCTCCAGCGTGTCCTGGGTCTGCCCCGGGGCCTCCTCCCGGTGGGACATGCCTGGAACACCTCACCCAGGGGGCATCCTTGTCAGATGCCCGAACCACCTCAGCTGGCTCCTTTCGATGTGGAGCAGCAGCTGCTCTACTCTGAGCTCCTCCCGGATGGCCGAACTTCTCACCCTATCTCTAAGGGAGAGGCCAGCCACCCTTCGGAGGAAGCTTGCTTGTATTCGTGATCTCGTTCTTTCGGTCACTACCCACATCTCGTGGCCATAGTTAGGGACGCTTTTACACTCAGCTGCCTCTTCACCATGATGGACCGGTGCAGCGTCCACATTGAAGGACATGTCCTGGTCAAAAATGACTCCAAGGTTCCTCACAGCGTTACTGGAGGCCAAGGTAATGCCATCCAGAGTAAGAATCTGCTTAGATACCATATTTCTAAGATTTTCGGGGCCGAGTACAATAACCTCAGTTTGATCTGAATTAAGAAGCAGAAAGTTAGCGGCCATCCAGGTCTTTATGTCTTTAAGACATTCCTGCAGTTTAACTCATTGGTGTGTGTTATCTGGCTTCATGGACAGATAGAGCTGGGTGTCATCTGCTTTGAATGTTTAGAGATCAGCTGTGATCAATGTGAAAATGTGTGCTACACATTTGAAAGATATTGCCAAAAGGAAGCATGTGTAATATAAACAGAACTGGTCCTAGCGTTTATCATTCAATGATGGCAAAATGCCCTCTGCCCACGGTAGAGCTTTGATAGCATGTTATAGCATATAAGAATATGATATAGTCTACAGGTGAGAAATCAGATATGAAGGACTCTTTCATCCTCGAGACATTAATGCCAGTCCTGTGCATCACTCCTTATCATAGTGACAGGTGCCATCGTTTCTACTTTCAGACCTCCCTTTACATGATCCCGACAGTAAAAAGAAAGACAGTATTATACCACAGATATGCCAAATAAAAGTATGAAACGGTCAGCTCAGATGTTCATGGTTTCTTTCTAAAAGGAAGGCTCCATTCATCTTTCTCCTAACTCTAGTTTGGATTGTGGGATTCCTGATCTGAGCTTCCAATGTTCATTTTATTTAGTTTTCCAAACTTGCAGTAGTTCTTTTATCAGACATGTAGTATCTTTACGTAATCCAGTCTTGGTATACTTTCCACGTGAGACTCACGAGATCAGATCTGAAACAAGGAAGTGCATCACTGTGTGTGTGTGTGTGTGTGTTTAAATGGGGAAATCCCCTTAAGTCTTCCCAGCTCAGCGGTCTGAGCAAGGCCATAGATAAGATCAGTGCCAGCCCTGATAATGTTTACTGTCCCATCAAGAAAACCCCCAACCCCAATTACTGACTTCCCCTGAGGAAGTGAGAGCCATCTCCTGGACTGAATACCCATCCTTATCTTAATTAGCCACCAAAAATGACCAAACCTGGCTCAGTCAAATATTCACACTGCTGGAATTAATGTTCTCCTTTAAGTTGTAATATCTCTGATATTCATTGTGTTTTAATCATCGTTCCATGGTCATGTTTAGAGTTTAGTGCCATGCAGCATGAAGCACCGCCTTTGTCAGTAATAACGTCGTTCACTCCATTTGTGGCCCGTTCGTCTTTACCGTGTTGCTTTGGTTCATTGAGGTTTGCAGAAATTCATTTATGAACGACTCTCTTAATCATCTGAGTCAGGCTGAGGTCTGAACTTTGACCCTTCAGTCCTTTTGTTTTTCAGTCATTGTGTCAAAGATTTGCTGCTGTGATCGGATAAATGTCCTCTGGAATATTTTGGTATAGAGAGGAGTTTGTGATCAGTCAGTCTATAAGGTCCTGTGGCTGCAAAATAACACTCGTCCATAACCTCCTGACAGGATGCAAGATGAATGAGGTGCTGATGTGCTATGGCCACATGCTGTGTGTTAGGGCCAACTGTGTTCTCTTTGGTCTGTCTAAAGGGTAATGAAGACATTTGATTTGCTCAGATGCTGGTTTTTAAAGTCAGACTGTACTGTCGTGTTCTTTTAAGAGAGAAGAGACTTTCTCCAACAAGCCTTCAAAACAAACCGTACTTGTTCAGTCTCGCTCTGCTAGCAGGGTCTGATCTTGGGGCAGATGTGTCAGAACGTCCTGGGAGGATTGTGGGATTGCACTAACACACAAGCAACCAGCGAGACTTCTGTTGTAAGGGGGCCTCGTGCTGAAGATCAAAAGGTCGAGTACGTTGGATTTGGATGGGTGTTGCTGGTGCCGTGGATAAACGTGTTGCTTCCCAGCAAAATGTTTCATGATTCAAATCTGAGGCACGTCCGTGTGGAGTTCGTATGCTTTCCTTGTGCCTGTGTCAGTTTCTCCTGAGTAATCCAATCTCCACCCACAGTCCAAGCATATAAATGACAATGAAAATTTGCCATCGATGTTAAGAAAATAAAGTATTTCAAGTGTATAATTAAAATATAAATGTTTAGTTATAATGCAGTTTGTAGCCTAAAGCATTTTGAATGTTCAGCAAGACTAGCAAAGTGTCCCAGTACATTAGCACCATCTGGTGACGCCTTGCACCTCGCTCATCTGTTTAAACCGGCTGCCCTCAGGTCAGTGCTGACAACATATACACAGGAGGAGAGTGGGCGCACCTGAGAACACAGCTAAACAGAATCAAACTGATGAGACAGGAGAAGCAAAACTGAACATTATATACACGAGACAGGAGGCGATCAAAATAAAATGTAAACTTGACAAAACTGGTAAGCCCATGGAGGCAGAACACAGAGAGATGAGACAGAGGACACGAGATACGACTGGTGAGACTGAAGGTAAACAGAGGCGAGGACGCTGGAGAAAAAGCATGGTGACAAGACCAGGACAGACTGGACACAAAAGGGGAAATAACAAATAAAACAAAGCCAAAGAATCAAGAACTACAAATAACAAACTCAGAGGTGCTACAACATAACAGACACAGGAACTAAAACATAAATTAAAAAGTCCAGAACAAAACTGAAAATACTTGATCAAAGATCCAGGACCGTGACACTATCCATCTATTCTCTAAACTGGAATATCAGGAGGCAAAAACAGGATCTGCAACCTGTGCACAGTCATTTTCAACGTTAATGTAGATATGGATTTTTTAACTTAAATATTAACACATTATTAATGTATTTACTGCAATTGTAAAAATTCTCAGTCTCAATACAGTCGTTTCTGTAAAGCATCAGAGGAAATGAGTGATGTCAGTCCCTAAACCTGTTTGGCCATTGTTTCCACCACAGCCACTGTGGAGCAGCGTTTCAGTGTCAGCTGCATGGGAAACACTGGGCCTGAGCTCACATCCTGCTTTTGTTGGTACACTTACAGGAATGTTTGTGGTTGGATAAATATTTGCTCAAAGTTTCCTCTTATTAAAATATGGATTTTACCACATAAACCAACATTTTGAATATGCCTTTGCAAAGAGATGCTAGCATCTTGTGTCAGGAACTGAGGGTGTGACCTTTCCTATACATTTAAGGTTGGAAAACAGACTTGGAAACCCTTGATGAGACATTTTGTCTGAACTGTATTGCAGCAACTAAACTGCGGCTGTAAGGAAGCTTCAGTTTTTCCACATTTTAAATAAATGCACAGAAATGTTGATGAGCTGGCGACTGAGCGTGGGATCTTGAAAGCCTGGAAGTTGAAATGAAACAAACAATCAGCTTTGGTGTTCATGTAACAGGGGAGTGAGAGGGTGAGAATGAAACTGTGAGCGACAGAGTCAAACTGAGGTATCCTACGAAAGGCAACACGTCAGGAGCAGAGCAGCCTTTAGTGAAGCTTCACTGCAGACACGGAGACATGCATTTGCACTTTCTGACACTAAATGTATGCAAACTTTAGGGAACAGCTGGTGCAACAGAGAGAATGACACTGAGTGATTTTGTGGCTATGAGGCAGTTTTTCCAGAGGGAGCATTTCATACACAGCTGTTGGAGGCTATGCCTTAAAACATCAGACTGTAGCTCAGATGGTAGAGCACCACCTAATCGGCAGGGTGGTGGTTCAATCCCAGCCTGCATGCCAAATATCCTTGGACAAGACACTAGCCCTGAGCTGCTCTCAGATGCATCCACCAGAGAATGAATGTTTGAAAGTTACACAGAAAAAGATGTGATTGAGGCAAGTTGTGGAAAGTGCTTTTAGAGTTCGGCTAGAGTAGAAAAGTCTGTCCATGAGTTTACTGAAGTATCAAAATCACCTAAAATGTGCAGAACACAGGGTACTTTATTCAGTGGGATCCAGCAGAGCTTTTTCAGACTAGTTTAAAAATGAGTGGACTGCTTTTACACCTGAATGTTAATCTAACTGCAAAACATGTCCCTTTTTTTGAATGCGTCAGTGATATCAGCTCTGGTGCCTTGATCATCCTAATGGCACAGTGAGGGGAGAATGGTTTGATAACAACATCATCATGTTGTTGATGCTAGGAACTGGACCCAGAAACATCCTTATCAGCCTTGTTCTTACACAAACTCTTCCCATGGTTTCTGAAATCTCTCAATGTGAAGTGTGAAGCTTGGTGGGAGGTCACCAGGTAAAACCAGGTGAGAAAAGCAACCTGCAGGTCCAGCAGCACTGGGTGCAAGCTTATCACTCTCCTCACATACACTTCAACCTAGTTTTTCGACCCCCTGCTGCCAAGTTTAATTAATGTGTAGAAGGAGCAAGCACACACTAACAGTCACAGCAGGTGGGCAACAAAACGATTAGACTAAAGTAATGATGTCAGTGTTGAGTCTGACACTATCTGCTCTGGTTTAATAAAAAGGTCAGGATTTGAGACACTGTTAACCAAAACTTTCCATCATAATCATAACAAAAGCACTTTTCTTGCATAAACTAGACTAAATGATAGGCCTGGGTTTTATCTGTGGTGACATTCTTCATTAATAAAACTGAATAATGAACAAATAAACCCAGCCAGTAATTATGGTTATTACACTACAGCAGTCCTGGAGAAAAAATAGAAGCATTGTTTAGGATAATAATGGCGTAATTATCATAACTATCTTAACCCATATGCCTTCTGCTTGTACAGGCGCAGCAAGTGAGTCCCAGCCCGCTATCTTCAGGACTCGGTTACCTGGAGCACATCTGTCAACTCGTTGAGAAGATCAGCCAGATGCAGGAGACTAACCTCCAGCTGCAGAGGCAGATCTGCAGTCTGCAAAAGCAATGCAGGATGAGAAAGGCCAAAGAGGTGTGTGAACGCTCTTATTTCAACTCATGCAATAAAGTCGAGACCTAAACGTGAGGATTTCTGCTAGCTGCAGCTTTGTCCGACGACCTTTAAGAGTCTTTGTCTGCAACTGGGGGTGTGGAGATTGAAAAGCATGTCTCATTGGTCTATATGGTGCTTTCCTACTAGGTTTGAGCACTCAAAGCACTTTTCCTTCACATTCCAAGCTTAAGCACTTTGAACCTGATCTCAGAGTCCAGCGGAGGCGTCAGAGGAAACTAAGGTTTCAGTATCTTGCACAATGATATTTGGAGATGCACGCTGGAGGAACAAGGGAATGAACCACTGGCCTTTTATAGACAACCAACTGCCTCTACCTCCTGTGTCTTTATGCTTAAATACATTTTTGTTTTAAATATTATGAGCAGTGCTATTACTGTAGGGTCTTTACCTTACAGTGTCATACCTCGAGGTGGCTGTTGTGATGTGGTGCCATGTAAATAAAACTGAAGTATACTGAAAAGCAGCACAGAACTTGAGAACAGAAAGGCAGAGCGTGTTAACAGTGCTGAACAACCAGGTCAACCTCCAGCCACACTCACAGCTGTTTAAACTGACATAGCAATTCTGTATTTTATAACCAATACATTTAATATGGGCAGCACAGTGGTTAGTGCTGTCGCTTCACTCCAAGAAGGTCCTGTGTTTGACTTCACCATCAGGCCGGTGAACGAGCTTTCTGTGTGGAGCTTGGTGTCAGTCTCTCTGTGTTAGCCCTGCATCACATTGGAGACCTGTCCAGGGCGTACACTGGCTTCAGCCCGCCGTGACCCTGACAAAAACAACACTAAAGACACAGAGTAATCCTGACTGGAATATCGCCTGTGGTCTCTGAATGGACCGTCATGTACAGCTCTGTGTATGAGTGACAGCCCTGGTGCATCGTGTACAGCAGGGGTGGCAGGAAGAGCACCAGCAGAAAGCATTCACCATCTACAGTAACACTGTGTAGGATGTAGCGCACCCGAGCAAGTGTGTGTGTTAAGAAAATGACATGAACATCGATACTGTTAACAAATGAGAAGCTGAAAGGTAGAAGGACAGATTCAAAGGACGCACAACAGAGGCTGAGTCTCATTATCACATTAAGACTGTGACGGTTTATGGTCAACAACAGTCACCTCAAAACATTTTTATTGTAATGTAAAGTCCCTACAAACGACTCCCTATGAACACTGAACTTGGCGACTGAGGGAAAGAAAAACTCCCTTTTAACAGGAAGAAACCTCCAGCAGAACCCGGCTCAGTGAGGGGCGGGGCCATCTGCTGCTACAGGCTGCTGGTGAGGGGAGGACGACATGACAAAAGACTCTCTGTGGAAAACAGCCAGAGATTAATAATGATTGAATGCAGAGTGGTGTATAAACAGATAATGAGTGGAAGAAGCACTCAGTACAACAGCAAAGACTATTGTAGTGTAACTACGGGAGAATTCACCAACAAGTAAGTGTGAGAGTGATATGGTACTACGAGGTCATTAAGATATCACACATGCACTTTCTTCTTTCTTTGTAAGACCAAGCTAACATTCACACTCCCAGGGATGCATCAGAGAGTAACTTGGGTTACTGTCATGCTCAAGAACACTTGGCAGGCCGACTGGAGCAGACAGGGGTTGAACTGTGTTCTACCACCTGAGCTACAGCCAACAGAGGTGTGGCTACAGTGGTGAAGAGAAGCCTGGGATTGTTCTTATTTTCTGCGATGAATAGTAAGATGTTGTAGCTTTACAGATGGCGTATTTATAGAGCAGCAAACGGGCTCTCCAGACTAAATGGTTAAATTAGTGAGACAGCATTTCCTTTCCAGCTTACAAGTGAGATCACCTCTCAGAGTGTCTGACTTTTTAAACTAAAACGTAAGTAACGACACACTGCAGGCTTGTTTTGGTTATACCTAGCAAACTCAGAGATTTAATGGGAACAAAAGATGGCAGCACAAACCCAGCTAGCTCAGTCGGTAGAGCGTGAGACTCTTAAGCTCAGGATCGTGGGTTCGAGCCCCACGTTGGGCGATGTAGCTCAGCAACAATAGTCCCGGTCCCTAAGACCATCATTGTCCTTAATGACTACAGACCTATTGTGAAGTGCTTTGAGAAGCTGATCCTAAAGTGCATAAAGAACTGCCCGCTTCACCTGGAGAATGCTGGGACTTCAGTAAAGATGCTCTTTGTTGATTTCAGCTTAACTTTTAACACCATCTTTCCAGACATTCTTATAGCCAAGCTGGTAAACTCAGACTTCCGCCTCCGCTACATGCACATGGATGAAAAACTTTCTCACTGACCGAACACAATCAGTCAAGGTTGGCACCCAGAGATCACTCAGCACTGGCTCACCACAGGGATGTGTGCCGAGTCTTCTCCTATACACCATCGACACCAGTGACTGCACCCCTCGCATCCCTGCATCATCATCACCAAATTTGCAGATTTGGTGATGATGGGACACCAACGATGGCGACACCGCCTACAGAGATGAGGTCTAGCATCTGACAGAATGGTGTGACTACAATAAGTAGTGATTGAATGAAGCCAGTTGTATAAAATGCTCTGAATGTTCAGGTAGAGCAGAAAAGTGCTGAGACCCAGTTCATTTACCTCACACATCCCAAGGTGGGAAAAGACTGGGAAGGTAAGTGGTAACTAAAACGAATGAGCGGCAGGAATAGTTTGCAATTACATGAATTAACACGCAACTCTGTCTGGGTCTACGGTTGATTAATAAACTGGAGTGAAACATTGCTCCTCCTCCTGGGCCTGTGGGGAGGTCGAGACAGAGCTTTGTCTGTCGTAGATCGTGGTACTGTTCAGGAACAGATGAAGGATCCGGTGCGGGTATATGTTCTGGTTGTGATCTGTTAGAGGCTGTGGGTAAGGCTGATTGAAAGCAGCAAGGCAGAACAGACTCAAACCCTCTGCTCTGTTACTGGCCCAGTCAATGTGGGAGTTGTGTTTCTGCAGCCAGAATTAATGGAGCGTCTGGAGACGTGAAAAAGCCGAGGGTCTCCCTAACTAATCAAACAGGCTCAGGCTGGTGAGTGATCATAGCTTCATCACATGAAGCCAACTGATTATTTAATGCTTGAAAACAAATTTCACACACAGTGTTTTCCACCCAGCCGGTCTCAGCAACCACAGGTCGAAATATCCACTGTGGATATGAAATACGCCTCAGCCCATGCCTGCACGCGTCCTCTCAGCACGCCTACGGCATACGAGAGTTTAGTGGCATCATCGTGGGAAGAGAGCGCTGAGCGGCTGAAAGCGAGCAGGTGGAAGGAACCCCCCCAAAATGCCACCACCACCACCACCACCACTCCCCAGGAAAGGACTCAGGTGAAACAGCATCGTGGGACACTGCAACTGAGATCGCAGGATGAGGCTGCGTGACTGCTTCATTGCTGACTGTGTGATTCCGTGTCACCAGTGGGGGCCATCTGAGTGGGAGCTGAGGCTAAACTAGAACAAATCTCAGGAATAACTCGAAGCATTTCCTCTTGTTTGTAAGTGAAGTTCTGCCTTTGTTCACCCAAGAGATGCAGTGCACTAAATATTTCATTAAACACAGGAGACTTAACATGTAATCATGGGGAGCAAAGGTCTATTTTTGGACACCACTCAGACAGCAAGAAGAACATATAGCTAACATGTCAGTCCTGGTCTGACTATGGAGGAGAGGAAACTAGATTAACTAAACAATGCTCACAAAGGGCACCAGCTCAGTTTGGTGGGTGAGCAGGCGCCATATTCAAGAGGAATGGCCTGTATTTGTAGAGCGCTTTACACATCCAGTCAGCCACAGCCACCCTGGGGCGCACTGACAGAGGCGAGGCTGCCGGACACTGGCGCCACCGGCCCCTCTGACCACCACCAGCTAACGGGTGAAGTGTCTCGCCCAAGGACACAACGACCAAGTCTGTCCAAGCCGGGGCTCGAACTGGCAACCTTCCGATTACAAGATGAACTCCCAACTCTTGACCTTTGGCCTTTGCTGCTCTCTCTCACCTCTGTAATGTCTGTCCAACAAAGACAAAATCCTCAAAAATAATGTTAAAAGAAACCATTAATCGTACAAGTGCTGTGCCTGTTCTTTGGTCCCACGATGCACATTAGCAACAACATTCAAATTACACATCCTACTGTATCATCATATATGATCTGCATTACGTGGAGTAAAATTCTAAAACATCATTTTTATTTAAAACCACGTTCAAAATCAGTTTTTCAGCTGTTGATCACTTTCTTTTGAAATGAAAATTTCATGACACATTTTCTTCTTCTCTGCTTTTTCCAGGACTTCTTCAAAGACTACTGCAGCTGTGGTGCAGCCAGTTTAGCCTTCCAGGATTTCCAGAAAACGCAATCCAGAGATGAGTTTTCATCGCCCAGTGGAACTCTCTCAGACCTGTCAGCCGTTCCAGAGGTCACACAGCACCCACTCATATCGACCGGTGGAGGTAATAGAGCACCTGGAGAAAACACACAAAAGCACCCGCAATCTCTACAAGGCTGCTAGATTCAATCCCAGTATCTTCTTGTAGTGAATAAATAGTGATTCATGAGAGGACTACCTGACATTTATTCCACAACATCTTGTGCAGTAACAGTGATTATGTTTGTAACTAATATACAAAACATCGCACTGATGTAAATCCATAAAATCCAAAATCTGATATGAGATAAAACAGGCATAAACAAACATTGGTACAGAGTGCTGGAGTTACATCACAACTTCACCATCAAGTATCATTGAACACGTTTGCAAACTTCATGTAATTTTGCACATGTAGTTGTAAATGTACATAACATGCTGACAGCACAGCATGCTGGGAAATCTTTCACGGTGCAGCAGTTAAAATCTCACCACTAAACGTAGACTGTAGACTGTGGCCTGCCTGTGTTTCTACTCGTGTTTGTGGGAAATATTTTCTAACACTAGACTTTTACATATTTCAATAGTAGAAACACAAACTAATAAATCAGGAATAAAAAAACTGATGTGTCAATTAAAGATTTTGCAGTATTTTATGTTTTTAACCTGAGGCATCTCAAAAAAGTCTGGCTGCTGTTCATCAGGTACCATATCACCCTATTAGAGCACTTGGCTCTCGCTCTGCAGGCCTACTTGTTGTTCCTAGAGTATTTAAAAGTAGAATGGGAGGCAGAGCCTTCAGTTTTCAGGCCCCTCTTCTGTGGAACCAGCTTCCAGTTTGGATTCAGGAGACGGACACTATCTCTACTTTCAAGATTCACACTTTCCCTTCTGTTTTTCACTCATCATGTGTTTTTTCTGATGTGATTTAGTACTATATAAACAAAACTGACGTTAAAGATTGAGTATGCCAGGTTTGTGAAGGCAGCCTGATACACGTCGATTCAGTGAAGCTGCTGTCCAATCACAGTGTAGGCACGTTGAGCTGGAGGTAGCACTGAGGATATGCTCTTGGTAACCTGCCAGCAACAGTGAAACTTTCTGTGAAGTCGATATGATTTTGTTGGACTCGTAAATAAAGTCTTAGGTGATGTGAGCATGTAATCAGCCTGTTTATCTTGAGCCTAACATCAGGATAATGTTATCTCATAAGCAGCTGTTGTTGCTGCTCCTGTCAGCTGTAACCTGTTGGCAGTAACTGGCATAAATAAGCATGTTTATGGTGTGTTTCCAATCTGACTGCACCTTTAACCTCCTGGGACCTGGCGTTCACATATGTGGACATTTATTTAGACCAAAATACCAATCAGCCCAAATATCAAAGAGAAATTAAAAACGCTGCTGTGGAAGAGTTCAGGTCTGAGGAGATAAGACAGCAACAAAAAGAGAGTCTATTACTTCTTCCAACAGAAATCAAGGTGTGCTCGTAGTTACTAACGGTCAGAGTTTTATGGTTTCGGTTGGATAAAACTACAACTAATGACCAACCAACAGCAGTGAAAAAACTGGCAGCATACAAAGCAGTTTATTTGCACAAGCAGGCAAAGAAGGATGCTTAGATGCAGTTCTCAGCTTCTCCAAACGTAGAAGACGAGATATTTTCCTCAGACAGGACTTACAGTCTGTTCTGCAGCCTTCAAGCTTCTGAAAACACCCTGAACGAACTAAACTGTTCTCAAATTGTTTTAGCAATGCTCGAGTTTCACAGTGTGACCCAGAACTACCCCCACAGTTCATCTACTTTAAAGAAAGGTTCTGCTTTACCCAAACCCGGGCAGAAATCTGCTCCTGACAGGAACACGGACTACGCACAGTCCACATAAAGTAATTTCACATTCGGATTCACCAACTGTTATGTAGCTATAGCACTGGACTGAATAGGTCCTAGCAAAGTGCTATGACCAACAGAAGCTGTGACAAGAAGTGATCTGTTTACAGTAAAGTAGGAGAAGAGGGGAGTGGGATGAGCAGAAGGAAAAAGCAGACATGCACTGTCTCCAGCAGGAGTTCTTATAACAGCCATTACTGAATGAAAAATCACTAATCATGTAGCGATGCTTTGGAAACACACACACACACACACACACACACACACTGCTGTGTCTGCCTGCATGGTCGGGTCCACCTGTACTTAAATCAAAGTCAGTGTGTTTTGCCATGATAACGTCCATCCTTCAGTTTGGGCAGGACACCGAGGACACACAGCGTTTGAAATGTTGTGGCTCAGCACACATGTGTAGTGTGTTTGGTTTTTTTACAGGTGCTTACAGCGTTGACAAAATGCACGAACGGACCAAACGAATACTGGTTTAAATGTTATTAGTCAGGCACAAACTGAACTGTAAGTGCTTATTGTTTGCTCCCTGTTTCAGGAGTTACAGGTGGTGGTTTCACACTCGCTCCTCCGTGCAGGAAGAGCCTAAGCCAAAGGAGTCACACTGAGGGGGAGGTCCACGGGGACAGCACTGAGGGGCTCTCCATCCATCAGCACACAGTAAGTGGTTTATCCTGACAGAATCACATTCTGCAGCGTGATTAACAAATGTTTTCACATGAGATATATGAGGCGACGCTCTGCATTCCAAAAACTCTGTCAGGCTGACATTGCATTTACTGCTGGAAGGGGAAATTGATCAGTGACGATTTTGTGTGTCTTTGTGTTCAGCTGAGTGAAAACAGCACGTGGGCCAGAGTCAAAGACGTGGTAAGGAAGACTAAGTTAAGGAATCACAGCAGGCTGGGAGCAGCCTCAGCTTCACTGAAGATGTCCTGCCCACAGCTCTACAGGTGAGGAGCATGCTCCACACCACAGTGTACGTCTATGATCTGCAGTCAGGTCCAGAAGAACTTGGATAAACGGCCATTTTGCTCCTTTTTCACATTTTGTCGCGGCACACTGGCCCAAATGATCCGATGGGCAGCTAATCAGGGGTCCGTATACAGCTGGGGACCCATCAGAGAGGCAAAAGGTGGTCTCCTAACAAGTGATGCAAGTGAAGCAGACCATCATCAGGCTGAAAATGTCCCACTCTCCTTTACGAGAACATTTCATGACACCCACACACACTACACAAGAAGACTGATGTACCTGCACATGTTTCAGTGTATGTTTGTTTTTCTTCACAAACATAAACAAAACTCACGTTTTCTGCTCACTTTCAGTAAAACACACATTTTCCTGTTTTTACTTTTGCTGTAAAACATGTATCAACATAATCCTGCTTTCCTTCTTCAACTTGTCAAAGACACGTTACATCCTCACGGGTCGAAATCACACCAATTCAGAGCCACTGAAAGGGCACTGTACCCGTGTCCCCTGTGTGATAAGGAAGATTTATAGTTATTTATATGTGAATATCCAGCATGAGCAATGTGTTTTGGAAAGGACAGCCTAAGAGACCTTTGGGCAGGATGCAAAGACTGGGACTCTAAAAGGGGCTTTTCGCCTGTTCTGGATGAACACTGGCTCTTCTTTATTTGAGAGCTTGTCGAGGGAGGAGTTTAATGGGAGGTGGAGGGTTGCTGGCACTTCAGCCTCTCCCTCTGTCCTGACTGGAGCTTGGCACCCACCCAGATGGACAGAGCAGGGTTGGGAGAGTCAAATCAGCATTCCTCAGTGTTCTCGTGTAGGAGTGGGAGTCTGGGATTTAGGCCTAGTAAGGTCTCGCTGTAATCCAAGATGTTTTAGAAACACCCTTCTCCTGCTGACACATGCACAAAGTAAAAGAGTATCTTAGATGTGTACGTACACATGTTTACTCCCTGCCTTTTCATCTTTACAGGCCTGATCTGGGACCAGTACAATCATCTAGCACCAGCAGGAACTCTATGATTGCTTTGGGCCACCGGAGTACACTGGACTTCCCGTGGCTTGAGTAAAGATCCGGGTAGTGAAGAGTGCTTTTGATAAAAGAGCAGAACGACTTGATGCTGGCCAGACGACGGTTGTAGCATCTCCAAAATAATGAGAACAGTAGTTTGGAGTACTAAAGGGTCTGCGTCCTAATCATTTCATTAGCAGAAGCAAACCTGGCTGTTTGTTTTGGACTATACAGACTCTACACAGCAAAAGCAGATGCACACATAGCAACATGTGCAGCTTCCGCATACAGGGACGTAAATTATGACACGTTCTTACTGATGTCTTATGTCTTTTTTATTTGTTCCTCTTTAAATGCACCACCATTTCTTTCAGATGTTGCTTCCAGACTGTCTTGTGATTTTTTTAAAGTGTAATAGTTCTTCACTCAGTTTCACTTTCAAGGCTTTTATTTAAGAATGTTTTGAGGAATCGGGGAAAAGGGGACGACAAAGAAGATGTAGCGGGTCTAAAAGTCTATCTGCAGCACGTGAACTGTATCTGAAACTCAAGAAATGAGATCAAATGCAGCAAAGATCGGACACATGGACTCTTCACCAAAGCTTCATCAGAAACGGCCTCCGTAGAAGGCTGGCTGTCAGGAAGATGGAGGAAAGGCTGAGGTGTGTCACATTACACAAGAACTGACTGAAAATCAGTGTCAGCGGGTCTGATGAGGTGCTGAAGCCAAATTTGAAGCATTAGTCAAAAGTTAAAATCAGCGAATGAAGATGTGATCGGCTGATTTCTGCCACATGTAGTCAAGAAATGACTTTGTCTGACTTGTGGCCCATTTCCGTTGGCAGCCATATTCCCATACGTGCCTTTTACATGTTCTCCATCAGGTTTCGCTGACGTTTTATGCTTCGCCGTTCCTTTCCTCCGTCTGGTGTTTGTTTTTGCAGAAACAGCCTGTCTGGTCGGGCCTCCTCGCTCTCCAGTGTAATGAGCAGTTCATGAAGTCATCTTTTGATTGGAGACTTCTGCTTCTGTGAGACTGTTGTGCTGAGCTGGTTCAGTCTTCATGTTGAAGACGTTTTATTTGACAGCTGCTAAACTTTGCACTCGCTCTCTCCAGCCTAGTATGGCCTCGTCCACAGCAGCTCCTGTGACCTCATATTGAGACTTGTAGTGCACAGCTACCAAAGCAGGTTCAACATTTCACAGCACGTCCAGTGTAACAAGAGAATAAAACACCATCTGGCCATGAAACTGCTTGTCAGCTGTTCTTACTTTGTTGTTCAGCCTCTGGAGATGGGAGATGTAATATCCTGTCTGCGTGCTCTCTGTAACTGTGTAACAATGTCTTTGTCCTGATATATCGGACTGAAATCTGTAACTGCTTGCAGAGTTTTGAGCTCTAGATGTCAGTGCGCTGTTAGTACAAAGTCAAACTGATTCCTCAGAGGAAGTTTTGAAGGTTTTCTAAAAGAGGATTTTGAAGTTGGTGTGATGCAGAACTTTAACTCAAAATTATGAGAGCTGAAGACAAACAAAGCAAACACCACATGAGACAATATACAGTACGTGCTGGTTTATTAAGCAGAGTTTAAGTCCCCGTTCTTACAGCTCTCAGGCAGGAGAAACACTCAATAAGGATTTAGTATCAGTGATGTCACTGATGACAAATTTGATTCGATGTTTTCAGATGGGAGCTTTTTAAATGTAAAGATGAATAACCCAGAACAGCACTGCGTGGGCCGAACCTCCCTCTGCTTCTGCTTTGTCTGTTACAAGTAACAACAGTGATCACAACATCCAGCCACAATCATTACAGTTACCACATAATGTGCAACAGAAAGCCAAATGATTTGAATATGTGGCAGAGGAGACAGAAAACCATCATTTGCTGGGAATCATTCTGGCCTTTGTTGCTCTGGTCGAATTATTAATGAAGCCATAATGTGCTGTAAACCGAGCATGAGGAGCAGGAGGAGAACTCCAACAGAAACAACATTTGAAGTGGTTTTTAGTCATATTTGAGCTTTAATTTCACTCCTTGTTTTCCCTCTAGTCTCTTTATCATTTAAACAGAGAAGGCCAAGGTTTCCTGTTTGACTGACAATCACACACTGCCTCTACACAGGGACACTCATTTTTATGCTAAAGATACCAGTGCTTCATTTAATTTACACAGCACATCGTTTTTTTCTAATATTTTTTGAAAATGTTGAAAATCTTCACAGGTCATTAATAATATATTAGTGTAAATATGAACAGTTTTGAGGTGTTCAGCAAAGCTTTTCATGTTTTTTAAAGATCACTCCCTGGAAGTCCCACCTCAGAGTTGAACTGCTGCATCGAACTTTAACTCACACCAAACATCAACTTCTATTTCAAAATGAGCCAGATGAGGCGCAGAGCTTATCCAGCTGAAGACTTCTGCAGCATTTCTTCAACCAACATTTTGGGTAAAGTTGTACACAGTAAAAAACAAAGAAAGATGGAATAACTGGGACTAAAGCGAGATCTGACGTCAGCTACTCCCAAAGGACTTTGGTGTTGAAAAGAGCAAAAGGAAAATGTTGTCCTCAAGCAGTCATGATGTTATTCTTCGAAGAGAGGCGGAGGAGAGAGTTTCAGTTGGAAACTTTCTGTTCCCAGCTGGACGGAGAACAGAGATCCTGTTTTCTCGTGGCAGTGGGAGACTTCTGAAAGCATGGACAACTAGGAAAGAGAGAAGATATAGAAACAGAAGAAAAAAAGATCATGGTCCATCCTGATGCTCACGTGGGCATTGTTGATGTTGTTGGTGGTGGATAGCACGGCACCCTCGCTGGTCTGCAGCCTGACTGACTGCAGCTCAGGAGGTTGAGCTAAACCACAGGTTGCATGGCTTCGGGAGTGACTGTGCGCTGTTAGGAGCCCTCAGTCCCTGTGCAACCGCAGTGAGAGCTTGGATTGTATCGTCAGCAGTAAGTCTGGAGCTGAATTTCCAGGATTCTGTTTTCCTGTTGGACTATTATCAGGAACACTAGTCAACATTAGATCAGAGTAGGTTAGATAAGTATAATTCAAGGGATTTGATTCTGTTTTTATTACTTTTGGGTTGTGCTTTAATAAAATATCACCCATTCAAATAGTCTAAATTGTGCATATTCCTTTTTTAACCCTTTGTGAAGGTAAAAACTTGAGTATCACGGGGCAATTGTGGCTCAAGAGTTGGGAGTTCGTCTTGTAATCGGCAGGTTGTCGTGTCGTGTCCTTGGGCAAGACACTTCACCTACCGCCTACTGGTGTTGGTCAGAGGGGCCGATGGCGCGATATGGCAGCCTCGCCTCTGTCAGTCTGCCCCAGGGCAGCTGTGGCTACAACTGTAGCTGCCTCCACCAGTGTGTGAATGTGAGAGTGGATGAATAGTGGCATTGTAAAGCGCTTTGAGGGGTCCTGAAAAGCGCTGTATAAATGCAATACATTATTATTAATAGAGTTTAAATAGCTCTTACAATTTACTCCAGATTTCTAACAGTTCAACTGAGTGGCTTGGCACTGATCTAGAGGGGGGGCTGATGAATACTGGGCCTGCAAGGCAACTCAGGGTTCCTCCCAGTGGAGGAGGGAGGGTAGACATTCAGAAACCAGTGGCCTCGCTCATCAACTCCTAGACTCTGCACTGCCTGCTGACCCACAGAAACATACATCAGGATTAGATAAACGGGGACTTCCTGTTTTGGGGTGCTGGTCCCACAGATGGACACACCCTACCAAGGCTACGTGCACTGAAATAACTGGATAAGCAAAGACTGCTTTTTTACCAGTTTCGTGGCTCAACCTGCCAAGAAACTGCTTATCGGTCCATCCAGTTACTTCTGAGCCTCTGAAAATGTCGTTTTGTGTAAAAATAGCTAATGCAACACTTCTGTGCAACAAGCCTGCACGTCAATCACATCTTGATTGTTTGACATTTCAGAGCAGTACACAAGCACACAAACTCACCTGTAGGATCACCTGCTTGTGTTTGTTTTTACTGCTGTTGTGTAATGATAACTGTTTTTAAACTATAACAAAAAACAACAAGCACTGCGTCACATTAATTTCAGCATCAGTGGAATCTGTCATGTCCTAATGAAAATGCGCTCGTTTTAATACCCTGGATGGTCCTCGGTATAAGCAGCGGATTTCATCCCAGGACTGCTCCTGCTGAAGGTCCAGTGCTGCCTCAGTGAACACCTGCGTCACAGCACATACACCACAGACGCTCTATTACGATGTCATTTGTTACATATTGTGTAAAAAGTGCAAAAATGACAGTAATTTAGAAAGAAACCAGAACTGCAACATAGTTATTAGTTTGATCCGTCTCACATTCGATTGATGAGACTCACGTTAACTACAGAATGCTGTTGACATTAATGTTGACATTAAACTACAAACTGAGATTTGAATAGAATAAGTTGTGTACGTGATCCATGATTTCAGAGTTATTGCTCAGAAAACGTTTGAGCAGAAACAGATCAGCAGAGGGCCACAGCGCGACGCCCGGGGGTCGATCAAACCTACCTTCTTCCTGAGAGCCGACGCCCCTGTGTCTTGGCGTGCTGATGTCACATGTGTCTGTGGCACAGAGAGGGACAGCGTTGTTTCAGCCATGTTAGTTTCAGTACAACGTTCCTCATCCTTGGACTCAACAATGAAATCAAAACAGCAAGGTTTGGAAGGCCGCCCAGCTCCGCCCATGTCATGAAACGCAACACCAGAGCATCTGGGTTAATAGGATGTATCAAATGTGTCATTTAAATACAAACGTGTGTGTCCACAGAAACACCAAACAGATAAAGCAGCCATTAAAGATCAGGTAAACAGATTGCACAGAAAGACGTCAACACGGACGCCCCGGCAGCACGCACACGCGTGTTACCACATCGCACAGACTCGACGACCAAAACTCATCGAACCAACAGCAAAACATCGTCATGAATTTATCTTGGCTTCGCTGCCATGCTTCCACCACAATAAAAGCCCACCAGTTTCCCATCAAAGGTTGATGCTGGTATGTTCTGCATTACTCGCTTGCTTTTATGAACCAGCTGTTTTGTACAGCTGCTGTTTTCCCCTCAAAAATGACCTCTGACAAGAAAGCCTCATTTCTGCTGTTCAGTACCAAAGGAAACTAATTAGGCTGTAAGAAATCTCTTAGTTTCTGTATCCACTCTCTGCTGTAGAAAGTTCTGTTTCTTTATGACTAAAAAACAAAAACTGGAAAGTCTGAAATGATCTGACGTTTTATTTCTTACAATTTAAATCCAAAGAGTCGTGCTGATGGATTCCTGTCTTTTTCTTCATCATGTAGAAAAACAGTTAAATATGTAACGTCTTCACACTGACAGAGAAGAGTGGGCTGTAGGTGGTCCCCCGTTTAAAATGAGTGTGACACCCCTGCTGTGTCCTTTCTTGTTGGATTAGCTGTTTGGTTTTTCTCCTTTAACTGCATCAACATCTGTGCCAAAGGGTCAGCTCCAGCTGCAGGTTCAGTGCTTGGAATGACCAGAGCTTTAATCAGCCCTATTTGCAACACAATAACAAGGAAAGATGAGACTGTGGGCTGTCTGACAAAATCGCTTCAAGCCACTGAAAATGGGAGACAACAGTTAATGCTACGCTTTCTAAACCCCTGCTGAACGTCTGCAGTCACATCTGTACTGTCTGATTCCACACAGCCATAAAGGTGAACATGTGAGCAGAATACATTTTGCTTTAGCTCGGTGCTTGTTGTATTTTTGAACAAACTTCTATCATTTCATGCTGGGTTAAAGCACTGACATATCTTCTTTCACTGTCACACACACACACACACACACACACACACACACACACACCTGTGCCAGAGATGTGCTACGGCCTCTCTTTGGTTCAGTGGAAGGCCCGACTCTTCCTCCGTGGATGGCCGAACACTTGTAGCACCTCCACTGCCGCTGCAGCTCTGAAGCACAGCCCCACACACAATCCTTTTGCTGCAGGCACTGCAGGTGGTACAGGTGACCACAGCTGGAGAGACAGACATTCATAAACAGTCATTTTAATGTCTATGGATTGTTTTGCTTTTAGCAACAAGTTCCATCTAAGAAAGCCTAGTGAAGGGATCTGTGAGCTGTGGGCCAAGGGTTCTAATAATGAGCCATAACCAAAACTTCTGGCATAATCTGGATGGGGCGGTGTAAAATTCAATCAGTAGACCGGGTCTGCTTTTTGTCTCATAGGGCCTCTGCTGGGCTTTAGCATTACGTGGTTTGCATTGAGGTCTTTCAGACATTATTGCTGCTGTGTGCATTAAGGCACTCCCAGAGCAGGTCATTCTGACTGACTGGCTGTTAATGAAGATCACTGACTGTTTTCTCCTCAACTTATTTGGTTTTCCTTCTCCCTCCCATCATCACTAACCGGTCGCAGCAGATGGCCCCGCCCCTCCCTGAGCCTGGTTCTGCTGCAGGTTTCTTCCTGTTAAAAGGGAGTTTTTCCTTCCCGCTGTCTCCACGTGTTGCTCACAGCAAACTGTCTGATTGTTGGGCTTTTTCTCTAAAAGAATCGAGTCTTTAACTTACAGTTTGATGCGCTTTGACAAAACTGTTGTTTAAATTTGTGTTATTTAATAAACCTGAATTGAATCATTTCAGTTGTTTTGGTCAGGCCATTATCCTCGGACGATGACTGCCTACAAGACTTCACTGATGCTCAATGACAACATTACTTAACTTTAGATTTTGCACAAGATTGCTTAGTTCACTAGCTTATCATGTTGGTAAAACTCTCCATGACGGCATCTTAATCACAAATGGCTTATTGATTATATGGAAAATGATGAGATCATTAAAATTATAGGACACAGACATGAGACGACATGTAACAGGTCATACAGGCTCTGCGGGTGAAGAGCAGATCAGAAAATAGTTATTCAAGATAAAGTTTATAAAAAGATGATTCAGTTTGTTACTTGTTACCAAGACCTGGGTATGATCAGCTGTGAGCCTTTTAAGTCTTAAATATTGTATAAACAAGGTGTCACGACTGATTAACAGAACATTGGTTTGTTAATGTGTTATTCAATGTTCATAAACTAATACTGAGTTACAGTCATGATGCGTGCTAATGACACTTTGGCAATAACAAAAGAAGAAACATGGAGTGCAAACATGATTATACAAAAAGTAAAGGAGCTGGAAGAGTTTCCCATGTAAACACACACACATATGTATACATATATAATGCGTGTGTGTCACCTGAAAACAATGATCTCCTCAGATGCGTCCTGCCTCCTCTTGTACTGCTGGAGGCAGATGTTACAGCAGTCTTGTCGTGGGTGGAGTCCTCTTGTGACAGCAGCACGCAGGTGAGCCAGGGACCAGTGGAGGTCGTAGTTCAACAGATTGGTGGTTGTTTCAAGTAAAGTCTGAAACATTTTTTTGTTAGTTATGTCTACATTCATGTGCCATAAAGAGTTCAAAATGTGTAATTAGAATAACGTGTTTCCTTCACAGATCAAGGCTAAAGATTATTGTCACACCATGACTACATGAGCAGCACAAACCGCCCGTTTCAACCCATCAGATGGTAATGATGGGTTGAAACGGGCGGTAATGTCTATGCTATGCTGAAAACGTTTCCAAAGGCATATGTCTGCATTCATGCAAACAGCAACATGTGTGTAAAAGCTCGAGAGGTTCTGATTCATCTGTTTTTGCTCCTGGCAAACAACGATTATTAACACGTCATCATACAATGCTATTGTCCATGGAGACACGTCTCTATAATATGGTTCCTTTCATATACCCAACTCAAACAGCTGTTTAGAGCACAAATATTACCTGCAATTCACACACACACACACACACACTGCTCGTGCCTATGGTACGACAACTTTTCTCGTGCCTATGGTACAACAACTTTTCTCCGTGCCCCTGGTATGACAGCTTTTCTCGTGCCTATGGTACAACAACTTTTCTCGTGCCTATGGTACAACAACTTTTCTCCGTGCCCCTGGTACGACAGCTTTTCTCGTGCCTATGGTACAACAACTTTTCTCGTGCCTATGGTACAACAACTTTTCGCCGTGCCCCTGGTACACCGCTCAGTAGCACTTTGCCACACACACACACACACACACACACACACACACACACACACACACACACACACACACACACACACACACACACACACACACACACACACACACACGTCTTACCTGTTCATAGTTAAACGTGTCCAGCATACCCAGAATGAGGCCTTGAATCTCCGCCAGCTTGCCTTTGCCATACACTGGATCCTAACAAACAAGCAGGCAGATGCAGTCTGATGTTACGCAGTGTCAGTGAACAGTGTGACCATATGTCTGGTGCTCTGTGGCACAGACAAATAAGATTAAGCTAAATCAGGATGTAAACACAGCCAGTAATTAATTGCTGTGTTGGTATAAACTGCTGCTACTGTTCATAGGATTGTTTGACCAATCTGAACAAACATGTTGTTAAACAGTAAAATAAGTCCAAATAATGAAACGAGCCTTAGCTTGCATTAAACTCAATGCTAACATAATTTAAATGTCGTCAAACTGGGGCGATGTCGGACCACACAAAGAAACCAAGAGTATTTACTACAAAATGACTGGAATTCATGTGAAACTTTTCTCTGTGGGAGCGTCAGTGATGCAGTAGCTCGTCTGGCTCATGATCCGTCACAGACTTTGTAATCAACTGTCTGTGACTGAGAGCAAAGGTTATGCTGGAATAAATTCTAGATTGTGCTGTAGGAGAAGCAGCCGTTCTGATGAACGGTGGATGAACACATCCTTCAGCCGGAGGACCTGATAAAAACGTTTCACTCATCCAGGTGACTCAGTCTCAGCTGACTGCAGGTTTCCACATTTGCACAACGACTGAACTAGCATCACTGAAAGAACAATGGGCTGGGAGGTCGTGGTGTGCCACACTGCATATTTTGGTATCGATCCGATACCAAGTAAATACGGGCCAGTATCACCGATAACGATACTTTTCGATAAATAAGGTGGATGCCTCGTTGAATCGCTAAATCTCAATTGATTTTCATGACCTTAAGTGTTTTTGTGATGTTTCCTTTTTATTATTCAATAGTTAAAACACAGGACAGAATTAGGACAAAGTTTATAATTAAATAAAGAATTGCTCTATTATTGTGGCGGGCGTGGTCTGCGATGCCGCTGCAGGTAGGATGGACTCACCTTCACGTCATTTACTTACCAGGATGACTGAGCATGCAGCAAGACACATGAAGGGTGGGTTTAAGAATTTCTCACCGTACTGTGTGTGTGTGTGTGTGTGTGTGTGTGTGTGTGTGTGTGTGTGTGTGTGTGTGTGCATATAGATGCACGGACAGACTGCATACAAACCTGCAGGATCTGTTGAATGATGGCAGGTAAAGAAATAAAGCTGCTCATAGCATTGAGAACCTTCATCGTGAGCTCCTTCAGCACTAAGACATTTACAGACATGATGAATTAGCCACACCAAGAACTGATTCAATAACAAAACAATAACAAAAAAACGCTTGTACAATTTTCTCTCTGATGAGCAACAAAATCACAGCTCAAACAGTCTCACGGATCCTTCTGCAGTTAGAGCTAAACTGTTTTATTTCCTTTGAAACAAAGTTCATGTCGTCAAATCAGCTCCCCACAGTGAGCTAGCCCATCAGTGCTGAGGACTACAGCATATTCATCACCCTGCTCAGCCCCCCGGACATTCTCACTGAATAAACTCAGACTCAGTTATGTCTGCACTGGGTTCACTGCAAGTATATTTGTCTAATTTCTAGTCAAAATATCTCATCACACTTAAAATAAGACACAATCAGCTACAGAGCAACATTTCAGTGAGATATGGGGACTTGTTTTGAGACGGTGCATCTTGGATCTGGAGAATTTTCACTTGTTCCATTGGCTCTTTTTTTTCACTTAATACAAGCTCTAAGCTCTGGCATGCAGGATCAAACCATCAGTGTTCAGAACAGTGGAGGGTTCGCTTTATCTCCTGAGCTATGCTAACGTGACCCACCGGTCACTGCTGAACCCTGAGAGCGGGCAGGAAGGACAATGGGAAGGAGGTAATACTGGTCCTGGGTCAATGAAATATTCTTTTAAGGGAGTGCTGCATATTCTATCAAACAAAGGTAAACACACTGAGCTTTGTTTGAGCACATACAGACAAAATAACTAGGATCATTTGACATTTTTAAATGCTCTAGTCTAAAACAGCGGTCTCCAACCACGGACCGGTTTATGCCCGACAACATTTTCATGGACCGGCCTTTAAGGTGTTGCGGATAAATGCAACAAAATAAAACTAGTACTGGTACCGAAAAAAGATTTATTCATAACACACGTGAAAAGACCCAGGAAAACCGAGTCAACGATAAAAAGGATAACAAAATAACGCTGAAAACCGATAAAAACCCAGAAAACCAGATATTTCATACCTGAACCTCAACTCTCGCGGCCCGGTACCAAACGACTCACGGACCAGTACCGGTCCGAGGCCCGGGGGTTGGGGACCACTGGTCTAAAATGAGGCGGTAGGACTTTAACTAAAGAGTCTCAGTAGTTTTTCCACCACTGTGGTTGAACATCAACATCAAAACCTAAACTTGATGTGTAACGCTGGCCTGACAGTGTGTTTCACACTGTAGTTGTATTTGTCCCATCTCCTGCCGTAGCACAAGCTTATAATCACTATAAAACTGCACTGAACAAAGGGTTACTAGCTCGTCATATTCAGGTTATTAGGCAATGGCTGTTTTTGGCTTTGTTGAATCACAGAACTGGTCAGTTTGTCTGACCGAGGGAGCTCAGCATCAGTAGCTTTTTATACTTTAACAAAATGTGTTAAATTTACAAAAAGCCATCAGAGAGCTGCACAGATCTGAAAGACTAGAGAGGAAGCATCGTCATAGTGAGGCATCTTTGTTTACATGTGTAGTGATGCATGCAAACTGTTACCGTCAGAGGTGTGTTTAGCATTGAGCCCCTTTACTTGTTTCTGAGACGCCATCATTGTGTCCAACAGTGGAAACCAGAGAACCTGTGAGATAAGGAAAACAAGGAATAACTAGCAATGCCAGTTCTTCACAGCAAGCGTACCCGCGCACAGCACCCACCTCTCTCTGTTTCTGGTCCAGGCCCTGACAACTTCGATGACAGAAGACAATGATGTCATTCACAGACTCCTTTAATTTCATCAGCACCGATTCAGTTCTTACAGCCTCGTCCCATCTCCCATCCTTCGCTCCACTGTCACTCTCAGCAGTCAGAGCACACAGTGTTTCCTTCAGGGTCTTCACAGAGAGCAAAAAAGCTTTTTGACACAACAATTACATCCATAAGACAGCAGCAGTATAACAACCTGGTCTTTCACTATTTTAAGTATGAAAATGTTTTACTTCACAATGAAAAACACTGTCTGTGTAAACACCAACATACCACTTACAGGTCACTTTGTTACACGTGTTCATCTGCTTTGCAATGAGAGTATTGACTCAGCCAATCACACAGCAGCTGCTAAGTGCATTCAGGCCAAGCTGCTGAAGTTCAAAGTGAAACTGGGAAGGTTTGGGTGCAAAGTGACTTTGAACATGGTTGTTGGTGACAGACAGGCTGATTGATGGGCTTGGATTTGCCCACAAAACCATCTTGTAGGGTTTACAGAAAAGAAACTACCCAGTGAGCAATTCTCTGAGCAAAAATGCCTCATTGATGCTGCAGTCTGAGGAGTATAGGTATTCTGCATCGAGCTGATGCGAAGGAAACAGTAGCTCAGACGACGGCTCATTAAAGCCAGTTATTCTTAAAGGGCTACAGCAGGAGCCGATTACAGGAGGCACCACTTCAGCTAAGAACAGGAAACTGAGCCAACACTTTTCACAACAGAAGCCAGGAAACACTAATTTGATGAGCCGCAATTTCTACAGCAACATTCAGACAGGAAGATCAGAATTTGACATGAACATGAAAACATGGATCCATCCAGCCCTGTGTGTAGCACACTTTAGGTCTCTAAGTACCAATTAAGTTAGAACTGTGCGACACGACAGAAATCTCAGATATGTCACAGTTCTCGTCCCGAGAACGATATAAAGCACAGCTTTTCCTGTCAGCTCAGTGACTCTTGGGCAGCTTGTGTGAAGTGTTTTCAGCTGGGCGTCGAGTGTTTTGACCGATGCATTAAACGATACATTTCTACACATAAGTTGTAACAGCCGCCATCTTCTCTGGTTTTCTCTGTGCCTGCATCCACGCGGTGACCATCCAGACCATGAAAAAATATTGCCGTAAACAGTTTTGCGACGCCGCGAAACAAACAACAGCGTATAATATGAAACAATAGATGTTTTCATTTTGTCATATCGCACAACGCTTAATTAAACATTGTTTAAATGCTACATCCTGCCAAAGTATTGCCCGTCCCTTTACAACCACAGTGTACATGATGGCTGCTTCCAGCAGGATAACGCATCACGTCACAAAGCTCAAACAATCTCAAACTGGTTTCCTGAATATACTCAGATGACCAGCTCAGGCGGTAGAGCAGGTCATCTACTGATCAGAAGGTTGGTGGTTCGATTCCTGACTTCCCCTAGTCAAATATCCTTGGGCGAGATACATGCATGTGTGTGAATGTTAGCTAGAAAGCACTTAGAAAAATGTGCTGGTGTGAATGGGTGAATGCACAAGTTGTATAAAGCGCTTTGAGTGCTCAGAAGAGTAGAAAAGCACCATATAAGAACCAGTCACCCCGCCCAGAGGACCTCTGGTGTGAAGATCAATCAGAACCTCTGACGAATGTTTCAGCACCTCGATGCCACCAAGAATTAAAACAGCTCTGATGTCAAAAGGATGTGACAGCGTGGCAGCCCAACAAAGTGGGCAGTAAGGCAGTAAGGTCATTGCTTGTTGTCTCGAGTTAAAAAGGTTTACGATTAGAGCATAAATATTGTAGAGTCTTTACCTCACAGTTTAAATCGCAAGTGTTGCTATATAAATCAGCTGAATTGGTATTTTGATGTTATGCTGTTACCTCTAATGAGACAGCAAATGCTCCGTGAACATCTCCTTTCATCTCCAGCAGGTAGGCTGTAGCTTCGTTGCAGTGGTGCTTCTGAGTTATCTAGAGATAAAAACATTGAATGTTTAACACGGTCGCCTCAGTCTGGCTGCAGGATGCTTACCTGTGCAGTCACGACTAACATGCTGCTTGATTCTTTCCACTGAGCTGCTCCAGCTTGCTGTGTTTATGATTGACACTCAGGGTGTAGCTCATCCTTACACCCTGTGTAATTTCTTATATTTGAAAACACCCATTTAAGACTTGTGAATTTAAATTTACATTTTAAATCGTATTTCCTACACTGTGTCGAGCATGCGTGCACTGTGCACAGTCAACAGCAAGAAAAAGAGTTCAACTGCATTTAAAGTGTTCATCCTGACTCTAGGCAACAATTTCATCATCACAGCTGCGCAGACATCTCTTCTTCTTAAGATGAGGTTAGTTCGGTGTCCTGGTGGATCTGTAGATACTTAACAGACTGCAGTAAAACTTCTAAAAAAGCAGCTTGAAGGCAAATGAAGCTATGAAAGACTACAAAAACCTTTAATCTTCTTCCCACCTGAAGAGCTGAAACCCAGTGAGTTATCTCAACGACGAGGACCCCAAAGCTTCTATCGCGGCTTCTACCGCGGCTTCTATCACAGCTTCTATCACAGCTTCTATCGCGGCTTCTACCGCGGCTTCTATCACAGCTTCTATCACAGCTTCTACCGCGGCTTCTATCACAGCTTCTATCGCGGCTTCTATCACAGCTTCTATCAGAGCTTCTATCACAGCTTCTATCGCGGCTTCTATCACAGCTTCTATCGCGGCTTCTATCGCGGCTTCTATCGCAGCTTCTATCGCAGCTTCTATCGCGGCTTCTATCGCGGCTTCTATCGCGGCTTCTACCGCGGCTTCTATCACAGCTTCTATCGCGGCTTCTATCACAGCTTCTATCAGAGCTTCTATCACAGCTTCTATCGCGGCTTCTATCACAGCTTCTATCGCGGCTTCTATCGCGGCTTCTATCGCAGCTTCTATCGCAGCTTCTATCGCGGCTTCTATCGCGGCTTCTATCGCAGCTTCTATCACAGCTTCTATCGCGGCTTCTATCACAGCTTCTATCAGAGCTTCTATCACAGCTTCTATCGCGGCTTCTATCGCGGCTTCTACCGCGGCTTCTATCACAGCTTCTATCGCGGCTTCTATCACAGCTTCTATCAGAGCTTCTATCACAGCTTCTATCGCGGCTTCTATCACAGCTTCTATCGCAGCTTCTATCGCGGCTTCTATCGCGGCTTCTATCGCAGCTTCTATCGCGGCTTCTATCACAGCTTCTATCGCAGCTTCTATCGCGGCTTCTATCACAGCTTCTATCACAGCTTCTATCACAGCTTCTATCGCGGCTTCTATCACAGCTTCTATCGCAGCTTCTATCGCGGCTTCTATCGCGGCTTCTATCACAGCTTCTATCAGAGCTTCTATCGCAGCTTCTATCACAGCTTCTATCACAGCTTCTATCGCGGCT
Organism: Copadichromis virginalis; assembly: GCF_057382275.1. Classification (NCBI taxonomy): domain Eukaryota; kingdom Metazoa; phylum Chordata; class Actinopteri; order Cichliformes; family Cichlidae; genus Copadichromis; species Copadichromis virginalis. Next base: position 6,301,506 of record NC_140636.1, on the reverse strand, counting down.
TCTATCGCAGCTTCTATCGGGGCTTCTATCACAGCTTCTATCAGAGCTTCTATCGCAGCTTCTATCGCAGCTTCTATCGCGGCTTCTACCGCGGCTTCTATCACAGCTTCTATCACAGCTTCTATCGCAGCTTCTATCGCGGCTTCTACCGCGGCTTCTATCACAGCTTCTATCACAGCTTCTACCGCGGCTTCTATCACAGCTTCTATCGCGGCTTCTATCACAGCTTCTATCAGAGCTTCTATCACAGCTTCTATCGCGGCTTCTATCACAGCTTCTATCGCGGCTTCTATCGCGGCTTCTATCGCAGCTTCTATCGCAGCTTCTATCGCGGCTTCTATCGCGGCTTCTATCGCAGCTTCTACCGCGGCTTCTATCACAGCTTCTATCGCGGCTTCTATCACAGCTTCTATCAGAGCTTCTATCGCAGCTTCTATCGGGGCTTCTATCACAGCTTCTATCAGAGCTTCTATCGCAGCTTCTATCGCAGCTTCTATCGCGGCTTCTACCGCGGCTTCTATCACAGCTTCTATCACAGCTTCTATCACAGCTTCTATCGCGGCTTCTACCGCGGCTTCTATCACAGCTTCTATCACAGCTTCTACCGCGGCTTCTATCAGAGCTTCTATCGCGGCTTCTATCACAGCTTCTATCAGAGCTTCTATCACAGCTTCTATCGCGGCTTCTATCACAGCTTCTATCGCGGCTTCTATCGCGGCTTCTATCGCAGCTTCTATCGCAGCTTCTATCGCGGCTTCTATCGCGGCTTCTATCGCAGCTTCTACCGCGGCTTCTATCACAGCTTCTATCGTGGCTTCTATCACAGCTTCTATCAGAGCTTCTATCACAGCTTCTATCGCGGCTTCTATCGCGGCTTCTATCGCGGCTTCTATCGCAGCTTCTATCGCAGCTTCTATCGCAGCTTCTATCGCAGCTTCTATCACAGCTTCTATCGCAGCTTCTATCGCGGCTTCTATCACAGCTTCTATCAGAGCTTCTATCACAGCTTCTATCGCGGCTTCTATCGCGGCTTCTACCGCGGCTTCTATCGCAGCTTCTATCGCGGCTTCTACCGCGGCTTCTATCACAGCTTCTATCACAGCTTCTATCGCGGCTTCTATCACAGCTTCTATCACAGCTTCTATCGCGGCTTCTATCGCGGCTTCTATCACAGCTTCTATCAGAGCTTCTATCGCAGCTTCTATCACAGCTTCTATCACAGCTTCTATCGCGGCTTCTATCGCAGCTTCTATCGGGGCTTCTATCACAGCTTCTATCAGAGCTTCTATCGCAGCTTCTATCGCAGCTTCTATCGCGGCTTCTACCGCGGCTTCTATCACAGCTTCTATCGCGGCTTCTATCACAGCTTCTATCGCGGCTTCTATCACAGCTTCTATCAGAGCTTCTATCGCCGCTTCTATCGCAGCTTCTATCGCGGCTTCTACCGCGGCTTCTATCACAGCTTCTATCGCGGCTTCTACCGCAGCTTCTATCAGAGCTTCTATCACGGCTTCTATCGCGGCTTCTACCGCAGCTTCTATCAGAGCTTCTATCGCGGCTTCTATCGCGGCTTCTATCGCGGCTTCTATCTCTGCTTCTATCACGGCTTCTATCAGAGCTTCTATCACGGCTTCTATCGCGGCTTCTATCACAGCTTCTATCAGAGCTTCTATCGTGGCTTCTATCACAGCTTCTATCACAGCTTCTATCAGAGCTTCTATCGCGGCTTCTATCGCGGCTTCTATCACAGCTTCTATCACGGCTTCTATCACGGCTTCTATCGCGGCTTCTATCGCGGCTTCTATCACGGCTTCTATCGCGGCTTCTATCAGAGCTTCTATCACAGCTTCTATCACAGCTTCTATCGCGGCTTCTATCAGAGCTTCTATCACAGCTTCTATCAGAGCTTCTATCACAGCTTCTATCAGAGCTTCTATCACAGCTTCTATCGCGGCTTCTATCAGAGCTTCTATCACAGCTTCTATCGCGGCTTCTATCAGAGCTTCTATCACGGCTTCTATCAGAGCTTCTATCACAGCTTCTATCACAGCTTCTATCACGGCTTCTATCGCGGCTTCTATCGCGGCTTCTATCACAGCTTCTATCACAGCTTCTATCGCGGCTTCTATCGCGGCTTCGATCACGGCTTCTATCAGAGCTTCTATCGCGGCTTCTATCGCGGCTTCTATCACAGCTTCTATCACGGCTTCTATCACAGCTTCTATCGCGGCTTCTATCACAGCTTCTATCGCGGCTTCTATCGCAGCTTCTACCGCGGCTTCTATCACAGCTTCTATCACAGCTTCTATCGCGGCTTCTATCGCGGCTTCTATCACGGCTTCTATCGCGGCTTCTATCGCGGCTTCTATCAGAGCTTCTATCACGGCTTCTATCGCAGCTTCTACCGCGGCTTCTACCACGGCTTCTATCACAGCTTCTATCACGGCTTCTATCGCGGCTTCTATCACAGCTTCTATCAGAGCTTCTATCGCGGCTTCTACCGCGGCTTCTACCGCAGCTTCTACCGCAGCTTCTATCGCGGCTTCTATCACGGCTTCTATCAGAGCTTCTATCGCGGCTTCTATCGCGGCTTCTATCACAGCTTCTATCACGGCTTCTATCGCAGCTTCTATCAGAGCTTCTATCACGGCTTCTATCGCGGCTTCTATCACAGCTTCTATCAGAGCTTCTATCAGAGCTTCTATCGCAGCTTCTACCGCGGCTTCTATCACAGCTTCTATCACAGCTTCTATCACGGCTTCTATCACAGCTTCTATCGCGGCTTCTATCGCGGCTTCTATCACGGCTTCTATCACAGCTTCTATCACGGCTTCTATCGCGGCTTCTATCGCGGGTCTATCACAGCTTCTATCAGAGCTTCTATCGCGGCTTCTATCGCGGCTTCTATCACAGCTTCTATCGCGGCTTCTATCGCGGCTTCTACCGCGGCTTCTATCACGGCTTCTATCGCAGCTTCTATCGCGGCTTCTATCACAGCTTCTATCGCGGCTTCTATCGCGGCTTCTATCACAGCTTCTATCAGAGCTTCTATCGCGGCTTCTATCACAGCTTCTATCACAGCTTCTATCACAGCTTCTATCAGAGCTTCTATCGCAGCTTCTATCGCAGTTTCTATCAGAGCTTCTATCAGAGCTTCTATCGCGGCTTCTATCACAGCTTCTATCACAGCTTCTATCGCGGCTTCTATCGCGGCTTCTATCGCGGCTTCTATCACGGCTTCTATCACAGCTTCTATCAGAGCTTCTATCGCGGCTTCTACCGCGGCTTCTATCACAGCTTCTATCACGGCTTCTATCGCGGCTTCTATCAGAGCTTCTATCACAGCTTCTATCGCGGCTTCTATCAGAGCTTCTATCACAGCTTCTATCAGAGCTTCTATCACAGCTTCTTTCAGAGCTTCTATCAGAGCTTCTATCACAGCTTCTATCGCGGCTTCTATCACAGCTTCTATCACAGCTTCTATCAGAGCTTCTATCGCGGCTTCTACCGCGGCTTCTATCGCGGCTTCTATCGCAGCTTCTATCACGGCTTCTATCACAGCTTCTATCAGAGCTTCTATCGCGGCTTCTATCGCGGCTTCTATCACAGCTTCTATCACAGCTTCTATCAGAGCTTCTATCAGAGCTTCTATCGCGGCTTCTACCGCGGCTTCTATCGCAGCTTCTATCACGGCTTCTATCACGGCTTCTATCACGGCTTCTATCACAGCTTCTATCAGAGCTTCTATCGCGGCTTCTATCGCGGCTTCTATCACAGCTTCTATCACGGCTTCTATCGCGGCTTCTATCACAGCTTCTATCACGGCTTCTATCGCGGCTTCTATCACAGCTTCTATCAGAGCTTCTATCGCGGCTTCTACCGTGGCTTCTACCACAGTTTCTATCGCAGCTTCTATCGCGGCTTCTATCACAGCTTCTATCACGGCTTCTATCACGGCTTCTATCACAGCTTCTATCGCGGCTTCTATCGCGGCTTCTATCACGGCTTCTATCACAGCTTCTATCAGAGCTTCTATCGCGGCTTCTATCGCGGCTTCTATCACAGCTTCTATCACAGCTTCTATCACAGTTTCTATCACAGCTTCTATCGCGGCTTCTATCACGGCTTCTATCACAGCTTCTATCACAGCTTCTATCGCGGCTTCTATCACAGCTTCTATCACAGCTTCTATCACGGCTTCTATCGCGGCTTCTATCACAGCTTCTATCAGAGCTTCTATCACAGTTTCTATCAGAGCTTCTATCACAGCTTCTATCGCGGCTTCTATCACAGCTTCTATTGCGGCTTCTATCACAGCTTCTATCGCGGCTTCTATCGCGGCTTCTATATATAGCTATAGAAACTATGTTCTACCCAGACACACTCAAGATTACTCCATACATTAACTAATGCAGCTGTTTATGGAATAATTTGGTTTTTAACTTCTGTACACAGAAACATGCAAAGAAGAATTATAATAGTACTTGTATTGCATCTTCTAGTCTGTAGTGCTGGGAGGTGTGGAGAAAGCTCAGAAGCTGGTCTGGGGCAAAGCGGCACATTAAATCCAGCAGAAGCTCATGGAGGTCACCTTCTTGAGGTAAGATGGACCCTGAATGAGGGCCTTCCCTGAGAAGAGCAGATGACCACATAAGGAGAAGAAGAACATAATTAGGATGAGAGAGAGAAATGCGGGATTGATTCAACTTTGTGCATCTGCAAGTCTGCTGGCTTCTGCTCATGTCCAAGTGATTTTCACTATCAGATGCTGAGCACAAGGGTCCCCACAAAGCTCTGTGCAAACATTTGCGTGCCTCCCAATCTTTCCTGACGACACACTCACAGCTGGACAATTTACATGGCACCAACTATGCACCTGACTTAAACAGGAGTATAACAGCAGAACTACTTGGCAATAACATCTCCAGCTGTGTCTGCAAGAGAGCATAATCAAAGCTTAAGACGGCAGATGGTAAAACGCACACCGTACCGTGGCTCCAAGAGGCAGTTGAGGAAATTGAAAAGCAGCTGATCATCCTTGAGAGAGAGAGAAGAAGAATATTTTACATAATCACTCAAAAAATAGGAGAATATCAGAGTATAAAGCACCAATATGTCTTATTAGGAAACAGTTTCTATGCATTTAACCTGCTTTGATGGTGAATGGATCGATTATATAGCACTTTTCTACTCTCCTGAAGCACTCAAAGCACTTTATACAACAGGCCTCATCTAACAATCACACACCGGAGAGCGACTTGGGGTTAGTATCTTGCCCAGGGATATTTGGCATGCTGACTGGAGCAGCCAGGGATGGAACCACCAACCTACTGATGTGATGGAGACCACTGCTTTCTCTTCATCCCTGCTGAATGATCTTTTTTCTAGTTTTGCTTTTCTAGTGTCCTTGTCAAAAGATTGTATCACAGGTTACAGGTAGTCCAGCTCCTCCAGGATGTCACATTCACACAGGTTTGCTGCGCCTCAACATGAGAGGAGACGAGCTGCTACATGACAAGAGCCAAACAGAGCTCTAGATGGGGATCAAACCAGAAGCAGGACTAGTATCTGTTCCTTTGTGTGAGCAGGGACAGAAATGGTAAATGTATTTGTATAGCGCTTTACTAGTCCCCACTAGGGACCCCGAAGCGCTTTACACATCCAGTCATCCATCATCCACACACTGATGGCAGCTACATTGTAGCCACAGCCACCCTGGGGCACTGACAGAGGCGAGGCTGCCGGACACTGGCGCCACCGGGCCCTCTGACCACCACCAGTAGGCAACGTCGTCTTGCCCAAGGACACAACGACCGAGACTGCCCAAGCCGGGGCTCGAACCGGCAACCTTTCGATTACAAGACGAACTCCCAACTCTTGAGCCACGATCGCCCCACAGAAAGAGCACTACCAGAGCTCACTGTGACACAACCCTTACACAATCACTGTTTAGCAATCCTCCAAAAACTGGTCTTCAGTTTCATAAGAGTCAAACTATCTCAGCATCCTCTGATAGGAGCTCTGGCAACGGCTCTGAAAGAGGGACTAAAATTAGACTTGAAGCCCAACATTATGACTTAAGAGACAAATGAACGGAAACTGGGAGGCTGTAGCTCACGAGTTAGAGCATCTACTAATTCTAAGGTTGGTTGTTTGACCCCTGGCTGCTCGAGTCTGCATCTGTGGACAAGATACTGAACCCTGCTCTGCAATTCACTGATGAGAGTGTGAATGTTAGATAAAAAGCAGTTATGGAGAGAAAAACATGCATGTGTGAATGAGGCATGCTGCATGAAGTAGAAAAGTGCGATATGAAGACTATTGTAAATACTGTACTGTTTACAGCCCTTTGGAAAATGCACAACATATGTATTTTATCTGATACACAACAAACGAAGAAGGCAAAGGTTTGGACAGCAGTCCTCAGGTTTTAATATTTGTGCTGTTCGAGGCTTTGATTAGGCTTCAGAAACTGCAACGAGGAATAACATCAGTATTTCTGTTGACCTCACCTGAAGCTCAGAGACGATGTCCTGCACCTCGGAGGTGAAATGAAACAGCACTAAGTCAGCTGATTTGCTGGGGTCAAGGGTCACCACGTCCTGTGAAGGTATGTTACAAAATGTTTTGGTATTTTTGGTCAGACAGTTTCATCCTTCATTCATCCTCCTGAATTTGCAAATACAGACATGTGGAAAAAAGGGAAACATTTAAAAATAGCAGCAAACTGGGATTCAAGCAGACTGCAAGTGCTTCAACTATTAGTTCATGTCTACTTAGTCTCTGAGTGTTTAGGTTGATATTTTGTAATCCGTTTTGCATCTGCAATCACAGAATATTTCAAATTCATTGACCAAGATGAGATCGGACTGTCTGAGAATTACAGCTGTGTTTACACAAAGACCCCACGAGGCCATGTTGGTTTTTTACTTTGTTTTTATTTATATAGCACATTTAATAACAGCAAAATGTTGGCCAAAGTGCTGCACAAAGATGAAAGATTACACAGTAACAAACAATATCAATGACAGATTTGCGTCACCTCTCTGAAGCAGCCTGGACTCAGACGTGGCCAGGAGCAAGAGATCACTTGATCTAAGAGCTCAAATAAGGCTGCAGCCAGTCAGACAGATACTCTGGAGCCTGACCGTTCAGCACTTTATATTCATCAATAAAATGTTGGATTTAATTCTAAAGCGGACTGGGAGCCAGTGCGGCGAGCACCGGGGAAACGTGTTTGCGTCTCTTCGTGTCAGGAGACGAGCTGCAGCGCTCTGGACCAGCTGGAGCCGTGCTAGACAACGCTGGCTAACAGCTACATATGAAGGATTACAGTGGTCCATAAAAGCGTGAACTGCCCGTTTTAGTTTTTTAAAAGATAAGAATGATCTCACCTTGGATAAGATTTAAAAAAGGACCGCTGTACAACAGAGTTAATCTGTTACTCAAAGGTAAACTTATTATCAGGGATAACCCCCAGATTTTTGGCATGCGGTTTAACACAAGGTGCCAAAGTGTGCAGATCCGGGGTACTAGAATAGCAGCTTGATCCAAAGATGATCGCTTCAGTTTTTTCCTCGTTAAAATTAAGAAAATTTGAGGCCATCCAGGTCTTAACTTCGTCGAGACACTGAAATAAGGATGAGCATGTGTGTCAACTGAAACCAAGTGTTAACTGATGGTGTGCTGACAGAAGCATCAGGATAACCTGTGACGTGTACAGGGCGCGCTGCAGACTGCAGACAGCAGCTCAGAGTGCAGACGGGAGACGACCACAGAAAACTGCAGAAGCAACCCGAGAGATCCTCAAGACAAGAAGATAGCTAGCTCAGTGGGTAAAGTGTTGGACCCGTGATCAGAAGGTCAGGGGTTCGATTCCCCTGAACGGCTACCCTTGAGGTACCCCTGAGCAAGGCACCGTCCCTACACACTGCTCCCCGGGCGCCTAATGGCTGCCCACTGCTTCACTGAGTGATCAGGTTCAATGCAGAGAGGAATTTCCCCACGGGGATCAATACAGTACACATTATTGTTATTCATCTAATCGTGATCCAACGCAGCAGCTTCAGAGTGAAAAACATTATTTGTTATGTACTAAGACTTTCTTCCTGCAGTGGCACATCAATGCTTAACCCTCGGTAAGGCAAGTGCAGGCATGGAACCTCCCAAACTCAGACAGCGTCCGGTTTCCTTTCTCTGAATAGATAAGACTTCATTATCATATCTACTACATACATCCTGTGTTTGATCTGTGTAGGGTGACTGCATTTCTGCCTGGCAACAGGGTAATAAAGATGTGGCAGGAAACTATAGGGTCTGCTTCCTGTGTGGACTGAAATCATTTCTACAAGAATAAAACTAACAAAAGACCAAAAACAGCTGTTGATTTCTTTTATTTAATGCACTAAACACAACAAGAGAGAACCGCAAACAAGGAGCAGCTTGAGGTGTCAACAACAAAAGCCTGCCAGAGCATCTACAGACAGGAAACAGCATCTGTATGCCCATAGACGAAGGACATCCAAGACATCTGACGGACCTTCAGACCAGACTGATTTCTGAGCTTCTGTCATTTGGGACAGTTAAGGCCACACTGTTGTTAAACCTCTTGAATTAAAGCTTCCACTTTAATCCCATGTTGATTGTCTTTCATGTTGAAGCACAAAATTACAAATACTTGTACTAACTGTCGACCCTTCACAGTAACAGTGACGCATATATTGCAAATACACGTTTGTAAAAAAAGACTTTGAGTCAAAAAAGAAACCAAAGTGGACTCACAGCAGTCAGAGTCAGAACAGGCTCTTTTGTGAACACTCTGCTATTGACAGAGTGAGCGACCTACAGCCTGCTAACCACTGTCAGAAATGTTAGAAATCTCTCATTAAACACCTACCAATGTGACCCATTTAGCCTGTGACTGTCACACTCAACCCACCATCTACCACAGTAATAAGCACCAGGATGTAATGCACAGCTCTGTGTGTGTGTGTGTGTGTGTGTACTAACCCTTATGTGCTTCAGCACTTTGCTCTTGACTCGTTGTTTTTCCTCGTGGCTGTATCCAGGCATGGACAGCAGGTTGTGGATGTAGTTAAAGATTTCCCACTGACAAACAGTCACACTCAATTATTCCATAGATATAATATCTACATATACAGCATAATACATTTGCAAGTTTACACTTTTAAGTCAAATGACCTGAATAATCTCACCTTTCTGAGGGGGTCTTTCAGGTAGCAGTCAATGATCATGTCATACTGATGATTCTTCTCATAAAGAAATTCACAGATTTGGTAGCTGGTGGCAAAACACATGATAATAAGAAGAAAATCCTGCAGCATTGCTACCATTTGAATTACATGATGTGTTCATATATAAACTCTCTCAGCTGTTTTCACAGGTAACGTATGTAAGGCAAAAGATCCACACTCCTATATGTGTTGATGTGAAAATGCACAAGAGTGAAATTGGTGTATCACAAATATGTCGTGCATATCAAATACTGACAAAGTTAAAGCAGCAATAAAACACTGTGTATTTTCTCTCACTCACATGGCTTTGTGCTTTGCACTGTTCATACGGACAAATCTATCAGTAACCTTCACATTTAGAAACTTCTCAACTTTCCCTTCTCTGAGTCCAGGTTTACACACGATTTCAGGTTTTTGCCAAACAAATCCAAACTCTGCTTGGTTCATCTGTTGCCCTCAGTGTGCACTTGTTTAAAGCAAGAAAACTCAAAGAGACATTTTTCCTTCAAAGGCTGGTGGAACCACAGCAGTCAGTTAAATCAGGAGTGAACTAAAAGTTGCTCATGCAAAGTTTGCATACGTGTTGATAAATGCTGCAGTTAAAAGTTGTTAAAACTGAATTCTCCTTCGTTGTGTTCAGCTACTTACAACTTGGCTTTCTCTGCCAGCATCAGGAGTCTTTCTTCATTAAACTGGACCACGCCCCCGACCTGCAGGAGCTCCAGCAGAACCTTTAAATCAATCACAAAGTTAGTTATTACGCTTGAATCAGCAGCTGAATGCAGTAGTTGTGGTCAAAGGTTCTCATTTACGCTCTAATGACGCAGCATCTTTAGTGACTCGGGTGCTCAAGTCTGGATTTTCTCTAATCTACGAGGTCTCACAGTTATTAAAGATGTATTCTGTACAATCAGCCGATCCTGGAAGGAGAACCGTTCAGTGAAACGATGATCCTGCCCACAGCTGTATGTCAGACAAGAACACCGCTGAAGTCCAGCAGCTGCTCGCTGCCGTTTACAGACTGTAGTTAAAAGAAGGAGGGATGCTGCGCTGTGGGAAACACAGACTTTCAGATGTGCTGCTCCGAATGCCAAATTCAAAATGAGCTCATGTTTGTCTTAAAACGGTTCCTTTTCTCAGTGTAAACATTTGGTGTATTTTCTATGATGTGTGAACAAAGCTGAATACTGCTGCCAGCATCAGCCGTAGGGCTCCGAGGACCTGCACTCCCAGCAGTCCGTGATCCTGACGCACATTTACAACCAGAGCACAAAGCAGGCGACCACGCCAGTGTTTTAGAAAACGCTGCGTCTGGTTCCTGTGCCAGGAGGTCGACACGCTGGAGCTCGCTGACGCCTATCGGCACCAAGGCAACTGTTGAGAGCGGCGAGCAAGCGCAAGGTCACGAGAGAGACGGAGGTTTGTGTATTTAACCTGCTGCCTTTCAGTGTGTCGGGAATCATCGTCCGGACAACAAAGGAACTCCAGCACCTGCACAGACAATGAGATCATTGAAAGATCAGAAAGAGGAAAGACAAACCAATTCATTTAAAGACTCAAAGGTGAAACGTCATCGACTTGTTTTCAGGTCATAGTCGAGAGTCCGTCTGGCTTAAGTCTCGTTACATCTGCGAGAGGTTGCTAAGACTAGATCATCTTCAATCCTTCATATGTTACACTAATATGTTAATAAAGTCTAAACACTTTGTGTGCACAGACACGACTTTGCCAGAGGAATGAACACTTTGCAAACAGAGAGGTGCAGGCGGCTGCCTGATGCAGTTCACCTGTACAGATACGCTCAAGCTGTGAACAACACAGAATCAAAACCTCATTTATTTCAACACAAGTAAGCAAGCAGAGAAAACAGGTTTGTGTTTGTGCTACGTCACACATCTGGAAGCTGCTTCTCAAGGAGAATAATGGTTCTAGTTCCTCCTCTAAATCCAGGCAGGATTCGATGGTGTGATCCAAATTAGGAAATCAATCTGTTCATGGTCATGTGTTTTTGTGCTCAGGCCGTGAGGTAGTCAAATCAGAAATGCTGAATAAACATTGAAATTGCTTCGAGGACGGCCTAGCTCAAAAAAAGACTGAACGTATAACAGCTACTGGTCACCTGATCAAAGAGCTTCCTGTTCACAAACAGGGTGTTGTCTGGTTTGGCCAACTGACGAGCTAAAAAGGTGAAGAGCCCGCCCACTTGGGAGGGAGTGAAGTCTGCGTTGTCCACCATTACCTAGAGAAACAGAAACGCAAACCACAGTCATGACTGCACCGTACTACACGAGTAGACGTTTGCCATTAAGTCCGCTTTATTTCCCAAATATGGTAAAAAATAAAGAATTTCTTATTTTGGGTTTTATCTACAGCACTGTGCAAAAGTCTGGAGCCAGATTTAGTTTCTGAAGGACTTCCAAAGTGTTTTCAGTGCAGTCCTGGTCCCAGACCATTTCCATCAACTTAACACTGAATCACTCAGTCAAAGACGCAAGGACTGACGTTTTCAGACTATTTTTTATTTGCATCCACTAACTGGATCTATGAAATGCCAAAGATAGCGCAGCGGTTTTGTTTAATTGGTGTTCAGTGTTTCCTTCACAAAAGTGTGAGGCCTACAAACAAACAGATGAAGAACAGCATCTGAAAGTCATGTCCATAAGAAAGACCCGACACACACAGGGTGTCGTGTCAGGAAGGCTGTGGGGCAGCTGGAAACAAGAAGAGCAGAGTGTGGGCGGCCAGCGCTGGAAAGCCGCCGCCACACATAGTAATAAAGAGTTCTTCACAGCCGGCGTGTGCGTCCTGTGCTCACTGCCCACATTGTGGTTTTACCTGAAGTAAGATGTCCACTATCCTCTGCTGGTACTCAAGGGCCTGCTTGTCATTTTTAAAGTCCTCAAATGTCTAGAAAGAAGTGAGAACATCATAATGAGTGAAGAACAACCATAAAAGTAACATTTCCCTTTTTGAGGGAAACTCCCACATCGGTCTGCACTCTGTGGTTATTAGCATACATCTACACTTGTGCCCTAAAGGTGATCTTTCAGGGTACTGTGGTGGTCTCCCAGTGCCGACCTGCCGCTTCACGTTCACTCTGCCTCTCTGCGTTAAGGGAACGCCACTTTTCCTTTCCTTCAGAGGACACGGAGCACACACGTTGTCGTCTGCGTCCTTAGCTGACACGCCTGGTTTCCTCTGCCACTCAGTATAAAACTCCAGGCATCATCAGATCGTTGTAGTCGCACACACTCAGTAATACTTAGCGTGCAGTTTTCCACTTCCCTGACGTTTCGGCCCAGTGCCCAAGTCTTGACTTTTCCTGACCCCTCCCCTTTGCAACCCTGCCTGTCAACTCTGATTCCCACTGCAAAGCAAACAGACATTAAAGAAAAGGCTGGACTCATGTTAAGCTTGGAGCTCCCTGCATACCTGCTCAGCTCCCCTGGCATCACACTCTTCCTCCTGTTTGTAAAGTAAGCTGTGTTGGAGTCCTCTGACACAGTAACAACTGTCAGAAATGACAGTCCAAAACACTGACCCGTGAATTCAACGTCTAAAAACAAAAAATGTGCATGTTAGCATTGAAGCGCACTGATAAATGCTGTGTGACGGAGCTAGCTAAGATGTGAGGAACTTGGAGAAGTATCTATATAAAGTTATCTACTCCAAGTTGATACCAAAGAGCTTAACTTGACGCCCAATAAACCCAGAAAAGAATTTGGATACTGTGCATGCAGAGCGCACTGTGTTTGATCACTGTCTCTGCATGCTGCTGCTCTGTATGCCCACTCTTTGTAAGATTCTTTATGTTCATGATTGTCGCTGTTTGCCACATTTAATGACAGACGATCTTCCCAGGGGAATTTGCATCTTCTCCTGCAGTCGAACCAGGGAAACCAGCCAACTGGGTAAACCATTAAACCATCAAACCACGCCAGGCTAAACCACAAACAACAACAAACAAAATAAAAACCCAGATCTGAATACATTCTGATTACATTTAAAATTTTAATCTCACCATGGCGAGAACATTGAGAAATTCCCTGGTGTCAAAGTGGAGGAGTGTACGAATGAATGGGAAAACGTCCTCTTCCTCGGACGAGTCGGCTGAGTGGAGACGGATTAGGAAGTCAAAAACCTGACAGACACAAGAACATGTCAAACATTAGTTACCAGTGTTTAGAAAAAAGGCATCACTGAAAGGTTTCTCTGGGATTAATCCACGGATGTTCCCGGTGACTGATTTCTGCGTCAGATAATCCGATGAGACAAACCAGCGAGTCTAAAACTCCCAGAGCTGCTCAACAGATGATGCCGTAAACAAACCCTTCTAACAGTCACACCTGAGGCGATGCTGAGCTGTGTGGACCCTGCATGTTGTACCCAAGCAGACAGAAAAAACAAGAAATGATGTTAAATGTGATACAAAAGTGTGTCTGCTGGAATGCTGACGACGAGGACGAATTTCACCTTTCAGCAGAGCAATGACCCCAAATGTGCATCCAAAGAAAAAAATGGCTTCACACGAAGATTAAAGGTTGAATCTTTTTTAAGATTTCCTTTGAGTTTGAGGATCACAAATCTGATCTCAGATCATCGTCTGGTGTTCCTCTAACAATCCCAAACTGAATCACGCTGTGAGTGATGATCTCCAAGACTTGAATGCCATTCCTGCTTTCCCTTCTGGGAAGGCCCTGACCCAGAAGGCTTATGAGACTAAATTAGTCCCTATTATAGTGAGCATGATAGTGTGGCAAACATCCAGCTGATTTTGAAAACAGGCTGGGAGGGCACTGACCCAACCAGCTATATTCCTCTGCTATATCACTAAAACTGTCCTTAGCCGTGTTTCCTTACACGCTAACATCAGCACATCGCTGTGGTTGGTTGTGTCCAGTTTACTCTGCTGGAGCGTCTCGTGACTGGTGCTATCAGAATGAACTGAACCGGGAAAAAATGTGTTTAACCAGCTAGTATTTCTGTTACCAACCAGCAAGAGCAACAGTCTTCACTGATAATAGACGTTCACAGTATTGATGGACCTGCAGGCGCTGTGATTTATAATCACAGGACAGCGTAGTTAATCAGTACAACTGTATCTGCATACCTGGTTCTTGACTTGAACCACAAGGTCTTCTGGGATATCTCCAAGTGGATACGCCCTCCCTGCAAGACAACAGCTACGCGCACACACACACACACACACACACACACACACACACACACCATATATTGTCAGATATATGCATAAACAGTGGTGTGTACATAATACAAAGATTCGACTCAGGTGCACAAACCTAAAGCCACGAGCTTAAAATCACAATAAACGTTCGACTGCTCGTCCACAGTAAACGTAGCATTTATGCTAAACAGGGGTTTATGCTACAATAAACTGAGGATGAGTTACCTTATGTACACGAGTAGTTTGTTTCCCATTACCACGTTCTCATCTAACCAAGAACAGAAATGCAGAGATTTATTTGATGAAAAGCTTTGCTATCAAGATGGACAACAACGGATCAAATGTGGTTTTTACCTGTTAGGCTCCTTCCCTCCTTAAGTGTTGGACCAATCACTGCAAAGAGTTTCTGAAATAAAGAGGATTTATCAATCAATGAATCAATCGATTCAGATGTTTTTTTAAAGGTTTGTTAAAAAAGAAAAAGCTTTGGAGACGATCAGTGAACAAACTGTTACCCATCATGCACCAGTACGTGGTGCAGATGGAGGCCCGTCTTCTCCAAATGACTGAATCAGCTCTGCTGCCATGGCAACCCTCTACATCTGCCTGACAGACTGCCCAACAAACGGGATTTTTATGAATCATTCTCATTTAAATCCACGTAGATGGAAAAACTGAACTGAATGCAGTGTTCATCTCACCATCTCACCTAAATGTTCATTAACCTTTATTTCTGATGAAATGAGACGATAACTAAATAAAAACTGATGCATAAGGACAAAAACTGATGAAATGACACTTTGCCACTGAATAAAAGTGAGAGGAAGCCTTATATTGTCTCCTGCCCTCTGACTGATACTGTAAACATTGTTGTAGTGGCTGTACTTGGATAATGACAATGACGTGAGTTCGGCTGTTGTCCCATTCTTGTCTGATAGCAGATTCCTGCTGCTCAACAGTCCCGGGTCGCCCGTGTTGTACTTTTGTTTTCATGCCTGCACAGACCTTCAGTGTTTATAGAGTTGCTACTACAAAGCCATGCTGTGGGAATAGATGTAGCATGAGGTTTAGCATTGTCTTGCTAACAGACATTGTGTGGACATTCTGATCTAAAACCTGTGCATACATTTCAGCTCTGATGGAGCCTGTGTTGCATACTGTTGATTAATGAGTATTTGTAGATGCAGTTTTGCAGATTAGTCACGCCGCCTCACTAACATACCTTTTTATACCCAATCACATCGCTGGCTTTTTGCTAAGCAACCACATTAGTCTCATCCATCTTTTTAGTAACACTTACTTTTCGTACTTTGGAACCTTTGTTGTCTCTTAAAATGACACATTTTCATTACTCGAATTCATGTCAGACAATAAAATAATGCTTCTGTAAAGAAACTGCCCTGCTATGAGACAAAAGGACCGACCTCCATTGGAGTGATGTAGTCATTCATCCCACTGTTGAAAACGTAGATCATTGCATCATAGAGCTGGTTCTCCCAACATACTTGGACCACCTACACACACACAGACACACACAGGACCATTTATCAGTATAACTGTACTCGGACTGTTCTCAGTCATTGGGTGGGCTGCTGCTGACACAAACACACAAACACACAGAACCTCGTCGCCATTTCTGATTTATATACAGAGTTTGACAGCTCGCACAGTTTTTGCTGGACGGTTTTTACTACACATGCATACACACCTGCTGGATGTCCAAGCTGGTAACATCTAGGTGGACGATGCATCTCTCCAGACTGTCCATCATACCATTACTATGGTAGTGGTCAAGGAGGTCCCTCATAATGGCTGCAGTGAGGTGTCCAACACGATCAGCAACAACGTACGACTCCAGTGACTCCAAGAACACAGCCTTAGCAACCATATTCTCTACCAGCCGCGAATACAGCTGGTTAAAGAGGAGGTCACTGTACACACACACACACACACACACACACACACACACACACGCACGCACGCGCACGCACACACGCGCACACACACACAGACACAGACACACACACAGACACATGCACACACACACACACGCGCACACACACACACACGCGCACACACAGACACATGCACACACACAGACACACGCACGCACACACGCGCACACACACACACACACAGACACACACACACGCACACACACACACACAGACACACACACGCGCACACACACACACACACAGACACACACACGCGCACACACACACACACACAGACACATGCACACACACAGACACACGCACGCACACACGCGCACACACACACACACACACAGACACACACACACGCACACACACACACACAGACACACACAGACACACACACACACACACAGACACACACACGCACACACGCGCACACACACACACACACAGACACACGCACGCACACACGCGCACACACACACACACACACAGACACACACACACGCACACACACACACACAGACACACACACACACAGACACACGCACGCACACACGCGCACACACACACACACACACACACACACACACACAGACACACACAGACACACACACACACACACAGACACACACACGCGCACACACACACGCGCACACACACACGCGCACACACACACACGCACACACGCGCACACACACACAGAAAAAGAAAATCTGAAGTCAACATTGTTGGTGGTACAACAAAAACGTATTCGGATCAGTTCATCCCTTTGATGTGATGCAGTACATGAAGTATAAAGTACTCCATGTGCTGGCTCAGACCCAAACACACATTTACAGAGTGTTACAGCATACACACCTGTGCACCAATGTTCCCTCTAAGCTGCGCACTGCTCGCACGTCTCTGCGCACAGAAAATCTGCATTGCGCACAAAATAATCTAACCTGAGTTGAAATTAAAACTTTAACAATTCTGTTTTGCAGTGTTAGTCATTACTGGCCGCTCCCGTATGGGAACGATGCCACCTTATCTCAAAGTCCACCAATAATGTGTATATGCGCAGCCAATCAGCGTCGCTGACAGGCTATGACAGCGTCCTTATGTGCGACACCGGTGTTTTAGCAAAGCGGCTGATGTGGAGTGAAGCCACGTTAGTGTACAACCATTGGAGATGTGAGCAGGACAGACGGAACAACTGACGGGAAAAGTGTGGACTTTATACCAGTTTTTAAATCGTGTTGATCGGCCACGTAAAACCAGAGTTATGATAAAAAACACGCAATGTTTGGTTTTCTTCCTGAATACTGTCGTTGTTTATATTTACTGCGGGAAGAAACGGGAAAAACGGCGTTTCATAAGGAAAACGCTCGAAAGCCTGTGAGCAAAGACAAAACCAACCCCCCCCCCCCCCCCCCGCCCTTTCCTATTGGTCGAAAAATGTACCATGTCGACCAATCAAAAAATGATATGGCAACGTGGCATCTAGTTGTTAAGAAACGGGGGACGTTTTAGGAGTGACGGCGTGTTTGAGATGTGAGAGATTTGAGACGTTTAGCGCAAATCTTGTGTAGTCAGTGTGTAGTGAGTGTGTAGTGAGTGTGTAGTCAGCGTGTAGTCAGCGTGTAGTCAGTGTGTAGTCAGTGTGTAGTTATTGTGTAGTTATTGTGTAGTCAGTGTGTAGTTATTGTGTAGTTATTGTGTAGTTATTGTGTAGTCAGTGTGTAGTTATTGTGTAGTTATTGTGTAGTTATTGTGTAGTTAGTGTGTAGTTATTGTGTAGTCAGCGTGTAGTTATTGTGTAGTCAGCGTGTAGTTATTGTGTAGTGAGCGTGTAGTTATTGTGTAGTTATTGTGTAGTCAGTGTGTAGTCAGTGTGTAGTCAGCGTGTAGTCAGCGTGTAGTCAGCGTGTAGTTATTGTGTAGTTATTGTGTAGTTATTGTGTAGTTATTGTGTAGTCAGCGTGTAGTTATTGTGTAGTCAGCGTGTAGTTATTGTGTAGTCAGCGTGTAGTTATTGTGTAGTCAGCGTGTAGTTAGTGTGTAGTCAGCGTGTAGTTAGTGTGTAGTCAGCGTGTAGTTAGTGTGTAGTCAGCGTGTAGTTAGTGTAGTCAGCGTGTAGTTAGTGTAGTCAGCGTGTAGTTAGTGTAGTCAGCGTGTAGTTATTGTGTAGTCAGCGTGTAGTCAGCGTGTAGTTATTGTGTAGTCAGCGTGTAGTTATTGTGTAGTCAGCGTGTAGTTATTGTGTAGTCAGCGTGTAGTCAGCGTGTAGTCAGCGTGTAGTTATTGTGTAGTCAGCGTGTAGTTATTGTGTAGTTATTGTGTAGTCAGCGTGTAGTCAGCGTGTAGTCAGCGTGTAGTCAGCGTGTAGTTATTGTGTAGTGAGTGTGTAGTTATTGTGTAGTCAGCGTGTAGTCAGCGTGTAGTCAGCGTGTAGTTATTGTGTAGTTATTGTGTAGTCAGCGTGTAGTCAGCGTGTAGTCAGCGTGTAGTTATTGTGTAGTGAGTGTGTAGTTATTGTGTAGTCAGCGTGTAGTCAGCGTGTAGTCAGCGTGTAGTCAGCGTGTAGTCAGCGTGTAGTGAGCGTGTAGTTATTGTGTAGTGAGCGTGTAGTGAGCGTGTAGTCAGCGTGTAGTCAGCGTGTAGTTATTGTGTAGTGAGCGTGTAGTTATTGTGTAGTCAGCGTGTAGTTATTGTGTAGTGAGTGTGTAGTTATTGTGTAGTGAGTGTGTAGTTATTGTGTAGTCAGCGTGTAGTCAGCGTGTAGTCAGTGTGTAGTCAGCGTGTAGTCAGCGTGTAGTTATTGTGTAGTGAGTGTGTAGTGAGTGTGTAGTTATTGTGTAGTCAGCGTGTAGTCAGCGTGTAGTGAGTGTGTAGTTATTGTGTAGTCAGTGTGTAGTCAGTGTGTAGTGAGTGTGTAGTTATTGTGTAGTCAGTGTGTAGTCAGCGTTTAGTTATTGTGTAGTGAGTGTGTAGTGAGTGTGTAGTTATTGTGTAGTGAGTGTGTAGTTATTGTGTAGTCAGTGTGTAGTTATTGTGTAGTGAGTGTGTAGTCAGCGTGTAGTCAGCGTGTAGTCAGTGTGTAGTCAGCGTGTAGTCAGCGTTTAGTTATTGTGTAGTGAGTGTGTAGTTATTGTGTAGTCAGTGTGTAGTTATTGTGTAGTCAGTGTGTAGTTAGTGTGTAGTCAGTGTGTAGTCAGTGTGTAGTCAGTGTGTAGTTAGTGTGTAGTTAGTGTGTAGTTAGCGTGTAGTCAGTGTGTAGTTAGTGTGTAGTTAGCGTGTAGTCAGTGTGTAGTCAGTGTGTAGTTAGCGTGTAGTCAGTGTGTAGTTAGTGTGTAGTTAGCGTGTAGTCAGTGTGTAGTCAGTGTGTAGTTAGCGTGTAGTCAGTGTGTAGTTAGTGTGTAGTCAGTGTGTAGTTAGTGTGTAGTTAGCGTGTAGTCAGTGTGTAGTTAGTGTGTAGTTAGCGTGTAGTCAGTGTGTAGTCAGTGTGTAGTTAGCGTGTAGTCAGTGTGTAGTCAGCGTGTAGTTAGCGTGTAGTCAGTGTGTAGTCAGTGTGTAGTTAGCGTGTAGTCAGTGTGTAGTCAGCGTGTAGTCAGCGTGTAGTCAGCGTGTAGTCAGTGTGTAGTCAGTGTGTAGTTAGCGTGTAGTCAGTGTGTAGTCAGTGTGCAGTTAGTGTGTAGTCAGCGTGTAGTTAGTGTGTAGTCAGTGTGTAGTTAGTGTGTAGTCAGTGTGTAGTCAGTGTGTAGTCAGTGTGTAGTTAGCGTGTAGTCAGTGTGTAGTCAGTGTGCAGTTAGTGTGTAGTCAGCGTGTAGTTAGTGTGTAGTCAGTGTGTAGTTAGTGTGTAGTCAGTGTGTAGTGTAGTCAGTAGTGTTGTTGTGTGTCAGAACAATGAGGCGCCTGCTGAGTGTTACAGGTGTTACAGCAGTGACACATCTGCTGCTGTCAGGCCTGCAGGTATCAGGCTGTTGTTCTCCTTCATCTCATAGTGGACACAAATTATTTTTGGAGCGGCACAAATAATTTGTGTGGCATCAGATTTGATGCAGAACAGCTGATTGTTCTGTAAATAGTGTTTGTTTAAAAACGTCTTGGCTGCATTTAAAAGAATAGCTGCAAAAAACTTACTTTTTTGAAGTAACTATATAATTAACTGCCCAACATTGGTCATTATTTACTGTATGTTGCAGACAGAGTTACAGACTCTCTCCCAGACCACAGACTCACAATACAGTCAGAGCTTTTTAAAAATAAAGAAAAGAAAGTTGTGTTTTCAAAATTGGAGTTCAAGTTATTTTCCTTCCAACAGTGTTAACATGCTGCAGGTCAGGAACAAGATTGTTTACATTCTCATTGTAAGTGGGCTGAAGCAGGTAATTAAAAGTAGTCTAACATAAATGCTGTAATTTGATTACTTTAATAAACATGTAACTTGGATGCTGGCGTGACCACAGTGCACACGTCTGCTGTCGCTCACAGTGGTCCAGGGGACGCTCAGGGAGTTTGTGTGTTCGCTCACACACGTGAAACATTAGAGGGAACACTGGTGTGCACTGGTGGAGTTTTTTAAATATTTTCATTGTAATCTATAAGCGTGTTTCAAATGCTGTCTGCAAGTTTAAAAACATTGAATTAATTAAAATTACACAAGAAGTTTTAAGATCTTTTGTCTTCATTTTAGTGTCAGAAGCTTTGATGACCCACTTTGTTGAATATTACTCAGTAAGATTATACTGTCAACTGAAAGATGAAGACTGATGGCTACTAAGCCTTTTTCTTCAAACTGAGCCTCATTCATCTGATCACACACATTCATAGAGGCACTCTTTTCTATACTTAAGGGGTTTATCTGAAATTCACGGTCACACAGTCAGCTGATTCACCAACTTTCCGATTGGTAGACGACCTGAGCCAACGCTGCCCCAAAGATAAAATAGCAGACCTAAAAGGTTATCCATCCACCTATCCTCTTCCCTCATCCT
Organism: Copadichromis virginalis; assembly: GCF_057382275.1. Classification (NCBI taxonomy): domain Eukaryota; kingdom Metazoa; phylum Chordata; class Actinopteri; order Cichliformes; family Cichlidae; genus Copadichromis; species Copadichromis virginalis. The sequence goes on along the minus strand of NC_140636.1, from coordinate 6,280,148 downwards.
ATCAGGTCACACCTCAGACAGGGCTAAGCTATGGGCAATTTAGATTCACGTGTGTGTTCACGTACGCCCTCTGTAGCAGCAGGCAGTAATCCACCAGGACTGGAACTACATCCTGAGAGAAACACAAAGAGAGGGTGGGGTTGGTAGAGAATTACTTCAAATGTTAAACATTCATGTCAACAAAACAGAGCTGATTAAACAGTAACAATCAGCATCTTAACTCTTTCAGCTACATACACATAGCCCATAGGTAAATCATGTTGGCTGCTTTATGAATACCAGCAAGGACAGAGAGAATGGAAACACTGGAAAACTCTCCGCTCTCTATGTGCAGACCTCTCTGCATTGACACCTGTTATTAATCTCTGTCTCTCTTGCACAGCATCCCGTCTTCCTTCTCTCACCCCAACCAATCACAGCAGATGGCCCCGCCCCTCCCTGAGCCTGGTTCTGCTGGAGATTTCTTCCTGTTAAAGGGGAGTTTTTCTGTGGGCAAAGTGCTTGCTGATCGGGGGTCATATGAGTGTTGGGCCTTTCTCTGTATTATTGTAGGGTCTACTTTACAAGCCTTGAGGCCACTGTTGTTGTGATTTGGTGCTGTATAAAAAAACTGAACTGATTTGAATTGGAAATCACTTTTTTTCGAACAACACGGGTAAATTTCTGTATCCTAAAAATGTTGCACAGCCACCGGCCACCAGATGGAGCATCACTGTTGAGAAGCACCATCAATCTGTTAGTCTAGGCCTGATCTTTTTCTTAACACCGTCAGAATGCCATCCTGGATACAAGATTTTATTTCATTCATTTTTGAGCAATGTGCATCATTCATAATGCACCGGCACACTTTTAGTCTTTATTTCTTTTTTACACATCTTTGTGGTATCATGCTTTCGTGTTATAGTTTACATCAGTTCTGTTTAGAGTATAATGTTGGTACGATGCGAGGTGCTGCACATTTAGCAAGCGTGGGATTAATGGATTTGTCTTTGTCCATTAAACTCTTCTGGAACTGAAGCTGATATCTGAGTGTTTCTTAGTCTGTCTCATTTTTCTTTGAGTCAACTAAGTTCGTTGGAACGTCCCTAGCTCTGATTATAATGCTCTGCAACCAGGGAATCTTTTTTTTCTACAAAACACAGAACTTGAGGCCAATATGCTTGATGAACTCAGATCCTGAATAATAAGATAAGAAGACTCGTCAGTTTAATACAAAGTGGACTGATCGGTTGGACGCCAGTACCATGCTACTGTACTAACTTTGTGGCTACACACTTGTGTTCTCTACGGCAGTTTAGTTTACCTGGAAATGTTGCTCCATCACTTGGATTTTGCCTTGTTCTGGACACTTTTTCAAAGCATGCTCAGCAAACTGGAAAAGGATCTCGATCATCTGTGGACACAGTGAGTTTAGAAAGCTGAAATGTCAAAGTAAAAGTAGATTTGATGCAACAGACAACGTTTATCTTTTCTCACCTTGTCACTGACCACTGCCTTCCTCTTCAGAGAATCTCCATACAGGCCTTAAAAACACACAGTTCACAAATGATCTGTCATAAGTAGTATATATAAGTATAGTATGTATAATATAGTATATATAACAGTATCAGTATAATGTTATGAGTATGGTAACATTTAGCTACAAGCATGCAGTGATACTGTTTGTCAAAAACTGGAAACGACCCCACTGTTGGTGCTGGTGTTGGTCAGGAATTATTCTTTGCAGGCAGCTTATTAGGGTCATGCTCAAGAGAGTCAACAGATTTGACCAAAGTGCCAAAAGCGTGCATTAAAACTTCATAGCCCCAAGACAAATGGCAGTGAAATCCAGGATACACATATCATAACTGATGGCTGGTCACACTGGATATGACCAAAGTCTGGATTATCACACGATCCTACTGGCATCCAAGCAGAATGGGCACCAGCTGTGCACATTTCTGGAATGCCAATTAGTTAATCACATATCGTACACGAGAAGCTGGAGAAACACCAAGGACTCAGAGAAGAGGTGGAGAAGATGTGGAGGGTGAAGGTGACGGTGGTCCTAGTGGGCATCGGAGCGCTCGGTATAGATATCGCAGGCAAGTGTAATGTGTGGCTGTGATATCGATGACAGAGGAGTGAAATGAATTATACCCACCAACCACAGCCTTAGCAGCTCCCTCGTGAAAGGACCAGGCCAAAGAGAGGGCTTCAACAAAATGTTCCTGCTTCATCAAGCAGTCAATGCGCTGGACATATAAGCAGAGACAGGGAAGGGCAAAGGTCAAGGTCAGGCCTACGCAATTCTAATTAAACAGTGATTGTTGCTGCTAATGGACAGATACTCAAACTGTCACACCCACCTCTCTCCAGTTCCGTAGAGTCATAATGTGAGCTGACTGAGGGGTGAGACAACATAACATTAGACAGTCAAATGGGACACGCTCAGTGTGTGCTCTTCTCTGAAATATGAAACTCTTCTGATTATTAAACCTCAAAACCCCGAAAATATACAATGTATACATAACTGATAGGTCCTAGTCATAGTCCACCGAGGACAATGACTGTCTTTTTCTGTTATGACTCAAACTTTATTAGATTTTAATATTAAAACAACAACAAAGAAACAAAGAAACAAAAAAACAAACAAGCCAGAAGACAGAGTGGACAAATTGAGAATCGATGCATATTTCCACCCAAAGAAAAAGATCCAAAACAACATAAATACACAATGATGCCAATGTTTCACACAGACCCAATTACAGCTTTCCTATTTAGTCCGACCTTAACTAATGAAAAGTAGTTAGCCCATTTGTCGTTATAGTCGTCCAGTCTATTCAGCAGTCTATAATCTTTCGTAAGCTGCCACTTGTCCCAAAGAGTCGATGAGGCCTCCACTCTTTCACCAACAGCTTCCTCTCCAGCATAATCGCCGTTTGTACCCAGCAAGAGGAGTGGGTAAGTGACTCAAAGCTGAAGGGTCTCCTAATACGTAAAGACTGTTCATGAATGGGACCTTGACCTACAACCTTCTCTACTACGGTGTGAATATGAATCCAATGATCTTGGACTTTGACGCACCCCCAAAGCAAATGTAAAAGAGTGCCACTTCCCTGCTGGCGCTTCCAGCATGCATCATCAGTCGCTCGACCCACCCTGTGCAACCGTGAGGGTGTCCAGTATAATCTATTTAAAATCTGAAATGGGAACAATCTTGAGTTCACGTGACATTTTTTTCAGATTCCTGAGGATGCCATTCCTCCACTGTAAAGCCGTTAAGTCCATTTCCCACGTTCTTTTGAGGGACAGTGTGTTAGGATCAGAAGCTAATAAAAGCGTTTTGTTCGCCTTGTAATCGGAAGGTTGCCGGTTCGAGCCCCGGCTCGGACCGTCTCGGTCGTTGTGTCCTGACACACTTCACCTGCCGCCTACTGGTGTTGGCCAGAGGGGCCGATGGCGCGATATGGCAGCCTCGCTTCTGTCAGTCTGCCCCAGGGCAGCTGTGGCTACAACTGTAGCTGCCTCCACCAGTGTGTGAATGTGTGTGTGAATGGGTGGATGACTGGGTGTGTAAAGCGCTTTGGGGTCCCTAGTGGGGACTAGTAAAAGCGCTTTACAAATACAGGCCATTTACCATTTAAAGGGAACTTTGCGGATAAACCAAATGTATTGGTCATCAAATGGCTTCGTTGCAGGTCTTTCCAAAATCCCTGCCTAGGTAAATCAAATTCTTCTGCAAGTTTTCCAAATGATTTAAATATACTGTTTTCATATAGATCCCCCAGCACTGTTACACCTCTCTGGAACCAGAGCTTCCAAAAGAAGGGTAATTATGGGATCTGGTGGTGGGATTACACCCAATACCAGCAGACTGGTTGAGATATGGGTCAAAGTTGAATAATTTGGACATTCTTTTCCATACTTCTTTCAAATGAGAAAATACCGGCTGTGATTGGACGTGGGGGGGCAGATTAGTTGATAAGCTATATAATGGTGTAAATGGCGAGCAAGCAGTACTTTCAATGGAAAACCAAGGAGGCGCTTTCTCAGGGGGTAAGAAGCAATGTGCCAGATGCCGAAGAGAAAAAGCATAAAATATAAAAGTAGATTAGGCATCCCTAACCCTCCTCTGTCCACTGGTTTCTGCCGTTTTCTCAGATTCAATTAAGCTTTTTATTACTCCATGTAAATGCTTTACAGAGCTGGTCAAACTGTTTGGTGTATTTCAAAGGAACATGAATTGGCAGAGCCTGCAACAAATAGTTGAACTTGGGTGTACATACCATTTTGATTACGTTTACCTTCAAAAAAAATACATCTGAGACCAGCGATCAAGATTCTCATATCGCTGAGTAAAGGTTCAAAATTTATCTTTATCAGGTCTGACAGATGAGGCGGGAAGACTGTCTTAATGCTGCATTTCCTCAACACTGAAGCCAATTCACAGAAGAGGCACCTTCAGGGTTTGAACACTGTTTGAATGGAAGAATGAGCCAAAGTCACACCTGAGCAATCAGCAGAGTCCAGCCTGCACACTTCTATCAGTATTCACATCCTCATTAACAGCAGCAGTCCGGTTACAACCACAAACGCCTTTTTATAACATCTGTCACAGATGTTTTTGTTTTCGGAGCGGGCAGCGCATCTAAGAAGGAACCAGATTGACTTGGTCGTTCAGTCTTTGTTAACTTTGTTTTTGAGAAACACTCATGAACTGTTCAAGTACTTGCACATGATGTTCTGTCACCACTGATTCTCATCAGTGTTGAGATGTTGCACGCGTTGGAGACGGGGATGGAGTTATTAACTTTGTGTGACTGTAATAAATAACTGTCATTTGTAACATTACTGTTCTGATCACACAACACAGAGATGAACTCGTGGCACACAACATGACCCAGTCAGGAGAGCCAGCGCTCTCTGAACCTGCCATTTCTGTCAGATCTGCCTCCATCTCACCCTACCCATGGCATGCTTCTCTTTCACACTACCGACTGCATGTCCTTCTTCACTATATCCACGAGCCTCATCCGTGATCTCCCTCTTTTCCACCTGCCTTGCAGCTCCGTCTTCAACATGCTCCGTCCAGTAAATCCACCGTCCCTCCTCTGCACATGTCCAAACCGTTTCAGCTTCAGCTCCCTGACTTTGTCTCCAAACCACTGAGCCTGAGCTAAAATGCTTCCATTGATAAATAACAAAAGTTTTCATCCATGGTGATGATATAACAGATGTATAGAACAGAAAGGTAAATAGTACAAAACAGTACCTTGGTGCCCAAATACACAATCTGTCCTGCGTAGCTCGAGACTGATTGGTAACAAGCCTTTTCTCCAACTAAAGCCTGAAACACAAACACAGATGTACAGCCAAAAGGTCAGTGGTGAACTCACTGACAATGCTTTCAAACACATTGTTATTATTTTCTCAGGAATTCTGGGACCAGATCCTGAATCACAAGAATTTAGAAGATATGCAGGTGTAATTAATAGAGAAGGTAACCAGGACCTGATTCATGCAACGCTCTACAGTGGGGCAAAAAAGTATTTAGTCAGCCACCGATTGTGCAAGTTCCCCCACTTAAAATGATGACAGAGGTCAGTAATTTGCACCAGAGGTACACTTCAACTGTGAGAGACAGAATGTGAAAAAAAAAATCGATGAATCAACATGGTAGGATTTGTAAAGAATTTATTCGTAAATCAGGGTGGAAAATAAGTATTTGGTCACCTCAAACAAGGAAAATCTCTGGCTCTCACAGACCTGTAACGTCTTCTGTAAGAAGCTTTTCTGTCCCCTACTCGTTACCTGTATGAATGGCACCTGTTTGAACTCATCATCTGTATAAAAGACACCTGTCCACAGCCTCAAACAGTCAGACTCCAAACTCCGCCATGGCCAAGACCAAAGAGCTTTCGAAGGACACCAGGAAAAGTATTGTAGACCTGCACCAGACTGGGAAGAGTGAATCTACAATAGGCAAGCAGCTTGGTGTGAAAAAATCAACTGTGGGAGCAATCATCAGAAAATGGAAGACATACAAGACCACTGATAATCTCCCTCGATCTGGGGCTCCACGCAAGATCTCATCCCGTGGGGTCAAAATGATCATGAGAACGGTGAGCAAAGATCCCAGAACCACACGGGGGGACCTGGTGAATGACCTGCAGAGAGCTGGGACCAAAGTAACAAAGGTCACCATCAGTAACACACTACAACGGCAGGGAATCAAATCCCGCAGTGCCAGACGTGTTCCGCTGCTGAAGCCAGTGCATGTCCAGGCCCGTCTGAAGTTTGCCAGAGAGCACATGGATGATACAGCAGAGGATTGGGAGAATGTCATGTGGTCAGATGAAACCAAAGTAGAACTTTTTGGTATAAACTCAACTCGTCGTGTTTGGAGGAAGAAGAATACTGAGTTGCATCCCAAGAACACCATACCTACTGTGAAGCATGGGGGTGGAAACATCATGCTATGGGGCTGTTTTTCTGCCAAGGGGACAGGACGACTGATCCGTGTTAAGGACAGAATGAATGGGGCCATGTATCGTGAGATTTTGAGCCAAAACCTCCTTCCATCAGTGAGAACTTTGAAGATGAAACGAGGCTGGGTCTTCCAACATGACAATGATCCAAAACACACCGCCCGGGCAACAAAGGAGTGGCTCCGTAAGAAGCATTTGAAAGTCCTGGAGTGGCCTAGCCAGTCTCCAGACCTCAACCCCATAGAAAATCTGTGGCGGGAGTTGAAAGTCCGTGTTGCTCGGCGACAGCCCCAAAACATCACTGCTCTCGAGAAGATCTGCATGGAGGAATGGGCCAAAATACCAGCTACTGTGTGTGCAAACCTGGTAAAGACCTATAGTAAACGTTTGACCTCTGTTATTGCCAACAAAGGTTATGTTACAAAGTATTGAGTTGTATTTTTGTTATTGACCAAATACTTATTTTCCACCCTGATTTACGAATAAATTCTTTACAAATCCTACCATGTGGATTCATGGATTTTTTTTTCACATTCTGTCTCTCACAGTTGAAGTGTACCTCTGGTGCAAATTACTGACCTCTGTCATCATTTTAGGTGGGGGAACTTGCACAATCGGTGGCTGACTAAATACTTTTTTGCCCCACTGTAGGTTCAGGTTCAAAATCTGTTTGCATGTTTGCATGAACAGAACTCGATATGTTAAAATCAGGAAGTGTCTTTGTGTTTAAATGAGCAACTATCCAAACGTCCTGTGCTGACCTGTAGAGCTACATTTACTGATAACTGCTGTGCTCATGGTGCCGAGTGAAAGCCACTGAACCTCGTGTCACTCCTGTCCCTGTGCTCCGTGTTCCCTCTGTTCACTGTCAAGTCCGTGTCTCTGTCGTGTGCTTCCTGTTTTATTTTGACGGTGCCGTGTTTTCTCTGCACCTGTCCTGGTCCCACGTCTCCAGTCAATCTCGTCTCTATGTTCCCTCTGTCACCGTGTCGTTATGTCGTCGTGTTCGCTCGTGTCTCTGAGTCTGTGCCTTCGTGTCGTATCTCCTGTCTTATTTTGATAGTCTCTGTCCTACATCAGTGTTGTGCCTTCCTTCGTCTCATCATGTCCGAGTTGTCTGAGCTGCGTTTCTTCCTGTTTCCCATCCTCTCGTGATCCTACCTGTATTTCGGTCCTCAGAGGCTCTTCGTGCTGCGTTTTCTCCCTTCGTCTTCCTGAGAGTGTCCTAGCTCGCTGTCCTGGTTTGTGTTGCTCCAGTTTCCTACTCTCAGGTTCCAGTTCCCAGTTTAGTTTTGCGTTTGAGGTTTGTTTTGTTTTTTGTAAATGTTTATTTCTAATGTGGAGTTTTTCCCAGCAATAAAGCTGCACCTTAACTTTAACTTCCTGTTTCTGAGTCCTGCGTTCGGGTCCTTCATCCTGCCTGCCACACAGCAGTTGCCATGACAACATGTCGTCATTATCAATAAAATAAAAGACAGTTAAATATTGCAGAAACTTGTTATAAATCTGGTTACCTGGATACCAAATGAATGATAAGGTCGGTTAATTTCTGGTTCCACATCTGTAACTTATTCTCTGGACAAAGTGACTTGTTTTGTGGTTTCTTCAAAGGCTGAATTTTGTTTTTGTTGGGTTTTTGCTGCATTATTACTAACAGAGAACTGTAGCAGGGTTTTGACTAACATTTTCATGAGTTTTGAATCTCAGATTCCCAAAAAACACGAACTATCAACATCTCAAATGAAAGCCTCAAACGCTGACCATGCCTTACAAACGAAACCCTCACCAGAGCCTGGGAGACGTTTCCTCCAGTTGCCAATGATTTGAAATGTCGGCTGTTATAGACCAGCTGCACCTGCTCCAAGTCCAGAGTCTCCAAAACCTCTTGGCTAGGCCGGTCCACCACGTGCAGCTTTTCGTGGCTGTCCACCAGGACCAGCGTACGGCTGTTAATCCACTGCAGAGACACAGAGGTACAGCAGGAAACAGACAGAGGGTCATATAAATGCCCATGACTGACGGGTGCAACGACTGTACAGCATTAAAAATGAGATGCACAAGTTAAAATGTATTTGGCATTTTTCTTAACCTACACAAGAAGTTTACACACAGGTTCAAATAGATTCAAACGCCATCGTAACGTCACTTCGATAAATGTCCCACCGCACCTGCACCTCAACCACACTACTCTGGCAGCCATCAGCACGTTTCTGGAACAATCCTGGCTGCATATTTGAGAGCTCATTTCAATTGGCTACAGATCCAGCTTTCCCTCAATCATATTAAAATAATCCATAATCAGACAATACACATGTTTAACTATAAACAAGTCTGCACTCATATTCTAACTCACTAGCCCAAACAACAAAGTACATTTTTACATTGGCTAAACACGCTGTGATTAATCTTAAACTTAAACAGTTTTTTATGCAGGCAGCAGAAACATGAGAAGGAAGAAGAGGAAGGATCGTGGATGCACAGGGCCTGCACAGTACGTACCACTGACACCCAGAATCCCACCAGCCACAGACCGACCAACCAAACGTAGCAGTTTGTGGACGACAGTCGTGATACCGAGTGATAGCAACATCAGGAAAAAGGAACAGGACAAGCTCAAGAAGCTCCGAGGGCTGAGAGAGGAGCTCTGGAAGACGTGGAGGTGAATGCAGCAGTGGTCCCAGTGGTAATTGGGCCACTTGGGCCAGTGACCTGCAAACTGGGCAGGTGGCTCCAGCAGATCCCAGGAACAACATCTGAGATCTCTTTGCAGAAAAGCGCAGTCGTAGGAACAGCAAAGATCCTGCAGAGGATCCTCAGGCTCCCAGGACTCTGGCACTGAGCCCCGCCCCGCTGGTGTTTGTCCTGTTTCACTACTGAAGACTTTTTGATGACGGGGACTGAAGTTTCTCCAACAGTGATGTCAGCTCAGCGTTTTATATTATCTGCACCAGAAAGTCTTTGTCCCAGGAAAACAGCAGAATGGAACTTTCTAATAAACCAGAGGTTCACTCCAGGAAACGCTGTCATCAGGAGTGATCGTATTTTACAAGAATAAACCATCCTGAAAGGTTTAAACTCCTAAATACATCCAGCACTCCTCTGCTGACCTGTGCATGAGTGAGTATGTGCCACTGTTGAGCATCTTCTCGGGGTACTTACACTTAGGCTGATGATGTCACAGCTGAGCTGGAATTGTCTCTGTTTGATGACGTGGATCGTCCCCGATTCCTCTTTCTTTACCTGAACAAACAGTGGTGGAGGAGAGAAACATGATCCCGGGATAACTGCTCTTTGACGGAAGTGTTTGCGCGCTTCAGAAATCAGACGTCTGGGAAACATTCAGTCCAACATTATTTAGTGTCAGCTTGTATCCTCGTAGCTTTAACATAGTAATGATTTACATCTACTGAAAGCTTTGATATATCACAGTTCAGCACTTACCAAGAGGAAGTGGACGGTATCTCCTTTGCAAAAAGCCAGGACTGGATTGACCATCTTCTGGACAGCAACAAACTGCCAGGCCAGCTGAGGAACGCTGGATGGATCCGACTAACAAAGGAGAACATAACACGACATCGGAAACGAATCTCACGGAGCGCCTCTGAGGGTGTGCCACGTTCCCATCACCACGTTGTTGGGGAGAAAACTCTGCCCTGTCCCGCTTAACTGTGACGTGATACTAAATAAAACGTAGACACGTTTTTGAAATAAGATCCAACCTTTAACTTCTTTAACTAAGAAGGAACAAAAAGGAGAGGAGCATGTAGAAGCACATCCACTGTACTGGGAAAGACACATATTTTGAACAGGGACCAGTGGCTGGTAACACCACCAGATAGAAATCCAACTTTCTAGTTGCAAAGCAAAAAAATGCTAAAAACAGCAGCTGAGTCACTTCGGACATGTTGGCAAGTTAAGAAATGAATGATGATGCTGAGTGTGAAACTGAGCCGTTCAAAGCATCAAAGCTGTTGATTTTAACGTCTCCTACGTGCTGACTGTCAGAGAGACACACGCTCGAGCAGAAGGCGATTCGAGCTGGAACGAGTCTTTCAGGACCTCTGGGCAGTTCTCTTTGTGCCTGCCTGGTAAACAAGGACTCGATAGCTCTGCTCTGCCTCTTGATTACAGCTCATGGTAAATGAATACAGCACAACAAAGTAGTGCCATCACATCTGACACGATGCCTCATCACGTCAGTGGATCTGACTCATACATGCAAACCGCACTTCATACCTTATTGTAAGGAAATGTCATCCAGACTTTCAGGGAGGGCTTTAATCCAATGACTAGAATCTGGGGTGAAAAGACAAAACCATCAGAACCTGATGCTGCACGAATGAGAACACGATTATGACCTGCGGACGACCTTTGGCATCTGCACACCTTAGTGAGAGATGCCATAGCGAGCAGAGAGTAGTGCGTGATGGGATGGTCTCTGAAGTCCGGAGGAGAACGCAAAGGTTCGATACAGCACACCTCCCCTTTAGAACCACTGAAGAGACATCGAGAGTCACATGACCGCATCCCCATCACCCTCCTGAGAACAAACGAGGGGAAAGCAGGGGAACCAATGAGAAAGATGAACATAAAAAATCACCGAATCAGAGTCGAGTTAAAACGGCAACACTTGTTGCTGGTGGGATTACATGTGTTCATTTAAGAGGTAGAAGACCAAAAAGTTCTTTCAGCACCTCGGTTACAAAAAGCATCCTCCCCTCAGCCTGCTCATAGATGTACGTGTGGTATAAGTGTGAAAATGCGAGGTCACCTCCTTCTTCAGTTATCACAAGATCTTTGAAAAACTTGACCTCTGACCTCGAGGTTAAAGTTACTAACTCATCTGAGATCTTTAGTAGATGCACCTATGCTATCAATTAGAAAATCCTCATTTCCAGCTATGCCAACAATACTCCGTCAGCTTTTCAGTGCTGAGGGGTAAAAACTGCTCAGGAACATAAAACCTGATGGTTGAAAATAACATTTCTGTAACATTTAAAGCCGAGTCGTTCACCTGAAAGCCAGCTCAAAAACAGATCCTCCACTGTCATTGCACACGGCAATAGTTGGGTCATCTGTGAACTGCAATAACAAGAAAGGCAAAAGAAGAACTCAGGACAGAAGTTAGACAGAAATCATCAGGGAGGAAACATTTGACATCTCTGAGCCGCAGGTAGAAAAATACAACCTTTGTTACAAATGTTTCCTTAGTAATAGTAGTGGAGGGGTGACGTTTGGTGACAACAACAAAACAAAGCTGACTTTGCAAGTGTGTGTGTGTGCATGGACCTTCACATGCAGAATGGCTGTCCCAGGAGGGTGGGCATCAGTGATGGTCCTCAGAAGCTTCCCATTGGCTAGATCCCACATTGTAATCTGATCGTGCAGACGGAGAGACGACACGAGGAAGGTGGTCATGAGCTCAAGTGAAAGCTGTGAACACATTCTGCAGTGCATTCCTGTCATATCAGCAACGCTGGTGCTAATTTTATTTTTGCTACGACCTTAATGTGTTTCTGAAATGGAGAATGAAGCAATGATTTAAAAGGCTGGAAATGAAACAAAGATGAACAAATCAATCATTTAATGATCGTTCTGAAAAAACTAGGCTAACACACGAAAATGCATTCGATTAATAGTAGAACGGACCTTATCCTGACAAAACAGTGTGCAAGTTTCACTCACACAGAGGATGACATGTGATCAACCTCACATTATGAGCGCCTGCTACAGTCCTAAATAATCCGTATAGTTAAAATGTGCAAATCTTTGCAAAGTAAAGATTTATTTAGGAAAATGCATTAACAGAAGGTTTAATGAAATGTGTCTGTAGCCCAACACAGGGCCACATAGCACTGGTATGGCTGGTGGAAGCAGATATTGGTAGGCTGTGTTACTTCACTATTAACTGCTTGACAAGCCACTCAACATTTGCAAAGCAGTAATGTTAGTGACGTCTTTTCTTTGTGTTACAATATTTTTGTATCATATTTCCCCATTTCTGCATCAGTGTATTTTGATTCTGCCAATTATGGTATCCAACCTGCACATTAAAAGACAACAAGTAATAAACAATTACAAATACACATGAACCACACTAACAAATATAACCTGTCCAAAACAGGGATTCTTGTTCCTTTGATCCTTGTATTGGTGTTATTTTAAATTCAAATAAAATGTTAAAAAACGTGGTGTCTAACCCGATACTAGTTCATGCAGTTATTACGTCTAGTTTGGACTACTGTAATCAGGACCCATACAGACCTTATGGGACCGTATCACCCCAGTCCAGCACTTTGCGCTCAGACTGCTGGTTTACTTGTGGTTCCTAGAATATTTAAACAGGAGGTAGAGCCTTCAGTTTCCAGTCTCCTCCCAGTGGGAACAGCTCCCAGTTTGGATTCGGGAGAAGACACCCTCTTTGTTGTGGAGGGAGGGGCATCCATCATAATCAACTATAACTTCACAAACAGTGTGTTTGGATTTCCCAAGGAGGATGTCGAACAGAATGCAGTAATTTGCAAAATATGCCGTAAAACTACTGCTAAAGACAGCAGTGCAGTGAACTGATCCTATTAGCTGAAAATGTTTTAAAGTGTGCACGTCAGCGTCCCCCCACACACTAAAGAAAACGTTAAACCAGCTGTGACACCTGTGACTGTTCTTCAGGCGTTTTCTAGACTTTTCTTTCTGTAATTTGAGGTCATCAATATTTTACAATTTTCATATGTTATAATCACAAAGGAGCACGTTTTTAATTTGAATCGGATTATTTTGTCTTGTGAATTTGCCACGATCAGGACGAAGCGCACGGATTCTAATTATTCATCATCTGTTCACTTATTTTAACATTTTATTGGGATTATAAAGTTCAAAAGATCACCAGCACCGACACACTGTTGGGTTAGTCATCATCACCCACACGCTGGCTGACCAGCCATCTAACCTTTGGTCAGAAAAGCGTCAGGAGGTAATGGTACTTCATTTAGAAAAGTGTGAGTTTTCATCTTTGGCATCATCCTGTCAGCATGGTGAAGTTCAGTGTTTCCCCATGAAGCATGAAAATGCTGTAACTCACCATGAAACAGGAAGCTGTTGTTCCTAGATCAGGATTCTTAAGTGAAGGCTTTCACTGTGTTAATGAGTTTGCTACAGACTGTGGTAGCAGCTAGCTCCATATTTACGTCTATCTGCATGTGAACCAGATGTTTGTGAACAAGACATTAGTGTTAATGAGCTGTTAGCTGTTAGCATTAACTCATATGACCTTCCTGGGCAGCGTCCTACTCTACAAATCAGACTTCAGATACACTGACAGTGGGGACACACACACTGTTGCATGTGTATGTGAGTGGAACAACCTGGCGTACAGGAAGGACATCACTCACTTTATCATCTGATGTGAACTCAACCACCTACACATCCACACTAGTGAGAACTCCCATCACAGTGAACATGCACGGTTTTGGCACTGATGTCGTGGACAAGTACAAATTCCTGGATGTTCACCTTCACAATAAACCGGACTGGTCAGAAAACACTCCAGATCTGTACGAGAAAGGACAACGTCAGCTCCTGTCTTCCTTCTCTCACTCCAACCAGTCGCAGCAGATGGCCCCGCCCCCCTGAGCCGGGGGTTTCTTCCTGTTAAAAGGGAGTTTTTCCTTCCCACTGTGGCCAAAGTGCTTGCTCACAGGGGGTCACATGATTGTTGGGTTTTTCTCTGTATGTGTTATTGTAGGGTCTACTGTGAAGCGCCTTGAGGCCACTGTTGTTGTGTATAAATAAAATTGAACTGAAGCTCTGCTGGGCAGGCTGAGGTGTGCGGGACTTTTTCAGTGACGCTCCTGCAGTCTTTTACCTTCTAACACCTTTGTACAGGTGACAACTCCCCTGGTGGGAAGGTCATCCCTTCATCCCAACAGCAGTCACACTGTAAAATACAGATAACTGCTGAAATATATGTACATCATCACTCCCACTGCACTTCATGTGCACATAAAAAATATCGAGTTCTAGTTACTCTTGGAAATCTGTTTTTGCCCAAATTCAATTTTTCTTCCTCACTGTTGTGCTGCTATAGTCCCCACGGTGGGATTCATAAAGTCTATTTATATCTGTCTATGCATCTCTCTATATATGTACTTATCCAGCCATCGTTCAAATTTGGCAGCTTAAGGTAATGTTTTTAAAAACAATAAAAAAGACTCTTAAAGTCTGTCCTAAACCAAAAAGGAGGGCAGCTGTTTTGAATTATTTTGGCAGCAGTTTTGTTGTAGCTAATCAAATTTCTCCCAGAGATTTCATCTGACCACCATGAGCATTGGTGAGTTCAACCTAATGACCCTGGCGATGCTAAATTGCGAAGCATGTGAGTTTGTTTTTTTTAACTGAAGGACACGTCTGTGATGTCAAATTTGGATTATTCACTACAGGACATTAAATTGTTAAAAACATCCTAAACCTTACAACTGATAAAATCATCTGTTTCTATATGAAATGTTCAGTGTTAATATCACATACGGGAACACATCATTAGTGAGTGACCTCATACACCACCCACTGGCCACGGGTAGTAACAACAGTTAGAAATCATCCACCCGACTACAGCAAACACCTCCACAGTGTCAAGTCACGACATGCACTGAGGTGAAAGGGCCCTATGATTTAACTGTTATTATATCATCATTACTATTTGGCAGCTTTAACAAAATAAACTGTAAATTAGTGGCAAATAAAGTCTATTTATCTTGTCCTAGTACCTGTCCTTTGGCAAACCCGCAGAGAAGTCGTGAGCAGTCATGGTTGATGCTCAGGGCAGAGACGGCGCCAAACTCTGCTCCAGTCGTCTTGGTACCCAGACAGAGCCGCAAGGCCTGGTTGGTATCTGGAGAGGAAGAGGCCGTTTAGCTGACAGAGCAGGAGAAAAACAGGCAAAAGACACACTGAAAGTTGTCCCAGTCCTCAGTTTTACGAGTGCAATACCAGAATTAAAAAGCACATAATTTAAACATAAAAACAAAACTGACACTAAATGAAGAGCCATAAAAGTAATCAAAGTACTGTAAATAAAAATAAACAAATGAAACCAAATAACATGCCAAACCAAAATGCACACAAAGAGTGATGTTTCAGGCTGAACACCAGACGAACAACATTCAGGAGGATCTGACAGACGTGGTCATACCTTTTCCTGCTCAGGCATCATAATGTCAGCAACACAGAGAGACACTGATCAGCCCTGCTGCAAGTTAAATACTGAGCAAATTCCAGTTAAACCACATCACAGTTAGAACATCATCCCTGAAGCCTCTGTTCCTGCGTGTGTGTTTGTAAATTCGCTTATTAGCAAGTGTTGTGTGTCTCTGAAATAACAGTGAAGTTTGCCTGGCAGAATGCTGTTACTGAAGTTACACATCTGTCATGTTTAAAGGGGACTTCTGCAACATTTTATAAAGTAGAACCAAAGCAATGATGCTAAGACGAAATAAAGACAGAAATGCATGACTTCATCTCTTTTAGGGAAATCAAACCAGCTTAAAAGCTCAGTGGTGTTTATGTGCGGCAGTGTGCGTAACACACGCTGTAAAGCAGTACCATCCTGAAGTCCCACCTTGTACAAACATTCGATAACCACCTTAAAGGTTCCATGGATCCGTCTAACCACTGTTAGATACGGCAGAGAAACAGAGGGGTGGGACGCTCTGAACATGAGATAAGGAGTCAGGTGGTACGTTGTGATTACCTGAGTCAATATAACCTGGTGTGATAACAGCTAATGCACAGTGGGACTCGTTCATACCCGGACTAACAATCCGTTTTGTATTTTTCAGTGATACAAAGGTAAGTGTTCCACTATGGTTCAAACTTACCTTTACTGATGTGAGCTAATGATGCTGTTTGTGGCTTCATTTCCAGGTAATATCTGGCTTTCAATACCAGATTTTCTGCACCACATTTATTCATTGATTAGTCTTATTTTGCCAACTACTTCATCTGAGTGTCATTTTATAGTCTGGATATTTGGCACAGTCAAAGTTTGAGTCGACCGTCTGACTGGTTAGATCCTTATTTGGAACTTAGGTTGCTAAAATAAAACATGCATACATTAATATAAGCATGCTTTATGTAATACAAATTAAAGGTGCTAAGTAAATGTAAACTAACAATGACAGCTACATATAAAAGATACATTTGAATAATTACTTAATCCATCAACATGTCTACTGGGCCCCAGCCCAGCAAGACTGTCTTATATTATCAAGACTTTCATATTAAACGTCATCAATTCATCTCTCTTAATTCTTGTTCCACCATTGGCCCACTTAGTCAACTGTCATTGTGAATTCAGATGATAACTTGTGATTTCACAGAAAACAGGTCTGCATTTTCTATTTCCAGGCCTCACTCGTGTAATTCTAGCCACTGTCACCACATCATTAAGCAAAACACAGCTCACTACGTTTGACGACTGTGTCTTCCCTTTAAAAATGGTGATATAAGTGAAAGGCTATGTTCTGATTCACAGCCTCCTCCTGCCATCACATCAACACGATGCCTCATCGCAGCTGTTCTGTTGAGATTAACAACAACTCCGGCTACTACACTCTGGCCAATCCAAGGTGCGGTGTTACTTCTGTACTTTCCATCTGATGCAAGTTTCAAGAATGGGTTTAATGCAACATAAATCATCTTTTGCTGCCAATACAAACAGTCTAAAATGCTCAAATCTACTCAGTATGCACATGGCAATACTGCAGACACTTGTGATGTTCTCAATTTAGTAAGTAAGTAAAATTTATTTAGATAGCGCTTTTCACAGGTAAAAAAAATCAAAGTGCTTTACAACACAGGAAATGGCAATATAAAACAATATGACAGCAAATCAATGATGTCATTATGGTCCAGTTCTCTATGTAATGTTTGAGTTTTAGGGGAATTTGCAAATATTGAGAGAAAGAACCAGAAGGCTGTCGGTCATGAGTTTTACAAACTGGCTGCGATGGTCACTGGTGCAGGGACGACCTCATTGGCTGTTGGTTTCAGCACGCCATGTGAGGAACACAGTCATGCTGTTGAGGATGCAGCAGAGAAGTTGTCGCCTTTATTTAGACATGAATTCTCCAGATGTGCTGCTCCAGAACAAAAAAGACGCTGTTGGTCATTTCTGCCATATCGTTACAGTAAAGATGCAACTGCTAGTTAGCCATTAGCATGCAGAAATCCTGTCAGCCCTCATGGTGAACCATGAGACGGTTCTTTGAGTTCATGTGCTGTCGAGCCAAGAAAAAGTAGTCAAGATGATGATGTGACCCAAGCCACGATGTATAAGACGGCTGCAGAATGAAACCCACACACCTAAAGCACAGTGGTGTGGTGGTTAGCGACATTGCCTAACATCGGAAAGGTCCTGGGTTTGAATCCATCAGCTTTCTGGGGCCATTCTGTGTGCAGTCTGCATGGGTTTTCTGGCTTCCTCCCACAGTCCAAAACCGTGCAAATGAAGTTAACTGGTGACTCTAAAGTGGCTGTAGGTGCTAATGGTTCTCTGTCTCTTTATGTTAGCATGAGATAGGTTGGGGACATGTCCTGTTCAGGGTGTACTCTGTCTCTTGTCTTATGAAAGCCTGAATAAGCTCCAGCCCAACCATGATGGATGACCACGTCAATAATTATAGTTGGTTATAATCTTTTTAAACCTTTGGGTTTATCATTGTTGAAAACTTATTTACAAGCACAAATATAATAAAACTGTGGCAAACTTTGCAAAATCCAACACAGCCAGTGCACATCTGAGCAAATGGAAAGAGGAAAAGTGTTTGTTTTGCAAATTCTTACCAAAGTAAAATCCTAAAATGAATGAATCCATTACTTGCATCAGAAGTTCTTCAATGATCTGCATAAGGGTGGATAGAAAATAATGATCCAGCACATTTTTATGGACACTTGTGTAGCTTGCCTGTAGCTTCATGTGGGAGGTGAAAAACAGCAGCTCAATGTGTCACTTTTGAGGTGGATTAAATGCACATTACTCCTGATGATGGTAAACAGCACACTATTGTGCAAAGGTGTCAAACATCCGGCCCGTGAGATCATTTCATTGGTCAGTTATTAACGGCCTGTCGGTATGTGGAAATCAAATCATCAGCCCTACTGAGAATCCATGTGGGCAGGGCTGGGACTATTTTAATGGGCACACCATGCAGGCATTCACATGCAAAGACCATTATGTGACAGCACGTATGCCATAAACATGCAGAACATGTTTACTTTTCTACAAAAACATGCAGAAAAACAGTTAAATATGAAATTTCTTTACACTGACAGAAAGGAGCGTCTCACCCATTACTGATCAAAATGGGCTGTATGTGAGTCTGACACATGTGCTCTAGATAGTCCAAAAACATGAATCCACTGCAGCAAAAACACCATCAATCCTCTACAAGCACAGCAAAGACAGCACACCTACACAATCATTATGGGCAGAATCACTAACGCAAAGGTAGGAAGAAGAAATCCCACAGTGACGTTTAAGCAGAACGTATGCTAACCCCAACCAAGCAGTCCAAGAGTATGTGTGTGTGTAACAAAGCTGATCTCTCATCTTTAGCCCTGCTGCTTCCTGTTTTGCACTTTTATTCAATTTATTAAAATGAAACTCCTCCATACATTCGCCCTATAAGGATAAGGGTTGGAGCACGTATGTGGGTATAAGTTTATTGTTACTTTTGTTGTGTAACTTCAATAATGCGAATGAGAAACCAAAAGCGTCACAGCCCTGTTGGGTTGTTCAGCTCTTACAATACTGTTGTGCATGCAATGTGTCCTATTGACTGCATTATTGTTACATAGTTTAGACAAACAGTGTTTACTTATTGGAAAGTATAACCAGAAGAACTGGTCAAAGTGTTTCTGTTAGACCCATCTAACACACTGTGTCTCCATGCTTAGGGCTTTCAGTGAGAGTGGCAAATGCGAGGTCCCTTTGCCACCCATGGTAGGTCCCTGCTCTGAAGCCAGTGCACTGTTCAACAAAGTCACTGGCAGTGCAACTGGAGCAGTTGGAGTCTTCACCTATGACCTTGTCAACCCTGACATGAACGACTATAGCCACATCATGGCTGTCATGTTCTCCGTGCCGTATGATCGAAGCCTCTACTCCAACTGGTTTGCCGTGGGGATCTTTGACAAAGGAACCGACTGTGACTATAATCTTTATGACATCATGTATAATGGGAGTGAAAATAGTTTCGTAAGAGCCAAGGCTGACGGGTCCTGCATTTCTTATGGAGGTGACTACGTTATTGTCAGTGCCTCCATGTCTGATTCAGGTGAAGCAGTCCTGAGGGTGGATGTCAATGACACAGGGATGTACTAACACAACAGACGCAAGATGTTACACAAGTAAAACAATCACTGGCATCCCACTACGTATCTGCAAGGGTCAATCAACTGGTAAAACTGGTCACTTGCTAAAGTGCTGATTTCAGTGTAAACGAGTGCATGCCGTTGTATACTCAAGAGTGCTTTCTCTAGACTGATTCATGAAAGATTTGTATGTATCAAAAACAGGTTTTCTTTGTAACCAGTGTATAACGTAACAATAAATCTAAACCTTTACCTGATTTAAATTTGTCCCTCTTCTGTTCAACATCACCTCCGGATTCTGCAGAAGTATTTCTCTGTTTATTATCTCAGTCTTTAGGTCCATTCTGTCGAACGGTGGGCCTCAAATATACACAAGATCAAATTCCCTTTCAAACCGACACTAGGACCACTAATGGTGATGGAAGGACCTCGAGCTGTTCTGAACACTTTCAGTGCTAAAGAGTCAACTTGGAGTCAACTGAAACGCCAGGCTGTTTTGAACATTTAAAAACACCCAAACTGTTCTCCAGGGTGAGAATGTCAAAGGGCGCTGTAGCATCCTGAGATGATTCAGCAGAAATGAACAAAAATGTTTGGTGCGTGCCAGGACGGCAGCAGCACAGAGGACACTGACAAAGTGTTGCCTCCTTCCTGATTCCCTGTGTTTTTGTATGTTCGTTACACTTAACTGTTTCAGATCAAACAAATTTGAATATTAGACAAAGATAACACAAGTAAACACAAAACGCAGATTCTAAATGAAGGTGTTTTTCTTATTAAGGAGAAAAACCCAAACATACCTGTGTGAAGCACTGATTGCCCCTGAACCTAATAACTGATTGGGTCACCTTTAACAGCAACGACTGCAATCGAGCCTTTGTGATGACTGGCAGTGAGTCTTTTACAGCACTTTTTGGCCCACTCATCTCTGCAAACTGTTTTACTACAGCCACATTCGGTGGGTTTTCAAGCATGAACCGCCTTTAAGGTCATGCCGCAGCATCTCAATCGGGTTCAGGTCAGGACTTTGTCTGGGCCAACCCAAAGTCTTCATGTTGGTTTGCTTTACCCACTCAGAGGTGGACTGGCTGCTGTGTATTGGACCTTTGTCCTGCTGCTGAGCCCAAGGGCACAATGAATGAAATACGTAAGAGCGATACAGTGATAAATGAATAGTTATCCTTAAGAACTATTTTCCTTTTTTTCACCGTTTCTCTTATCAATTTTGCACAATTGTGTCTAATTTACTTCATTTGTATTTGTCAGATCTGGTTTTTGCTCACCGGTGCCACACATGTATGTTCTATCTTTTATGTGTTTTCTGTATTTGCTTTCCTTTACATCTTTACCTTTGTGTGTTATTGAGTAAATAAGACTTGTAGACTCAGCACTTCTACTACAAGTATAAATAAAAAAATTAAAAGAAAAGAAAGGCACAGCACACATAAAACAAACAAAACAAGACGAGAAAGAAAATAAAAATAGCAAATAAAATAAAGGACAAGTCAACGCCAAGTATCATTTTCTAAATTATTCCCTTCATAATGTCTCAGAAGCTCAGCTAAAGGCGACCACGTTTCTGCTGAGAAGGTGATTGGCTGCAGACTCCCATCTTTGCAGGACCTGTACACCTCCAGGACATTGCGGCGTGCAGCTCGGATCTCAGCTGACCCTTCTCACCCTGGACACAGTCTGTTTGACCTGCTCCCCTCAGGCAGGAGGCTCCGGTCCATTCGCACCAGAACCTCTCGCCATAAGAACAGTTTCTTCCCCTCTGCTGTGGGACACATGAACAATAACCATATGACTGTACCCGCCACTAACACATGACCCTACGCTGTGTTCACTGCATCATTCCATGTTTGGCACTGATCACCACCTGCACTCATGTATATATCTTTCTACGTAGCACTTTTAATTCTTATTCTTTTATTTTTCCATGTCTATTTAAGTGCTATTTATGACACTATGTTTGCACTGAAGCACCGCAGCAATTTCCTAATGTTGTAAACCTGCTCAACATTTGGCAATAAACCCCATTCTGATTCTGATTCTGATTAAGATCTGCTCCCTCTCCTCTGACAATAAGTAAGTGTGTCCAATTCAGCACATGATGATGCCTCCTGCACCCACCTATCACTTTAGCGTACATCTATTTTCTTCCAACACAAAGATATTCACCGCCTGGCCTGCAGGAGGCCAAAGTCGATCCATTTTAGCTGTGTGGAGCTAAAACCACAGTTCTCTGGATATATAACCAGCTCGTGGCAGTTATCTGACTGTGTGGTTGGACCAGTCAGTCCAGTAAGGAATATTAAACAGTGTTAAACCTGTTCTTTTTAAATGGCAAACACCATCACAAGTAAATGGACTGGTTCTTATACAGCACTTTTCATCCATTTACACAAAGTTGATTACACTGGAGAGCAACTCGGGCTTCAATATCTTGTTAGCATACATTAGCATGCTAACTGGAGCAGCCAGGGATCAAATCACCAACTTCCCAATTAGTAGATGATGTCTCTACGTCCTGAGCTACAGCCAATCCTACAGTAGTTGAAAAACGTGCTGAAACCTCTGTACTGTGGCTTTCCAAACACACATATCCTAATGCTAGAGTACAACTAAGGCGGTTAATATGCTGAAACCCGTGGACCTATCATCTGAAATGTACAGGCATGAAAATGGAAGTGCAGAGAGCTTCTAGCAGTCTACAAAACACAATGTAGTTACATTGTCCTGTAACTGTTGTTGCAATGATACTTACTGTGAAATGCACTTCTAATAATTGTGATCATGTTTCCTGATAACAAATGGTTACTTTGTGATGAAATAAATCAAATTCAATCCCATTTTTAGAAGCACAAAGACGGTCTTTATTCAAGCAAGTCAGGAGGTCAGTTGTGATGTACACAGGAAAACATCAGGACTTTGTGCAGCACACATTCTGCTTTTAAAATTTCATACAGTTCATTTCCCATTTGTAATGTGACGCTGAAGCCGTAGCAAATTTGCCTGTATGCTTTATTACTGCATCGCTACATTAATAAACGAATGCAAACGAACTGTAACTGATTAAAGACTGTGGAGCCACATATTCATCTTTACTGTAACAAACATTTTAGATTCCACAGATCTGTTTGACCAGTGTAAAGACACATTCATCGATGCAAAGGCAGCGCGTGCACTTTCATCAAGTCATCAGCATCTTCATGGCTAAATGATCCAACCTGGATTGACACATTCCACATGTACTCAAACTGATGCCAGTTTTTGAGCGACCTCACAGTTGCCCTGCTCCAAGCTGCTTCTTTACACTCGTGAAATGAGCTATCGCCCCCTTAGCGCAGAACAGTCCAACATGGTCCTACATGATGGCCTCTCTGTCTGCCAGTGCCACATAAAACGCTACCGTTAGCTGTGATGTGACAGTCACTGAGTATCCTTCATCTGCGTCTCAACAACACCAACGCTGAACGTAACATGCTGTAGTTGGCTAAACCACTGTTGTGTATCTTCAATACAAACATCTGCAGTCAAACCTAGATTCCTGTCAATCAGTAAGTCAAGTGTTTGGGGTTTGCTTCTATTTATGGGCTTCTTTCTGGTTCATTGGTGATAAAGTGATACAGTTATTCTCAAAGGGAAATATTGTTGACAGTGTAAATGTAAATAGACAGTATTACAGTTCAGACTTACCAAAGACCAAAGCCAGACCATGAGACGTTCCCACAGCAATGACACCCGACACTGTCTGAAGACACGGGGACGTACAGCTCAGAACAGACTAAACATGGAAGCGTTTTCAGATAGACAAGTACAAATGACAAAACACATCAAGGCTCCAAGTGTGACTGCAGCTGACGGCTGTCATTACTTGTCAGGTTCTGCTATGTGCTGATCCACGTCTGTAGTATGTAAAATATTTTTAATTATTGATGCAGGTGTACATATTCAGTCACTACACACTCTTTGTGTTGAGATGAACTACTTAGTAAATACTCACTATAGCTGTTGGAAGTCCAGCGTCCACTTTGTCCTGAGTGAAGACACAAAATGTTTTAGTTAAGAGTAGGGATGGGTATCGAAACCCGGTTCTTGTTGAGAACCGGTTCCCACTGTTTCAATTCCTTGGGATTGTTTGTCATTTTTGCAAACGATTCCCTTATCGATTCCAGTCGCCCCGAATGACGTCACCACGTTGCAGAGCGTCATTTACCTGGCAGGAAACACGGCGGCTCAAACGCTCAAAAGTTTGGTTACACTTTACGAGAACGGATGACAACAGGGCAACTTGCAGTACTTGCAAAGTAGATGCTTCATTTAAGGGAGGAAACACTACGAATATGCAAAAGCATTTGCTCACAAAACACACGATGACCTTAAATGAATGTCGTGTTTTTAATTCCATGAATCTCAACCCAGCAGCAGCGGTAACGTTTGCACGTCCTCTCCCGTTAATGCAGCAGGTAAATAATCAACAACAGTGCATATTATGTTAGCGCGATCTGCCTTATTACAAACCTGCCATTACTGTGCATTTAGTGACCATGATGAGACAGAGTCTGGCTCAGATGCTGGCAGCTCTCGCTGCAGTCTGCCGGTAGCGTCTCCTTTCAGGCCAGGATAGACGAATGTCACCGAGCAGAGACTCAGTTTGTGGTCAAAGGCTTGCAGCCGTTTGCCACAGCAGATGATTTTCAGTAAGTAAATGTGTTTAATTGTAGGCAGGGACATTACTGGATATTCTTGTGTAATTGCTACAGAAGAATATTTATTTTATTATTTTACATTTACAATTTTTTCCTGGGGGCCCTGTGACACCCACTGAAGAGCTGTAGGCTGGATCTCTTAAGATGTCACTGTTGGGTTTGTAAGGCCATGTTACTCCTAAATGTCTGTCTTGTTCAAAGAGAAGATATAAAACAAAGTTCTAAGCTAATCGATTTGTGAAAATCTTATCAATACCCATCCCTAGTTAAGAATGAGGAACGTTTGAAATTCAGATTTTGATTCTGCAGCTGTGTTATTCATTTTCTGTGCTAAACTCTTTCAGATTGCTCGTAGAGATAAAAACCCACTCGAGTATTATAAAGCTGGGTAAGAAGTCTTAGACTAGGTTAAAGTACAGACTTGAGCTTTGGGTCAAGCAGCTCTTATGTTAGGATAAGACTGTAAACATGTTGTGTGTCTGTGTTTCTGTGATTGTGTAAATGCAGCTTTACATTTTGAGGACACACTCTGGTTTCAGGTGAGTTTCACAAAGCGTCAGTATGAATGAAATCAAACACGATGATTTTCTAGGGCAGACTTTCCGTTTGAATTCATTTTTTGAAATGATAAATAATGCATCACACGGATGCAGTGATGCTCTTAACAAAGAAAGAACATATTTTGTGCTCTTCCAGGTTTTTTAGTGCTGCTCAGTGAACACCACCCTGATTGATTTAGCCACCGACTTGCTGTTATCTCCGACAGATTCATTGTTTCATTTGTGTAGCTTATTTATGGCCGGCTTCACCTGCAGAGCTCCAGTGAACAGTTACTAAATGAAAGGTCAACACTTATCAGCTTCATTTGCTTTGAATTAAGAGAACAGGTCTCACCTGGGTATTTAAAGGTTTTGCAGTCACCTATTTAACTCATTCTCTGCCTCTGACGATGGAGGACTGTGTTTGGAAAGTTGCACATTTTTGTTAAACCCCGTCGAGCAAAGCTAAACATATACAATGTATACAATTCTCTGTGGTGGTGTCCAGAGTTACAAAGTTACCACAAACCAAAAAAGAGTGTGGAAACATAGGAACTGGTTTGTATGTAGCTGTGATGGTTGTGGATGTGTGTTACAGCCTTACAGCAGCAGACACGATCTGTGCAGAGATGCCCTTCAGCAGGCTGTGTCGAAGGACACATCCATGAACTGTTGAACTCATGTCCACGGTCCTCTTCCTTCTTTAACACAGACACATAAAAACAGAGGTAAAGAAAAGCAAACACACAAACAAATGCATTTATTAACTTAACTCCATGCACTCACACTGGCTGGCTGCTTCTCCTGCTATCAGAACAACGTTGTTTCCTTTTCCGTTACAGCAGCAACTACCAAGCAGTACCCGACACACTCAAGACACACCTTTAATTTATACTCCTAAATAAAGCTTCTACATAAAGCGTTTAAAATTTGGACTAATTGCAAATTAAAATTACTGACAAATTGAAATATTTGTATGTATTGATTTTAGTCTGATTCTTCAGATCATCACTTTTCTTTTTTCTCTACATAGAAATGTAAGAATAGCAATTTGTGTGTGTGTGTGTGTGTGTGTGTGTGTGTGTGTGTGTGCGTGCACATGCCGTTTAAGGTGTGATGGGTCTCCGCTGTCAGAGCTGGCCAGAGAGGAGGTCTCGCAGGAGTGAGCATCCATGTTGTCTGTGTTTAGGATGCAGGTGTCCTCCAGTACAAACGGTTCCTCCTCATCCTCCAGCTGCAGCAGAGCACAACATTACAGTTAATACTGGAGAAATGTCCCTCTGTGATTGTGTTTATATGTCTGTGACTGCAGCAATACTGCACAGATGAGAGAAGGCAGATTTCCTGTGATGCGTGCCTTAAAGGGCATATGTTGCTCAGCGATGCCACCGAGGCTTTGGTTCTTTCAGACGTGCTGGAGTTTACTGACTGATGTAACGGTGGCCGTGCTTTTGGCCCCTCTGCTTTGAAACAACCTGCAAGAGGAGACTTTCAAACTCTCCTTTCAGAAACGTGCTGTCACTTAATGTAATCACTGTCTCTTCTTCTGTCTGTCTTCTATTTTTAACTTTCTAAAGCAGACCTGGGAAATGCAGAGCAAGAGGGCAACATCCGGCCATGGGCTGGCCAGGACCGGCCCACGTGAGCTGGGATTCACATGTAAATAAGTTTACATCATGGAGTTTGTCTCATTTCAGCCATCAAACATTTAGACTGAGGTTTTAGCCATTTCTGATGAAGTTATCCCGTCTTTCACAGCTCCACCTCAGACACTGACCCAACAGTGTCTCATGTCCCTGTGCCTGCTAACCCAACTAAAAGCTCAGATTAATAATGTCCCCAAACCAAAAACACCAAATCATAAACCACAATATAAAAACTAGAGATGGCACGATACCACTTTTTAATGTCCGATACCGATATCATAAATTTGGATATCTGCCGATACCGATATGAATCCGATATAGCGTATTTGGTAATCAATAAAACTGTTTTTTAATATCTTGCTGCATTTTGTATAAGTTCATACTCAAGTTTAAAAAACAAGAGACTGAAGCTGTTCTGTTAAACCTGTATGCAAAAAACACACTGCAGCCAAAACATTTCATAGTTCAGCAACACTGATCAATCTAATAAACTTAAACCTGCTCCATCCTCCCTGTTCTGGTGTTTTACAGAGTACTTAGTGGAAATATTAAGCAACCCAACTAATAGGGTTCCAACTCCCAGCAAAAATATTGGGGAACCACCCCCCGCCCTTAATCGATGTAATCAACTTTAATTTAATGCAAGTGTAAAACAATGCACAGAAATCAATTATTTTTCTACAATATTTAAATATTCAATTCAATTCAACTTTATTTATATAGTGCCAAATCACAACAAAAGTCGCCTCAAGGCGCTTCATAGATTCAACATCTTTCTTCAACAGAACTGCAGACTGCACAGATGGTATCTTCCCAAAGGCAAAAGTACTGTAGCTTACTAGATTAGATTTGATATACCTTTATTAGTCCCACAAGGGGAAATTAGGGTGTATATTAGACTTATTAGTTACTATATACAATAATGGATTTCTATACATTTCATCAGGTGACCACTTTTGTTGTAAGATTCAGATAATTATTTATTCAAAGCTTTTAAATGACATAACAAAGAAAAGTATGTCTTTGTGCCCCCCTCTCCCTGTTAATGCCCTACCTGCCCCCTGGCAACACTTTGCTAGACCCGCCCCTGCACAGTTACCAGCTGTCAGCTACTTAAAAAAGGATCCTGGTGTTATTTGTCTCTCAGAAACAGTTCATAACTTCAACTCATTCATGTCACCTAAAAGGTAAACCTGTTTCTCCATCACAGCTCTGATGATTCAGTAAGGACATCTCCTGGTTTCATCTTCATGTTTCCCTCTCACCACATATCCAAACCATATCATGACCAGCAGGTTTACAGCTGTGGCTCCAGCAAACATCAGCTGATACTAGAAATTAATATTAAATAAATTCTAACAACAGCTGATCAAGCTTAAAAGTGCTGCTGCTGTTTACTGCGACATCTGCTGGTTTCCTCTTTCTGGCGCAAAGTGGGCGATGAACAAACAAGAGAGAAAAGCCGATCAGCTGATCACTGATCAGTTTCATGATTAAAGTAGAAACAGGAGAGGGAGGGGGAGAGAATGAGAGAAGTAGATGCAA
The DNA here is from genome assembly GCF_057382275.1 of Copadichromis virginalis. Lineage (NCBI taxonomy): Eukaryota > Metazoa > Chordata > Actinopteri > Cichliformes > Cichlidae > Copadichromis > Copadichromis virginalis. The sequence continues at coordinate 6,251,868 of NC_140636.1, read as the reverse complement.
CTGCGCAGCAAAGACAGAACAACTCCAGCTTTGTGTCTATTTTTTAATTCTAGTCCGGGACAAATCGCTTCCTTTTCACCTCAGTATGGAGCTCAGTCCAGCTGTGGCTCAATACATCAGTTGCTTAACGTGGAAATACACATCCAGGGATGAGCTTACACACCTCACTTCTCTGGGAGAGTTTTCCCCGAGATGAAATGCCGCAGTTAGGAAGCATGTAGGAGGCTCCAAATGCTCCAGACCGCCGTCTCGCAGACAACAGCCGATCTGTCACGTGACACATGCTGCTCTGATGCGCCGAGCTGGGTTACGCCAAGTAGCGCGTTTTGTGAGGGGATTTTGTGATACTTCGGGTCGGATTACATTTTTTATTTCTCTCCGATATCCGATCCAGTAATTTAGGTCAGTATCGGAGCGATATCGATACGTCATATCGATCGGTCCATCTCTAACAAAAACTGAAAATCTGAACCAAAAGCCAGGGGCTACTGAATCCTGACTGAAACTCTCAAAACAAATCAAAACTCCACACCTGGCTCACAAACACCTGCACATCACTCACTATAGCATTTACTGACACTGATCATCTATTTTGGAAGCATTCTTCACTTTCATTAGACCACGTCAGCCGGTTAGGTACCCGAGTCCTAGCAGCGAAGGAGCTGTGCAGACATGTGACAGACTCTTTGGATCTCCTCGAGCTGCTGCAGTCATGAATAGTTCGGTTTCATCTTCCAGCTCCAGCCTCACCAACTGAGAGTGCAGCACACCACAGTCCTGGCTCCACAATGCTGTCGCCAGCTCTTCCCTTACTTTATGCTCAGTCGTTATCCCAGTTACTGACACAAGCTCACAATGTAAGACAGAGTGGCCTGGTCATCAGAAAGCACTAACCTACCAATCTCTGTAATTCTAACATAAGGAACCTTATGTTATTATGAAAAGGATTTCATTACCTCTTAAAAATGAGACCCTTTAGTTCTCATTGAGACTGTGCCTCACCAGCTGATCCTGTATTAGGCAACATGTGTTTTGTTGTTTTTTGCTCTCTCTCACCTGCCGGGGGCGGTGCTCAGTATGGGCTCCCGCCCCTGGCATCTCCACACCTACTGCCTACCCAGGTGATGGCAAGGCCTATTTAAGATGGCAGCACTGTGTTATTCGTCGCTGGATCGTTGAGCTATCAGCGCCAGTCACTCTGCTGGTTTGTATTAATAAACTGACTGTCTACTCTGCAAGGACTCCCGGTCTGCGCCTGAGTCCATTAACTAACACCTGACAGAGGCTTGGCTCGAACCACAGCACCGCTGCCCTCTCAAATCAGCTTTTATGTTCCCTTCTTAAAGTTGACCAGCTCACTGTGGTTGATGATTCTTCTAACACTGACCAAGTCATTGAATTTAGTCCCAGTCAAAACAGTGGGCACCACCCTCGACCGCGTTTTCACCCTGGATCTATCCTGTGTGTGTCCGTTTTACTGTTTTGTAAGGTATTTTTCACACTTCTAAAAGTTCTGCCTTCCCACAGGACATCTCGACACTTTTTCCTACCTGCTACATTTTCAGCTCTCTTCTCTCATTTGCCCATCTGAGCACCTACCTCTTTATTATCTTGGTGCTGGCCACAATACTTCAAAAACAGCCACTGTCACCCCTTTGCTTAACCCTCCCCACATTTTAAACAGTTGATGTGCTCGGGTGAAAGAGAGAGTCTGACTTTGTTTCTGCTTGATCTGTGTGCAGCCTTCAACATCACTGAATTGGAATCTCTGGCACTGCTTTCATGTGGTCACATTTTGATCATTTCAGAATTCACATTAGCAATTACTCAAACCCCCCCCCCATATCCATCACCGTCACTCCCTGATAGTAATGCATGAATGGTAAACATGAAATAGTCGGTTACAGCATGAAAGAAACACAAGTGGAGCTCCATTAGGCCTGGGCATCGTTGCTGATTTCTACAACCGATTCATTCTGATTCACAAGGTCAACTCAGAAATATAATTATGGTCATTTATCTTGGATATGTACTGTCAAGTAGGAACCTGCTACACCTTGTAAATTAAAAATATTTAACTCTGTTTCTCTGCAACTACAAACTGAGTGTAAACTGTCTAAGTATAACAAGAAAGCTGACACTTCATCACAGCAGACTGTGTCAAAGTCACTGAGGATAAAACACTGAGGTGTTCCTGGCCTGGTCTTTTGTAGCATATAACGCCCCTGACTATATGCTGCAGTAGATCAAAAATGGAAGAAAACCATGAATCAACATGTGAACATTACCTGATGCTGCTGAAGTGAAGCAGAGCAAACAGAGATTTTAGCTAAGCATTTTCCAATTTGGCACAATGTGTAAAAGCTGAAATTTCTTCAGTACTGAAAAGCAGAAATGGGGCTTTTTGACAGAGAAAAAACTATTTAATTTGAATAGGAATATCGATTTTTTTAACCCACCCCTATATTAGACGCACACAGCAAGGTGTCCTGTCACTGTGCAAGCGCTGGGATAAGTCTGAATGACATTATTCACTTTATGAAAACACAAATCAAGTCAAGTCAATAATCTGCTTTCCATGTCGGAGCTCCCCGATCATGTTTGTATGAAGGATGGGAACTCTCATCGCATCAGATCTAACATTTAACTTAACAACATTTTAACAGGATACAAGAATTATACACGTTATTAGATAAGGATACACTAGACCAGCGGTCCCCCACCTTTTCTGCTCCACGGACAAGTTTAATGTCCGACAATATTTTCATGGACCGGCCTGTAAGGTGTGGCGGATAAAAACAACTAAATAACATGATACGCCCGACACAAAAACTTCTATAAATATGATAATAAACAAGAATTCACCGTGTCCCACATAGCGAGCAGGTCTGGCTCAGATCTGGTATCACGCCGGCACTGCTGGCTGACGCCTGGCATGATGAGACGTAAGTCATCCAGATACAGGCCAGGCCTGGCATAGATGGCACTGTCTTATAGCACATCTGTCCTGATTGTGGTGTATGTGGCCCAGGCCCATAGAAAACAGGTCTGGCCCGGATCTGCCATCAAGCTGGCACTTCTGACTGACCGGTGTCATGGCTGAGTGTATGTCAACCAGATGTGGGCCAGGTCTGGCAATGATGGCAGTGTTTATGTTCCTATTTTCCGGGAGAGTAGAACAGCACTATATAAGAATCAGTCCATTCACTGTCTGAACAGAGGTTTGTCATGTTACTTTTGCACTGTTATGTTCCGGCACATGTTGTCATTACATGGCTTGATTAAGGGATACATTAGGCTGACATCTGAGGCCAGAGCTGAAACTGTTCAGGGCCAGCACAGGGCCAGCAGTGTGCCTGCAACTGGCCTTGTGCTGGCCCATGTGTGGGCCACCTCTGGCAAACCTGATTGATCTGGGCCATCAAAAGGCCGTCATTCTTTGCGGTATGTGGGCCATGTGTAAACACATTGTGTGGGCCAGATCCGGGCCATTCCAGTTTTGCTATGTGGGGTGATTGTGTAACTTTATTAGCAGCCTCCTCCTGAAATGCGCCAACAACATTGAGAGTAACATCCTCCTCTGTGCCCCTTAATGCACTCTCGTCGTTATGGTAACGCGTAAATTTTTTTTTTTTAAATAAGTGAGTCTGAAGCTGGAAATCTAATGGGTGATGTTGAATGTTATCGGTGTATATGAACCACAGGTTAGATGTCAGTTTAAGGAGAAAGACTACTTCCAGAGTAAGATGGATTAAGTAGGACACAGTGTCCACAGGGGAGAGAGTGGGGACTGGAGAAGACTTCAGTGGACATGTAGGTGAAGAAAACAGATGTGATGAGGAGGTGTTCAGTAGGTATGGTATTAAGGAGAGAAACGCAGAAGGACAGATGTTGGTGGATTCTGATACTTCAGAAGGATGTGGAACATAGCATAGCAAGGCTAGCATGACAGTGGACACAGGAGGATCATATGCAGAAGGGGAGACTGTAAGGTGGTGTCAGAGAGGAATGCAGCCAGGCTCTGTCAGATGGCAGTCTGTAGAATGGCTTCAGACATTAAGAAGACAAAGCGAGTGAAGGCAGAGGCAAGGATTTAAATGGTGGAGGTTGAAGGAGGAGGAATAGTCCACAAAGTTCAGGGAGGAGCTGAGAAAGCACGACTGGAGTGCTGAGGAACTTCTGGTGTATCCTGTTGGACAGAGGAAGGAGAACATGAAGTTTTGGTGATACAGGAAAGCATTCACAGGAAGAGGTTGGCAATGAGAAAGTTCAACAGTCATGGAGATGAACAAAGTAGACAGGAGTGCTGGGAGGCTAGATGTACAACAAAGAGGGAGATGGCAAAGGAAAAGCGTTATGTGAGAACGAACACTGTGGAAAGAGAAAAGGAGTGGGTTCACCACAGCCATTTACAGTCTAGCCAAGGTCTAGACACACGTGCAGAGGAGGGAGAAAGGATTTGGACAAAGGATCTCGAAGATAGAGCAGCCAGCAAGGACGAAAAGAAGAAGACCACAGAGAAGGTTCCTGGATGTAGCAATGGAAGACATCAGGGGGGTTGGTGTGAGAGAAGAGGATGCTATGGGTAGGCTGAGACAGAGCCAGGCGATCTGTTGTAGTGACCACCAAACGGAAAAGCCGAAACACGTCATAGAAGTAAGATTAAGGCATTTATGAGTGTTACATTTTCACTATTCCCAATCCAAACGAAAACAGTCTTGCTGGGATACAGATCTTTCTCAGCTTTAACACTGCACACCCATCTGGTCACACAAGTCAGTGCAAGGCTTGTTCCCATGAGGAAAACTCCAGTGTGGGTCTGAAACGTGAGACCCTGCCAGAATGTCAAACTATGTCTGAATCACAGAGAACTTTGATCATTTGTTATTTCGCGAGAATTTGCTCTCGTGACTGCTTTTTTTAAGCTCTTAACTCTGTATGGCATGACAACTAACCACAGCATATGGTAAAATAGAGTGTTTCCTATCTCTATACCACCTGCAGAATATTTTTATTTCTTTCACTAAGCAGCCACTTTGTGTCAGGGAGTTAACCGGTAAGTAGCCAATATCACATTTCTAATGTGCTCTGCTTTGATTAGATTATATGCACCCACATGCTTACTTTGGCGTCCTTTCAAGGGCACTTTGAATAAGCAAACACCGTTTGTCATCAAGTCACTGTAGTCTACTGTCAGTTTGGAAGAAAAATGAATCGTAATCAGATTACAGACACTCCTTTTCTACACAGAGTAACAGTAACAGCCCTCTTATTTGTCCAGTACAGGTGCCTGCATCACAAAACTGTTACACCATCAAGCAACAGCAAGAAGTCACTGCAGCTGATGAAAAACTATTTAAATTGAGAAACAAAAGTGCTTTCACCTCTTACACCAGACACAGAACAGCATCCACACATAAAAGCTATCAGTTGTTATTAGCCAACCAGCTAAAGTATTAAGTCACAACATATGCCTCCGTCTTTTATTATCCTGGCACACAAGTAGGCGTGCCAGGATAAGAAAGATAACACATTAAAGTGGAAAGATTAGCCTGAGTAACAGGCCAGAGTAAGACTGAGTAAGCTTTGCAAAAGCCTGAGGCACAGGACATTTATCTAGCTGCTGTTTACTTCCCCAAGGACACTTTGGTTAATGACTGCCCACTTTAAAATCTACTGGCTTTTATTTTGCTGTATAGTTGCTGGACATGCATGCAATTTAACCGCTATGGGAATGTTCAGTCAAAGGGTCGGACAACTGACAACGGCTTTCCTCTATAGCCGGAGCTGAGAATCTAACATAAACCCAGGAAACTTTAACTAAAGGTTACATCTACAAGTAACTAATTACAATTACAATAGTATAACAAGTAATCAAGAGGAATTAAAGACGTGGACTTCCTTATTCTTATTTATCTACATAATTACCATGGTTGATTTCAAAGCGTGAACAGTCACGTTGACCCATTCATTAAATATTTGTGGGAAAGTGCAGCGTGACGACGTGTTTTGCCAAATGATAATAACACAAAACACTCATCATCCACCATCCTGCAGCATCTGACTGAAGCCTTAAATACTGTGCATAAAAATATTTATGTGAAACACACACTGCACAACCACCTGTGTCACAAGACAAGGCGTGAAACTTGCACTGAGATACTAACGGTACAGTTTGGTATACTTTGTTGTGTATTTTGTATGTTTTTGGACAAAGACACCATAGTCGTCATTTTCCTACGTACGTGTCCACAATACATTTTAAATCAAGCAATCAAGATGGAACTGACTTTCAGTTTTCATTCCACAGTTTCAAAAAAGAATTGCATTAACTGTTTACAGACATTGTTAAACCTTTAAGACCTACCACAGAACCAAGTCCGCCAGAGCTTATATTATATTTTTACCTGCTGTGGAGCCATTTTTGGGAGCATTTCAAGTTGCTATACATCAATACAACCATTATAGCCCAAATCTTAATAATATGTCTGCATTATGTGCATAGCAATTACATAAAACTGCAAAGAATGCGATAAACTACAAAAAATTGAAAATCGTTTTTGTTTTTTTAACATATATTTGTAGTTAGAGAAATTTAAGAGGCTTATCCCTCAAAACTGTAAATACAAAAAAGTTGCACAAAATAGTTTCCCACCACAGGAAACTTAATTTAAGTGTCTTCATAGTTTTATTTTTGAAATACACCAATTTTTATACACTGCAGGAAAAACGAAAATAAATATTATACTGCAAATTTGCAAAAAAAAGCAGCATCTGCATCAAAATAAACTATTTCCAGCTGTGCAATATGAGTCCTCAGCATCCCAGAAACCACACAGAAAGTCATAAAGTCAAACATAACTTTTAAAAACACCAGTATAGGCTCATAAGGCCACGATGGTAAAAAACTACATTTCCGCAAAATGACGTCACTTCCGGTTTCGGGCAGGTCATGGCGGACATGCGATAGTTCGCGCTGATGGACGGAGGAAGTGTTACAAACAGCTGATCGGATCAGCAAAGCGTGTTTCTGGAATATTATGTTTTTGTTGCTGCGAGTGCTTTTTATGCAGTTTTTGCAAAGCTTTTTGTGGAAGGAAACTGTGACCGAGGACAAGCTGATGGCATCAGATGTAAGTACAACTCCTCCGGTTTCATATGCAGAAAAAATTATTGCGCTAGCTTACGTGGTTGCAGAACACCCGGATTTAAAAATAGTTACGCAAAATGGAGCGTGCCGGCTCTGACCGGTTTTAAAGGGTTAAACCCAGTCTCTCATTTCCATCATCTCTACAGAAACGACACCCATTCCAATTATTTTAAAGCACCGCCTTTGATGAAGCAATCAATGTGCTGTGGGTTGGTGTCTTGCAGCGTCTATCACCCTCAGACCAATGTGTTGGTGGAGCAGCTGGATAAAACTCCACAATTCTCAAGGATGAATGCATTTGGGATCACTGCCCAGACCCTCTGCTGTTGGGAGCTACACCAGGCCTCCACAGGACTTTCTCCCTTTGAGTTACTCTATGGCAGGGAGCCGCGGGGGTGTTTAAAGAAAACTGGGAGGAAAGTCCAAGCCCACCTAAGAAATACATTCAATAAGTTCTGGACTAAAGCTACACACAGTGGGGAGGTTGTCATTGGAGAACAGGAACCCAACAGAGGGGCTAGGCCCAGACCATCTTTACCAAGAGGTAAAGTGCTGTGCTGCTCCCTTCCTCTAGCTCAAAGTTACTCGCCAAGTGGCAAAGAGCCATGGTGGGGGACGCTGACCTCCTCAAAGCATCGAGAGAAGCTAAATCCACTTCTCTGGCGAGCCTGGTGAAGGGAAAAAATAAGCTGGGGCCGGGGACGCCATGTTTCACTATTCCCACCTCCCTCCATTGTGAGGACTATCTCACACAGGCCCAGAGAGCGGATGTTGCTGCAATGCAACAGCGTTTTGCAGATGTGTTCTCCATCCTGCCTGGTTGTACCACTCACATAGAGGACAATTTTGACAGGCGCCCTGGCGTGATGGTGTGCTCACGGCCCCATCAGTTACACAAAAGACAAATTGTTAAGATGGAAAAGGCGGAAGTGCTGAAAATGGGACTAATAGAAGATTCACGCCCCACAGTTTTTGTGGTGAAGAAAGATGGGTCTATATGGTTCTGTGTTGACTACCATAAGACCTGAACGAGGTCTCACAGTTTCATGCGTATCCCATTCCCCGGGTCGACGGGGTGGTTGATTGCTTTCGCCATTACCTCCTGGGGCGCTCTTTCACCATCTGGTCAGATCAAACCCTGCTGCAGTAGCATGAAGCATGAAGCATGCCAACAGCCAGATCACCCAGTGCTATCTGGCCTTACAGCCTTTTAAGTTCAAGCTGGTCCATAGGCTGGGGGTACACATAGTCACTGCTGATCATGGTGGGCTAGGCTGCACGGCTCCCCGGCCTAAGTCAGAAGTGGGGGTATGGGACAGGGTGTGGTCTGTGGCTCAGCTGCAGGGAAGGGGAGGAGCAGTGGGTTCACGGTGTGGCGTCATCAGCTAATTATGCGTCTTCTGATGATAGAGCAGTGATTGGCTGAGCTGGAGTGTGGCAGCTGGAAAGGTGTGGAGTGGACTGACTGAAAAACACTGTAAATAAACATACACTTGGGTGTGGTTTAGCTCAGTGGGATGAGCGGGCAACCGTATGCCATATGGCTGAGAGCGGCGGGCCCGGGCTCAGGGTTTGAGTCCGACCCGCGGACACATCCCCCCCTCACTCTCTCCCTCTGCTTTCCTGTCAGTCTTCACTGTAACTATCCAATAAAGCCAGAGAAAGGCCTAAAAATAATCATTTAAAAATAAACATTTCATTGGCAACGAGAATATGATTCCCAGAGTCTCGTGAAAACATGAATATTGATGTTTAGCATGATTTAAACGTGTGTGTTTGTGTCATCGTTTGATCATTTCAATGATATATTTGCTTTTCTTACCACAACACATAGAAAGCTTTGTAGCTAATTATAAACACTTTTTACATGGAATACCTCATTGAGAATGCTTTCCAGTGTGGGAGGTGTGTCCACTTGTGGAATGTCAAACTCCTTATCATCAATCTGAGAACAAAAGTCAAACAGAAACATACAGGATCAGAACGCTGCACTAGTGTCTCGGTGTCCTGCTTTAACTTATCATGTACACAATGCATTTTAGCACAACACAAGAGAGCATGCAGCACAATTATGACTGCAATTTATAATAATCAATTGTAATTTGTGACTGAACATTCTTCAAACTAAGCTTTGCTTTGCAAGGAAAACACATTTGTGAGCAGCAGAGTTGAGTATGTGGGTAGTGCCCATGCAAAACCAGCTTGTTTTGCTATTTACTTTATTTGTTGTTTGGTGCTGTTTGATGCCCGGAGTCTAAAGAATCAAGCTACATTTGCAACTTAACACTTTTTCCATTTAACAAACTGGAGCTTCAGGAGCATGTGGAAGTTTTAATCACTGGACTGGTTCAGGACAGTCTGACTGTGGAAGCCGAGGCCAAAGGTGCTTAAGCCACATAAACCACCTGTGTAAAGAGCTGCAGACTGCAGTTTACAGACTTATCCCGTCCAGCCATTACAACTTAAAGGAAAGTTTTCACTGCTGTTATTGAGTCTGAAGGTTGATTTTATATGGACAACAGCTGATGCACTTCTGCCCATGAGGAGCACAGACTTCATTTCTGCTGCTCCTCTAAATTTCTTCTCTGTAAGAATTATGAGTCTGTGTGCTAAAAGAATTATTTGACACTATTTCCCTTTTTCAGCAGATCGAGCTCCTGCAGACTCCAGATGAAACGTCCACTCTGTGTGGCTCTCACAGCAAACACTCGGTCACATCCAATAGAGACGACTGTGCTGCGGTTTGCAGACACGTGTAACAAAGCTTCCATACACAGCTTTGCATAATGGACACATGTAACGACAGCTGCTCCATCCTGAACTCTCTGCTCTTTAAGCCCAACATACATGACAAGTACTGCACTCTGTGTGTACACATGCTTAGATGCAGCTGACCAACAGATGGCAGCATTAGATAGCTACACTGTATTATGACAGCCTTCCATAAATATGTGCTAAGGTTACAATGCAGGGCTATGTTACTAAGATTACTTTACATGACAGCAGCACAGTGTCTTGTGAAGCCTGTTAGGAATGTCTCAGTTGAAGGAAGAGACCCTACAGAGTAGAAAAGCACATTTTAATTACTGCTGAAACACAGTCCACTGTGTAATATCATAATTAGGGGCAGATCCTTCTGACAGAGAGCAGAACGAAAAGCAGTCAAAATCCAGAATGAGCTTTGACTGTCCTCATGAAGCCAGAAGACTCCTTGAAAAGCTGCTGACTGTCTAACTCCAACTGAGGTTGTAGGCTTCAGGAGGCAGCTAACACAAAGAAAGAGCTCAAAGCCCAAAGCTGCTTTTCCATTTATGGATCAATTTTCTGATACTTACTAATGGAAGATTTGTTTTCTTTCAGTTGCCGTCTCTTTTGTTTCTCTTAATGCAGGCAAATGCTTGTGCAATTAAATTAAAAGAACCCATCTTTTTGCCCACATTGTCTAGAAAGTCTTGCTCCTCAAGCAAACAGCAGCCAAATGGCCAATCTAGCAGGATCCCCTAAGAACTTGCTATTACTTCATCATGATTTAATCACACAGCTTGATTCACTGAACACAGATTCAGGTGCTGGAAACATTTCCCAGGACATTTCTTTGAGATTGACATGATAGAGCTGGTGCAGTACAATGCAAATGTCCCATCACGTCCCAAAGCTGCTCTGTTTGGATCTGTTGGCTGTTTAGGCCATCTGAGTACAGTGAACTCATCATCATATCTGAGCTGATATGAGATGGTGTTATCCTCCTGGAAGCAGCCATCAGAGAATGAGCACAGTGCTGTCATAAAGGGATGCTCTTGTGCATATCGTGGTTGTAACAAGTGGTGACTGACTTCTTCTTGCATTCCTAACAGCACGAAGCAGACTCGCCATTCTTCCCAGTCCTTTGACAACAGCAAGGCTTTTTCTCCCAGGGAAATACCCAGGAAATTATGCACTAAATTCATACCATGTGATTGGCTGATTTAAGAATTCCCATTCAAATGCAGTTAAACAATTGTACTTAATTGTACCCAATGAAGTGGACAATTAGTGTTTCTTAGGAAAATCTGAGATCATGTATTAGAAGAACTAAAAAGAAATGCATCTGTGCACTGAAGGTGTTTTTGCAGAGGACAATGAACACTGTTTTATACAAGACGAATGCTGAGAGTGTAAAAAATGTCATTTAAAAATGCAACAGCTCATCTTTTGCTTTTAAAAAAGGAACATTCTCCTTAAAACTGACCACAGATGCACCGATCAGCCAGGGACAAGAATCTTCACCATGTTTTGGGCCCTGACCAGTGACGGGCCAGGCAGCCTCGCATATATTATTATGAACCATTTGATTTTAAGCATGCACAGCACTTGCTCAGCGGCACAATGTCGCTCACACATTCACAGAACAAGCTAACATGTGGTTAGCGTGGAAGCTCTTTGCTGTGAGTGCAGAAACAAAGCAAACTGCAAAAATGTGCGTGACAACAAACCTCAGACACTAAATCACGTTCAGTCAGCTGAACTTTAAAGATGGTAACAAAGTGGATACAATTAACAACATCCAGAGCTCAGAGGCAGCTAGCCTCGTCATGAGGACCCAAGAAGGTTAAAGGACAATTGGGGAGAAAACGAAAAAAGCACTGATTTCCTGTTATATGCTGAAGTTAGAAACCTCTGATGGTAAACGATGGACGCACTTGACATTTGTTTTGTTACAAAAATCTCTGCACTTGCTTTTGTCTGGTGAGGTAAAGGTGGGAGGCTGTACACCAGCTTATTCTCTCTTCATCTGCTGCAGCTCTCCAGTAGCAGTGCATGTTTTCAGTTGTTTCAATGACAGAAGATCATGGAGCTTACAGCACTTTGGGGAAAATTAGAATTATTTCTCTTTTTATAACAAATATTTTGCATTGAAGAAAAGTTGTTGGGGTTTTTTGCTTTTCTTTAATGTCAGTTATAGCTCTTAGAAAGAAAACTGGAATCTGCAAAAAGGACCAGGTCAAACTAAGGAAAAGAGAAAAGCAGAAATCGGATGATCTCTATGACTGTCTTATTGCCAGTCTGGGGAATCGATGTTTTCGTTTAGATAAACTGTGCCACGTCCCGACAGCACAGTGAGAACTACTTGATTACATCCCAAAAGGTTGATTCTGCTCATCTGGACGTAAAACCAGTTCATTCTAAGCGTGTGCAACACATTAACTTTTGGGGATTTCCTCACCTGGATGATTGCGCATGCGTCACATGACAGCTGTCACACTTTAACATACAGCCTTGGTCATAAATGGGCTCACCAAGCTCACCTTGAAAACAGTAATGCTGGTATGGGCTTTCATCACTACATTACATCATATTATGCAATTTGAAAAAGTGTAAACAAACAGGCGCCACTGGGCCTCATTTTGAGCCATCGGAGGATAATCATGATCGTTATTAACACGGCGTTTCTGCCCGTTCACGTCAGAGGCCCGTGCGTTGGTGATTTATTGCAGTCGCATGTCATTCTTTCACACCTAGATCAAGGTGTAGTCCAGCTCTTCATGCACCTGTAAACGTCACCGCTGTCAGCTGAACTACACCCCAGCGGAGTTCGTGCTAACCCCACACAGCAAAGCAGGACGAATAAAGAGCCTCTCACCGAGTCCACTTCCATCAGGTTCAGCTGGGAAGAGGCAGACAGTAGGCTGTGGGAGTCCGGGGAATGCGACATGTCTCTGTTTACACGGACAAAACTCGGACCGCTGCAGAAAACAGAGGCGCTTTCCGTATATTGATCTACGCATGCGCGACAATGCGTAGACAATTCAAATCGGAACTCGAAATGGGTTTTACGCCCTTCCTTTCACAATAAAAGCGCAGGACATACAGTGAGTGAACTCGGCTCAATCCTCCCAGTGACCCTGTGGACCAGTGGAAATAAAAGGATGGACAGACATTACCTCGTTAAATGAACTCTGGCTATAAAGCCTATTTAATGATCAATGAAAAAAAATGTTTAAAACAAACTTTTAAAAGTAACTGCACAAACAAAGAAAAATTTGTGTAATTACCAATCAAATCATAAGAAATATTCACTGATATTGTATAATACGTGTCTCTTTAGTTGTACACTAAACATATTTCACACAATATTTTCATCTGTTTTAAAAAATACAGTAATATATGCTTATGAGGTTTGGCTTGAATTCAAACTCTGCTTTGTACATTCTGCATTTCAGAAAAAAATCACAAAGAAAATTCCTTACAAAATGCACACACAAGAAGCTTAAAACTCTCCTGCAACTGAAGAGTTTTAACTGATGTAAGGAAAGACAACCACTTTGTAGAAACAAGCAAAAAATAGATGCAGATACTGCTACTGAGGTATTTTAATCAGAATCTCAATCATAAATTCTTTTCAAAATAAAAAATATATGTAGATTTTATAAAGGATAGTAAAATCACTGTCTCACTCCCTGGGGATGGTATGTGTTCCTCAAGCTCCTCGCGAGTTTGAGGGATCTGTGCATCTTAGCTGATCCTAGGACTGCACTCTTCTGGACAGAGACCTCTGATGTTGTTCCTGGAATCTGCTATAGCAACTTTTCTACTTTTGGGAGTTATAGCTCATAATGTTCCTATTATCACTGAGACCTTCCTTCAACATCTGCTCCAACTGGTCCTGCAGTCCCTGGTAATTCTCTGGTTTCTCTTTTCTTTCTTCAGACTTTATCCTTCAAGCTCGGGTCCTCTACCAGACGCCTGGGAGCTTGACAATCCTCCGATCCTCCACCTCTCTGTCGCCCCTTGGTATTTTTCATTGATCATTTATTTCGAGCATTTGCGTACATATAAACAAAATAGAGCATGTATACAGGAAGGAAAACACTGTCTCCTAGTACAACAGGTGCTCGAAAAGGAGTGAGAAGAAGTAATTCTTATATATCTGTGAAGGTTCTCAGTTATCCAGGTCATTGACGCTTTTCTTTCCAAGGAGCTTGCAAAGAAAAGCGTCTGGACTTCTTTAAGTTGCTTGAAGACGTTTCACGTCTCATCCGAGAAGCTTCTTTAGTTCTAAGGTCAAATGGTGGGGAGCCCCAGATTTAAGCCCAGTGGGAGTGTCCGCCTGCGGAAAATACAGAGACATGCTACAAATGTGCTCACAGAGAGAACTCAGAGAAACCAGACAGACATGGGCACGTGACTGGGTAAACAAACATGAGGACACTCATAAACAAACCAGAAATCTATCATAAATAACAAACTCAGAAGCACTAGAAAACTAGAACACAAATATCGCATACTTTCAAAGAAATAACCCAAAATTCCAAAACCAAACTGAAAATACTGGGTCAGTGATCCAGGACCATGACAGGGTGCTCTGCTGAGCAATCTAAATCCCTCGATGATCCCAGCTCAGCCACAGGTACCCACAGTTTAACATCACTGTCAACACTGCAGGAGACTCTGGAGACAGACTAAGGATGAACATATGTAGTCTCCACTCTTACAGTGTTCACAGGTCAGCATCTGTGTTTCTTCTGATATTTAGTAAAAACTTGTCTTAAGCTGTAATGCAATACAGCATTAAAGCTGTTAATCCATCGGCTGGATCATGGATAGAGAGCTGGAAGTGTACGGAGGTGGAGTCCTGCTCCTAAATGAAGTTTTCCCTTTGACTGTCTTTTTAATTCCCTGAAGCAGCTGGTTGCAGTGGAAGCTTAGCGTCTGTTTCAAACACATTTTTGAAAATATTTTCTTCTTGGCCTTTTATTGGCTTTATTGACAGAGACAGTGAAGAGATGACAGGAAGGAAAGCAGGGGGAGAGAGGAGGAAGCGATTACGTCTTTAAGGCATCTCAAGCATGCTCAATCATCCAGGTAAGTAAATTTCCAAAAGTTCTTTCTGTTAATCTGGAAATCTGGAACTCACATCACTTAGTAATGACAACAACATTATCATCCTTCCGGCAGACAAGGGGAGGTGCACAGTTTTGCTAAACCAGAAAGACTATCATGAGAAAATACTTATGAGCCCCTGAAACGAGACCCAGGAAGTGGCTACAGGAAGGATAGACTGTCTGAGGCAGTTAGAACAAGACGAGGCTACTGACCGGACCTCATACCACAGGCTGCACCCAGGGGAAGCTACACCAAGTCTGTACGGGTTCAGCTCAACACTGGCATTATTGTCCCTCACATAAATATTGTGAATGTTGACATTGTTGACATTGCCATCACTGACACGGTCAACATCTGGTTCATTCATTCATTCATTCATTCATTCCATGAATGAATGAATGAATGAATGAACCAGCCTCCAAAAATGTTATTATAGATACCAAGATAAAGATTGTTCAGTAAGAGTGCACTATTAGGTTCATAAGCTGGTCCCTGATCTCCTCTTGGAAACATTTCTGGGTTAACCTGTCGGCCTCCAAGATCATTTTATCTTTTAATTAGCATTCATAGCTGCTGAAAATCAGTTATTCATCAACTTCAAGACTGAATACATGTGCTTACCATTATGGTTATTTAGTGATCCATCTGCTCTTCCACTCATTTTGACTACAAGGAACACAAAACAACAATGGTCACTAAACCTCAACTCAGAATGTTCAGAGAATTTGCTTTTTTGTGATAACTTCAGGCTGCGTCCACACGTACACGGCTATGTTTGAAAACGGAAAAATCCTGTCCACATGTGCAGTTTTGAAAAAATATCTCCTTCCACATGTAAACTCTAAAAACAAAGTCAAACACTGTCAAGAACACGCCAAATCTTAACCGTGTAGAAATGTTGGCCAATCAGAAGTCTAGAAGCCTGGGAGGAAAACCTCTCAAAACCTCACGTACTTCTGTACAATGTAGCTGCCATCACCAGTGTGTGAGTGTGTGTGTGAATGGGTGGATGACTGAATGTAGTGCAAAGCGCTTTGGGTCCTTAGGGACAAATACAGGCCATTTACCATTTCTGAAAAGTGTTTTTCTTTTCCTGGAAAAGCCGCTAATTTTGTGTTACTTTCACGTGTCTTCATCCTTTCAAATGTTAATAACTAAAGACAGCATTTTGGCTAGAATACACTCACAACTTTGGAATGGGCAAAATGCATACAGCATACATAAATGTATTGATTTATTTTATTAAATTTATTCCAAACCGACGTCAGGATTTGGGTTGTGAGAGCGTCTGTGTAGAAGCCCCGTCTGATGCGCGCTCTGATGCCTCTGTCTTTCTAAATGGAGGCACAGTAACTGTGTGTGTATATGTCAGCATGTATAAACTGCAGATACTAAGATTAACAGCAATAGTATTTTGTCACAGCGTGACGTCAAAAACGGCGCACACTTTTGACATTGCCTGAGTAAATCTCCGTTTTCCTCGTCCACACCTAAACACAAAAACGTAGTTTTCAAAAATCTCTACCCTGGCAGGAGTTTTTTAAAATCTCACCTTTCAGTGACTCAATCTGCTGTTTAGGTGTGGACGAAAGCCCCAAATGCATTATTTACATTTTTTTAAATTTATTCCAATAGTTCCTGTAAAGTTCTACTCTAAGAGATTCGTCTCGGCCTTCACGCAGGATTAAAGCTCAATAATGAGTACACACACACAATATAATACGTTTCTTTATGACTGTTAGGCAAAAGTGAAGAGAACCCAAAGTTATCACAACATATATCCACTGATATGGTCACTAATCTTTCCCGGAGGCATCACTATGGCAACAAAACAACAAGCATTAAATGAGGTTCCAAACGACAACAACCAAGCTGTTTTCAGCGCTTAATATTTAACACGTCTTTGTTCTAAACTTTATTTGTACAAATCTGTGATGCTGATGTGCACAACCTGGGACTCTGCTGTGAGTGGTGTACTTCGACAGCAAAGAGCTGAAGCTTATGGTGGCGGCTGCAGCCGTCGATATTGTTGTCTTGTTTATCTTTATTTTACTGTATCAGTAGTCACCTCATGTATGGATTGGATCTGAGAGTGGTTTACCCTTTTTTATATATCGTTGCAGACAGTGAAGGCGCTGCGTGGGAAACTCACCTTTTTTTCTTGTCGCTTTTTGCATGCACCTCGTTGCCTGAGTGGAGAGGGCACTGAAGATTTTCCTTTTTATACTGTTTTGCCCAGTTGGGGTTCAGGGTGAGTTGCCGCCAGAGATGGGCAGTAATGTGTTACAAGTAATGCGTTACTGTAATCTGATTACTTTTTTCAAGTAATGAGTAAAGTAAGGGATTACTATTGCAAAAAAGTTAATTAGATTACCGTTACTTTCCCGTAGGAACGCTGCGTTACTGCGTTACTAAAACTGTGATTTTTCTGCGAGAACGTCTCACGACAGTGACGTAAGCGAGTGCGACGTTCGTGACAACATGTCACGGTGAGTTGTGTGGCTGTCAGTGGCTGGACCCACGTGCAGGACTCGGAGACAAAACATTAACTTAAACGACGGCTTTATTTGCTGGAGAGTCACCCTTGGACGATACATAAACAACAACTTAAACTAACTAGACAGGAGATGCTGAAGGTAGACGACCATGGATACACACACAACAAAGGTGGAGGACGCAACAACTGGCAGGGAAAAACACAGGGCTTAAATACATACTGAGGTGATTAGGGAATGTGAAACAGGAGGAGAGTACAGCTGGGACTCATCAGACATGACAAGACAAGGGGAGGCAAAACTCAACACATTGACATAGTACACAGACTTTCAAAGTAAAACAGGAAACTGAACAGACGAGGACTAAACTAGGGGATACAGTGACAGAAATCAAACCCAAGAGAATCAAAACACATCATGAAAACAAAGATAACTAATACAAACAGAAAAACACTGAGTCCACAGACTCAGGACGGTGACAACAGCTGTGTGCAGATCAACAATGGATCATATATCGAGTGCAGAGAGAGTATGAGCGTGCAGCGTTTAAAGCGTGGAAGTACTGACCTTACTTTGAGTTTGATTCCATAAAAAGTGACAAAAACATTAGTGTCCGCTGTGCGTGGGAAGAAAACTTCTTTTTACAGCGAAAAAAACCCCTAAACTTCCAACAACCACCGAGTAGCTACGACGTGATGGGAAACTCACAGAGAAACTCGCGGATTCTTCCACTGACCGCTGCACACCTGCACCAGGGTAAACCTCCGCCTGCCCCACTCCTGCTTTACAGGTGAAAATAGAGCAACAGGACCGCTGAGTCTTTGACTTTATTTATTTTCTGCTGTGTTTTACTTGCATCTATTTGAAAGACTGAGTGTAAACACACAAAATATTTTATTTTATGTGCTGGAATGTGCAGAAAATAGGTTTAAATGTTAAACTAATTTCTTCCAGTCAGAGAATGTTGCATATAATTAAATGTTTGCTTGATGCATAAAGTTAAAAGATTAAAACTAATAAAACAAGTTACAAAAATAGACTTTTTCATGATAGGTTTGTAGCTTGAACCTATTCGCTGGAACGTTGAAGACAATATAATTACACAGCCAGCAAGACACAAGTAGGCAAAGTTCTTCATGTGTCTCGTGCACGGGAGAGAACCGGACAAACGCCGTTCCTTCGCTTGACCCCAGTCGCTCTCATCTGCTCCCCCGTAACACTGCTCTTTTATTGAGGTTACATGAATATACATAGGTTCATTAACATATATGACGTCTACATACAAACAAAGAGGACCTTGCCTGTGCATTGTGTAAGTGACACACACATATACATATACACACACACATAATTAATATATATATATATATATGCATGTATGTGTGTGTGTGTGTGTGTGTGTGTGTGTGTGTGTGTGTGTGTGTATATATATATATATATATATATATATATATATATATATATATATATATATATATATATATACATACACACACATATATACATATACATATACATACACACACGTGTGTACATACATGTATACGTGTGTACATACATACATGTATACGTGTGTACATGTATACATGTATACGTGTGTACATGTATACATACATACATGTATACGTGTGTACATGTATACATGTATACGTGTGTACATACATACATACATACATGTGTACATACATACATACATACATGTGTACATACATACATACATGTATACGTGTGTACATACATACATACATGTATACGTGTGTACATACATACATACATGTATACGTGTGTACATACATACATACATACACACACACACACACACACACACACACACACACACACACACACACACATATAGACTGGGACTATGGCGCCGTCCTGGAACGATGCTACAATTGTCGTAATCCATAAAGAGGGCAAGGACCCCACAAATTGTCAATCATACAGGCCAGTCTCATTACTTAATACTGATTTGCGCATTCTCACCACGATTTTAGCCAAAAGAGTTAGTAAAATTATTACACAGGTTATAAATCCAGATTAAACGGGGTTCATTGCAGGAAGGCACTTTGGGGACAATGTTCGTAGATTGTTGAACTTAGTGTCCTTGTACAAGACCAAACAAGAAGAAACGATGATTCTGTCTCTTGATGCGCAAAAAGCATTCGACAGGGTTTCCTGGCAGTACTTGGGCCATACACTTGAAAGATTCAAATTTGGCCCAAACTTAATTAAGTGGATACAGATTCTTTATTCCAACCCAATGGCGGCTGTACGGGTAAATGGAACAATATCAGCCAGATTTCTGCTGGAACGTGGGTGTAGACAAGGATGCCCACTGTCGCCCCTGCTGTTCGATATAAGTATTGAGCCTCTGGCGCAGTTGATTAGAGATGAACATGAAATTCAGGGCCTTTCAATTAATGGAGAACAGCATAAATTGTCCATCTATGCAGACGATGTACTTTTATACATTTCAAATCCTGCAGTCAGTGTACCTCATTTAAAAGAAATTATTAGTACATACGGTTACCTCTCTGGTTACAAAGTTAATATTGACAAAACATTGGCAATGGATATAGGAGGAAACATTTCACAAACATTTAAGGAGCGATGTGGCTTTAAATGGCCAAACGAAGGTATCAAGTATTTAGGAATTCAGATTCCTCACTCATTATCAGACTTGTTTAAAGTAAATTATGAAGTTATAGTTGCAAAAATAAAAAAAGATTTAGAGAGATGGACAGTCCTGCCTCTGTCTTTCTTAGGTCGGATCGAGAGTATACGTATGAATGTATTGCCAAGACTTCTAGACCTTTTCCTGACCCGTTTATCACCTTCCATGGCTCCAAAACACTGGAAGCATCAGTGCCTATCAGTAGCTCCACATCTGCATTAACGTTGTAAAGTTTAACAGGTTTAAGATGAGGCCACTGATCTGGGGAATATTAACTGTAGAAACTGGCATAGTCTTTTGAGTCAAAACATCTGGCAATGGCATGAAATCATTTGCTTCCAAACCAGACAGAACTTGTGTACTAACAATCTTATCTTGACTCATTGTTCTCAAAAAGATATTGGTCTTTTTACCTTTTACATTCAGCCTTTTTGCCAAAGTTTCTGTACAGAATGTACCTGAACTTCCAGGATCCAAAAACGCATAGGTTTGCACAATTTTATTGCTCTTTTGGCTCTTAACTTGAACTGGAACTATAGAAAAAATTGCATCAACTTCATGACCAGCCCCAATATACCCACATGTCTGAGTAGTTGCAGTTGAAAAGTTGACATTAGAGTTTGTCCTCTGTTGAGTTTGTTCCGAAGACGCACCTGGATCCTTTCGCTCTATATGAATCAGAATCAGAATCAGAATCAGAAAGGGGTTTATTGCCAAATGTTGAGCAGGTTTACAACATTAGGAAATTGCTGCGGTGCTTCAGTGCAAACATAGTGTCATAAATAGCACTTAAATAGTGTCATAAATAGCACTTAAATAGACATGAAAAAATAAAAGTAGGGATAAGAATTAAAAGTGCTACGTAGAAAGATATGTGCATGAGCTATACATGAGATATATACATGAGAATAAGAATTAAGAGTGCTACGTAGAAAGATATATACATGAGTGCAGGTGGTGATCAGTGCCAAACATGGAATGATGCAGTGACACAGCGTAGGGTCATGTGTTAGTGGTGGGAACAGTCATATGGTTATTGTTCATGTGTCCAACAGCAGAGGGGAAGAAACTGTTCTTATGGCGGGAGGTTCTGGTGCGAATGGACCGGAGCCTCCTGCCTGAGGGGAGCAGGTCAAACAGACTGTGTCCAGGGTGAGAAGGGTCAGCTGAGATCCGAGCTGCACGCCGCAATGTCCTGGAGGTGTACAGGTCCTGCAAAGATGGGAGTCTGCAGCCAATCACCTTCTCAGCAGAGCGCACAACACGCTGCAGTCTCTGTTTGTCCCTGATAGTGGCTCCAGCGTACCACACGGTGATGGAGGAGGTGAGGATGGACTCGATGATTGCAGTGTAGAACTGCATCATCGTCCGTGTTGGCAGGTTGAATTTCTTCAGCTGCCTCAGGAAGTACATCCTCTGCTGGGCTTTCTTGATGACGGAGGTGATGGTGGGCTCCCACTTCAGGTCCTGGGTGATGGTGGTACCCAGGAAGCGGAATGAGTCCACAGAGGTGATGGGGGTGTCAGTCAGGATGATGGGGGGGAGTGGGGCTGTGTGCTTCCTGAAGTCCACAATAATCTCCACTGTCTTCTGGGCATTCAGCACCAGGTTGTTGTGGCTGCACCAGGACACCAGACGTTCAACCTCCCTCCTGTAGGCAGACTCATCCCCGTCAGAGATGAGCCCAATAACGGTGGTGTCATCTGCAAACTTGATTAGCTTGACAGACTGGTGGGTGGAGGTGCAGCAGTTGGTGTACAGGGAGAAGAGCAGAGGAGAAAGAACACAGCCCTGAGGGGAGCCGGTGCTGATGGTCCGGGAGTCCGAGACATTCTTTCCCAGCCTCACGTGCTGCTTCCTGTCCGTCAGGAAGTCAGTGATCCACCGGCAGATGGGATCAGGCACATTCATCTGGGAAAGCTTGTCTCGGAGATGGTCTGGAAGGATGGTGTTGAAGGCAGAGCTGAAGTCCACAAACAGGATCCTGGCGTAGGTTCCTGGGGAGTCCAGATGCTGCAGGATGAAGTGTAGGGCCATGTTGATGGCGTCGTCTACAGACCTGTTGGCTCTATATGCAAACTGCAGGGGGTCCAGGAGGGGGGCCGTGAGGGTCCTGAGATGGGAGAGAACTAGGCGCTCAAAAGACTTCATGACCACAGATGTCAGAGCCACGGGTCTGTAGTCATTTAGTCCAGTGATCCTAGGTTTCTTGGGGACAGGGATTATGGTGGAGGACTTGAAGCAGGCAGGCACATGACATGCCTGCAGTGAGGAGTTGAAAATGCCAGAAAACACTGGGGCCAGCTCGTTTGCACAGTGTCTGAGGGTGGCAGGAGACACGCCGTCTGGGCCGGGAGCTTTCCGAGCATTCAGGTTCTTAAACTGCTTCCTCACATCTGCTTCATGAATATGAAGAGTTGTGGTGGGAGGAGGTAGTGTGAAATCCTCTTTTGTGTGGGGTGAGGAGGGGGGTGTTGTAGGTGAACAGTTTGAAGGTGGTGATGGCTCTATGGAGGGGGGAGAGGTGGGGGAATGAGTGTCCAAAGTGCCTCTATTGTTGGGGCCGTTGGAGGTGTGAAGGCTGCCTGATGGCTCGTCTAAACGGCAGTAGAAGTCGTTAAGGGTGTTGGCCAAGAGCAAGTCATCAGTGGAGTGGGGGGTTTTAGGCTTGTAGTTGGTGATATTCCTAAAACCTTTCCACACAGAGGCCGAGTCATTCTCTGAGATCTGCTGCTGCATCTTCTCAGAGTGCTGATGTTTAGCAATGTCCACTTCTTTAGTGAACTTGTACTTGGCCTCTCTGTAGCAGTCCCTGTCTCCGCTTCTGAACGCCTTTCTCTTTTCCAGCCACAGCTTTTTGAGTTTAGGAGTAAACCAGGGTTTGTCATTGTTATAACTCACCCTGGTGTGTGATGGCACAATGCTGTCCTCACAGAAGTGGATATAGGAGGTGACAGTGTCCGTAGACTCGTCCAAGCTGTTAGAAGCAGCCTTCATTGTGTCCCAGTCTGTAGACTCCAAACACGTGCGAAGCTCCTCCACAGCCTCGTTGCTCCACAGTTTTTTAGTCCTCACGACAGGTTTGGAGAGCTTCAGCCTCTGTCTGTACGCGGGGATTAGGTGGATCATAACGTGGTCAGAAAGTCCGAGTGAAGCGCGGGGCACCGCGCGATAGGCCCCGCTGATCGTGCTGTAACAGTGGTCTAATGTCCTCTCCTCTCTGGTCGGGCATTTAATATACTGCTTGTATTTGGGAAGCTCATGGCTCAGATTGGCTTTGTTAAAGTCCCCAAGAGCAATGATGAGAGAGTCCGGGAATGTCCGCTCCATGTGCAGTATCTGCTCCGCGAGTGCGCACTGAGCTGCCTGCGCATCTGCGTCTGGCGGGATGTAAACAGCGGCCAGGATGAATGAAGCAAACTCCCGCGGAGAATAAAACGGTTTGCAGTGGATAAAAAGATATTCCAGAGAGGAAGAGCAGTGCTGAGCAATCACTGTTACATCTGTGCACCAGCCACTATTGATGTAGAAGCAGAGACCTCCACCTTTGGACTTACCGGAGAGAGCGGCCTGCCGGTCCGCGCGCAGCAGATGGAAGCCCTCCAGCTTGAGCGCGCAGTCCGGGATGTCCTCACAGAGCCACGACTCCGTAAAACATAAGACACAGGAGGAGGCAAAGTCTCTGTTAATGCTTCTCATCAGGGCCAGTTCGTCAATCTTATTCCCGAGTGAGCGTACAAGAAGAAGAACCCCTGGGTGCCTTTGGTGACACACGTCGCAATCCAAACGACTCCTACAGTCTTTGCTTGTGTGACCAACTTTTAAACAACCAAAACAAATTCCCCTTTCCTTGATAAAAGTCAACTTATCCTGATGCGTTTTAGCTTTAAACTGCTTACAATTCTCTAGTAAATGATTGCTGTGTGAACAAAACAAACAACTATGCAGAACGGCGGAAGTTGTTCTGCTTCCAGTTGATTGAGCTTTGATTCCTGGCACTGTACTGACATTAGTGGCAAAACTACTTCCTTTTCTCCTTTGCTTGGTAGAACTTGAAGCTTTAAAGCTGCTTCCAGATTGTGAGTCTTGGATGTTGCCAAACACTGGATCTGATGCTACTTGTACCTGTTTTATTATAAAGGCAACCAGATCAGTGAATACTGCTCTGTAACCATTTTGTTCCTGCAGTTCATAGGCAACAACTCTCCATCTTTCCCTCAATTTGTATGGAAGCTTCATAACAACCATTCTCATATTTGAGGGCAAATCCAACTCCTTCATATAAACAACTTGCTGTGTTAGATTCAAACATCCTTGAAGAAAAAGAGAGAATGACTGTAGACCTTTCACATCCCCACTTTTAATAGGTACCCAACTCACAATCCTCTCCATATATGCAGAGGCAATTTTATTTTCGTTCCCAAAATGTTCTTCAAGAAGATCTTTGGCTGTGGAATAGCCCTGCTCAGGAGGTAAGTGCTGACAACTATGCACCAAATCCCTAGGCTGCCCCCTAGTGAACTGCTCTAAAAAATGCAAACAGTCGCTCCAGTTATCAGTTTTAGCTTCCACTCCATTTTCAAAGGCATTCATAAATGATCTGTACTGTAAAGGGTCTCCATCAAACACAGGGATGTTTCTGGCGGGGAGGACAGAAGATAAGTTTTGTTTTACAAGCAAAGTAGTGATGTCATTTTGTTTTTGCATAATATTTACAATCTCCTTCGTGCAATTCCCAGTCAAAGTAGGAGACTGAGGCTGTGTTTGCTGCGTCACTTGAGCTGAATCATCAACCTGATGTTGGGTTTGACTTTGTCTAGGTACGATTACTTGTGATTCAGATGCAGAATTTATACCAGAGTAATCTCTTGATGTTGGAACAAATGTATCGGCACAAGGATTTAAACTAGGCGCTTCTTGTACGTGCCCTCTTTCAAAATAAGAGTTCATTCCATCAGAATGCTCAGAGCTACAAACTGAATTTATTTTTAAGACACGAAGCTTTGCATTAGTGGCTGCCAGCTCTGTTTCCAAGGATAATGTCTCCTTTTCTTTTCTCAGTTTCTCCTTTTCTTTTCTCAGTTTTTCCTCTTGCGCTTCGATAGAATGTTTTTCTTTAATGCAGCGAGTCGCTCCATGAGCGCTGCTTTGTCAGCTGCAGCTTTAATGCGTGCGGAAGATGTTGATGAAATTCGACTTTGCTGTGACAAGGTTTTTGAAGGTGGTTTTACACTTGAGATATTAGAGACACTGTCTTCAGGATTTATTTCATCCAAACTTTCAACAGCTTGATCATTAAGAGCAGTATTGCTTTGTTCAGTATACGGCTCGCCCGCCTCCTGCAACCAAACCTTTACTTTGTCCATAAAAACAGAGAATGCTGTCACCTTCGACTGAAAATGTGCAACTTGCCTTTTCACTTCATCTTCTGGCAGTGGCAAACTTAAAAAGGATTCTTGCAAAGCGTTTGCATCTTGATAGCATTTAATAAACTTCCCAAATTCAGAAGACACTTCCTTAACGTTCTCATGTGAGGTTGTGGAGGTATGTAACAACGACAGGAGAGGTCTCAGTGTCTCACTCCAACAACTTTATTAACTGACAGAACTTCACATATAGTCAGCGCCAAAATCTCCACCCCCACTTCCTTTCAACTTGTGTGTGAGTGGAGCCACCTGGTGGTCCGCCACACATACCCCCCCTTGAACACACAGTCAGGTCTCCATTCAGTCCAGGACCCTGGGTCTAAGCAAACGACCCGCACGACTGAACCTGGGAGGGAGAGAACAGGCAGAGGAAGGTCCATCCTGTGAACGAGGCTGGTGAAGGTGAGCAGGAAAGGCAGGAGGAGGCTCAAACGTTGGTGGTCCGGGGGTAGTCCTGGGGGGAAAACCAGAGACTGTCAACCCCAGCGCAGGAGGTCGGCCACGGCGAGGGGCCTGGGCCGGCACTACATCACTGTCCGGAAGAACATGTGCTGGTTTAAGTCTGTCAACACACACAGTCTCCCTTCGACCCCCAAAATCCAAAACAAAATGTTTCTGGCCTGGTTCAATAACCCTGAACGGGCCGTCATACAGCGGCCGCAGCGGTGTCCTGTGGGCATCGTGCCTGACAAAAACAAACTTAGCAGTCTCTAAAGTCTTTGGAACAAAGGTGTCAGGCACGCAATGGTGCACCGGACCAGGAACCCGAAGCGAGTGCAAAAGCGGGGTGAGAGAGAGCACCGATGGATCGAAGCAGGGAGGAGGATTTTCGGACAAGAATTCTCCAGGCACGCAGAGGGGCTGACCAAACACTAGCTCAGCTGGGGAAGCGCCGAGATCCTCCTTAACCGCAGAGCGCAGCCCAAGCAAAACCCACGGGAGGCGGTCAACCCAATTGCCATCCTTTAAGGAGGCGTGAAAGGCAGCCTTCAGCGACCGGTGGAACCGTTCACACATCCCATTAGCCTGCGGGTTGTATGCGGTTGTGCGGTGGACTTTAGCCCCCAGTCCATCAGCCATGGCCGACCAAAGCTCGGAAATGAACTGGGGGCCTCTGTCTGACGTAATGTCCGCGGGTGGGCCGAAACGCGAGACCCAGGTCGACAAAAACGCCTTGGCCACCACTGCTGCGGTAGTGGACGCCAGGGGGACCGCCTCCGGCCACCTGGTGGTCCGGTCAACAACAGTCAAAAGGTGCGTAAAACCTTGTGACTGCGGCAAGGGACCCACCAGATCGACATGCACATGATCGAAACGTTTGCCGGGTATGAAGAACGGCTCCAGGGGCGCCTTGGTGTGTTTATGAACCTTCGCGCGCTGGCAGGGAATGCACGCCGACGCCCATTCCTTAACAGCTTTGCGAAGGCCTGGCCAAACGAATTTAGAGCTGACCAGTTTAACAGAGGCCCGGACCCCTGGATGAGAGAGAGCATGTACCGAGTCAAAAACTTGACGACGCCAGGAAGCAGGAACCACAGGGCGAGGGCGGCCGGTGGAAACGTCACAGACGAGGAGGGGACCACCGTCCTGCACGGGTCTGTCCTCCAGTATGAGGCCCGTCTGGGTGGATTTAAGCGCGAGGATGTCAGGGTCACCGCTCTGATCAGCAGCCATGGCGGAGTAGTCTATGCCGAGAAAGACGGGAGAAACCAGCGCACGGGACAAACAGTCAGCCACATGATTGGATTTACCAGCCACGTGCCGAATGTGCGTGGTAAACTCAGAAATGGCTGCCAACTGGCGCTGCTGGCGTGCACTCCATGGATCGGAAACCTTGGACATGGCAAACGTCAAGGGTTTGTGGTCCACGTATGCGGTAAAGTGACGACCCTCGAGAAAAAACCGGAAATGACGAGATGCCAGGTGGAGCGCCAGTAGCTCCCTGTCAAAAACGCTGTAATTGCGTTCGCTGTCACGTAGCGTACGGCTGAAAAAGGCGAGCGGTTGCCAGACACCCGAGATTCGCTGTTCCAGCACCGCACCCACCGCTATGTCCGATGCATCGGTGGTCAACGCAATCGGCGCTGAGGGGGATGGGTGGGCCAGAAGGGCAGCATTAGCTAACGCTGACTTAGCATCAGAAAACGCTTGGATGCTGTCCGGAAACCAGTCAACGGAGTCATTAGCTTTCTTACCTTTTAACGCCCCATAAAGGGGCTTCAGCAGATGTGCCGCTCTGGGGAGAAAACGGTTGTAAAAATTCACCATCCCCAAAAATTCCTGCAGTGCCTTAACAGTCGTGGGACGCGGAAATTCCGAAACAGCTCGGACTTTGTCAGGCAACGGAACCGCGCCCTCGGCGGAAACACGGTGCCCAAGGAAATCGAGAACGGGCAACCCAAACTGGCATTTAGACGGATTAATAATCAGTCCATGCTCCGCCAAACGCTGAAAAACCTGACGCAGATGGAACATGTGCTGCTCCTTCGAGCTGCTGGCCACCAGTATATCATCAAGATATACAAAAACAAAGGGCAGCCCGCGCAAGACCGAGTCCATCAACTGCTGGAAGGTTTGGGCGGCACCTTTCAGGCCAAACGGCATGCGCAGAAACTCGAAAAGGCCCAAAGGTGTAATTACGGCGGTTTTGGGGACATCCTCCGCGCGCACGGGAACCTGGTGATATCCCCGTACCAAATCGATCTTAGAAAAAACCGAGGTCCCCGCAAGATGGGCGGAAAAATCTTGGATGTGGGGAATGGGATAACGATCGTTCTCTGTGACATTATTACGACGACGGAAATCCCCACAAGGTCGCCACCGACCATCAGATTTAGGCACCATGTGTAACGGAGAAGCCCAGGCACTGTTCGAACGCTGCACGATGCCCAGACGCTCCATGGTGGCAAATTCTTCCCGAGCGACAGCCAATTTGGCGGGGTCGAGGCGGCGCGCGCGCGCGAACACCGGGGGCCCTACTGTAGTTATGTAATGCTCCACCCCGTGCTTCGTCACCGTGCTCGAGAAAGTGGGGACAGTGAGTGAGGGAAACTCAGAAAGCAAACACTGAAAAACGTCACCCGAATCTACTGAGTTAGCATGCACCACGGGCTGAGCATCCCGAGTCAAACAGGGTAATGAGGAAAATGATACAGCATCAATTAAACGTCTGTTAGCAACATCAACCAGCAGTCCGTGAGCACAAAGAAAATCAGCGCCTATTATAGGCACAGAGCTAGCAGCAACAACAAAGTTCCACTGAAAGTCACGGTCGTGAAAGCAAACAGTCACCAACCTTTCACCGAAGGTTTTGATGGGAGAGCCATTAGCCGCTGTTAGCAATGGCCCGCAGCCCTTAGCTAGCCTGTCCGAGCCAATCGGGGGAAGAAGGCTCTTCTGTGAGCCGGAGTCCACCAGGAAACGCCTCCCCGAGCGTGAGTCCTCTAAGAAAAGCAGCCTTTCCTTGTTGCCAGCGGTCGCGGCTGCTACAGA
Source organism: Copadichromis virginalis (assembly GCF_057382275.1). Taxonomy (NCBI): domain Eukaryota; kingdom Metazoa; phylum Chordata; class Actinopteri; order Cichliformes; family Cichlidae; genus Copadichromis; species Copadichromis virginalis. The sequence goes on along the minus strand of NC_140636.1, from coordinate 6,222,765 downwards.
GCGCTGACATGCCCGTTTCCCTGGGTCTGGAAACTGCAAGGCGGGAGGCAGCGCCGTGCCTTCGCTCCAAAACGCTGGTGATTAAAACAAAGCCCCTTTCCGCGGTGCCGCCGTGCAGCGATTCCGGCCACAGTGGACGAGTCGGAGGGCCCGTGGAGCATCGGTGAGGGGGAGGGGGAAAACGCTGGTGGGTCCTGAATAACCGTCTGGACGCCGAAAGTCCTGGTAGCCAGGAGGATGCGATCTGCCTCTTCCGCAAGGGAGCGGTAATCCTTCGTGGCCAATAGCGGGGAGTTGGCAAGGCCAGCGCGCACTGGAGCCGGCAGCTGTCGAAGAAAGAGGTAGGTGAAGAGAAATCCTCCGTCCTCCGCGCCCAGCAAGGACAGCATGCTCTCCATGAGCTCGAGGGCGGTGCCGTCGCCCAGGCCCGCGATGGAAAGGAGTTTCTCGGCCCGCTCAGCATCAGAGAGGGAGTAACGCCGCAGCAGCAGCCCCTTGAGGGTGGCGTACTTGCCCTGGGCTGGGGGATCCCGGAGGAGAGTCATCACACGGCGGGTTGACAGCGGGTCAAGTGAGGCCACCACATGGTGGTATTTAGTGTCGTCATTAAAGCGGAAATTTTCCCCATGTACTTAGATGCTTGCTTACACATTGAACTGCGCTTTTCTTGGCATGTCTTTATATACAAATCCAAACCTTTTGGCGTAAATTTAACGCTTCTTTTCTCTGCTTGCATCTCAGTGTCATCCTCTCGTTTACTCTTAATATCCGACATTTTTATTGTCCTCTTGGATTATTTCAAACTTCATAAAGATGCACAGCACACTGAGAATCCATAGCCTAAAGTACAAACATGACATCCATTTACCTGCCTTTTGCAGCGAACAAACATTTCCACAGAGGGCGTTGGCATGTTTCAATTAGCGATCCAATTTTGCACCAATTTAGTACGTCAAAACTCAGTTCATCAGTCTTTGTAGTGAAATTATGTCTTTAAACTCCAATAGCTTCACCGTTTTCCTTTACGGCTTAAACAATATTATCACTCACCAGCTTTGATGAACGAGTGACATGTTGATCCAGGCCTCAACATCAAATCCGTCTGGATTACTCACCAGACGATCCAATAACTTTTATTCGAGTTCGACGGTGATCCTTGAAATCCTTATATCCATTAATGAAGGATTATTCCTTTGTCCACGGGAAGGTTTTTTACTTTATGTAGTGGCAATTCCTTTACTTTTGAAAGATCCAACGTCCCACAACTTAAAGTCCACAAGCCACTGCTGCACTGAGGTAATATTTCGTACGCAGGCAAAAGAAGTCCATTGTCCAAACATTTTAGTTGAAAGTTTTGGTTTATTTATCCATCTTGGCAAGCAATAACAAGATCCTTCCTGCTGCTTCTCCTGCTCTGGTAAAAAACCATAGGCCCACCCCAATGCATGCTGGTCCTATACCAGTCTCTTTATTTATAGAAAAAAAATGGCCCTACTGACTAATTTAACAAAATAACAACAAACAAAACAAATCATTTAAAACAAAATATTAACCGACAAATAAACCCCAAAATATAAGTAAACTAACAAACTTTAACTAATTTCAAAAATAAGAACAAAAACAAAAATAAAGAACAAATAGCTCCAACACCTGGCTTCAGAGCATGGTCAAATAGCGGGCTTTATAAACTATGTCATGTTGTGAGGAATGGGCACCTGAGCTCATTTGAACAGTTGAGAGGTCAGTTTCAGCTTCCTTCTTCTGACTTTTTTAGGTTTCTGCATTTTGGAGCCCTCACCCATTGAGGAAATATTTCTAAAAACATTTCAAAGTAATTCCTCCCCAAAAATAATCAGTAATTTTTATAACGCATTTATGAGTTTCAATACAAATGCAACTTTGGATATTAAGGCAAGGTGGGAAGCTGAGACTGGCACTCAAATTTCAGAGGACACCTGGGAAGAGGTGTTCGGCGAAGCCCATCTTGTGACTAATTCTGAGCTGTGGAGAGAATTTAAATGGAAGGTGGTCATGAGATATTTTAGAACCCCAGAGATAATGGCCAAAATGAAGCCTACAAATCCTGACACCTGTTGGCGAAATTGTGGTACTTATTTAGGAACCCATTCACATATATTCTGGTCATGCCCAAAACTCTGCTCATTTTGGAATGACATATTTAAAGTTCTCAACACAGTTTTCCAACAACCATTAACGAAAGACCAACAGCTAGCCATTTTAGGAGTATTTTTGGTTTTGCGGGAAACAATAAAAGTATCTCTTAAGAATCCTGCTTACAGCAGCACTAAAGTGTATCACTATTAAATGGCTGAATCTTGACCCACCTTCATATAATATGTGGCTTGATAAAGTGAGAGAAATTTACCAGATGGAGGAAATAACATCTGCTCTGCGGATTCAGAGAGAGTTGTTTACTGAGCATTGGCGACCCATACATGCTTTACTGTTTCAATAGTTTAGCATAGGTCTGTTTCGTTTTGTTCATTTATGGCTAGATTTGTCACGTTATTTAATGTTACATAAAGTTTTTGTTTTGTTTTCTTTTTGTTGTTGTGTGTTTGTTTGCTTGCTTGGGTTTTGTTTTGCTTTCCAGTTTTGCTTTGTGCTTCCTAATTGCAGTTCTTATTTTGATCTACATTTCTGCATTGCGGTTTCTGTAACTGTCCTACTTGTGAACATTGACAAGTACAAGTTACAATGTTGTAAATTATAATAAAAATTGAGTTTAAAAAAAAAAGACAAGAAAGCTCCTTACCATGCATGGAGGGTTTCACCCCAAGTCCAGCACCCTGAGGCTGTACGCCAGGGGTAGGCAACTCCAGGCCTCGAATGCCGGTGTCCTGGAGGTTTTAGATCACACCCTGGGTTAACACACCTGAATCAAATGATTAGTTCATTACCAGACCTCTGGAGAACTTCAAGAAATGCTGAGGAGTCATTTAGCCCTTTAAATCAGCTGTGATGGATCATGGACACATCTAAAACCTCCAGGACACCGGCACTCGAGGCCTGGAGTTGCCTACCCCTGGTGTACGCTAAGCAGAAGGAAGGGGGCCAGGGACTGGTGAGTGTCAGCACCACAGTCCAGGATGAGACAAGGAACATCCACGAATACATCACGAAGATGGCCCCAACTGACCGAGTGCTCAGTGAATACCTCAGGCAGCAGAAACCCAAGAAAGAGGAGGGAGACGAGGAACCATCATGGAAGGACAGGCCCCTGCATGTATGTACCACCGGCAGATAGAGGAGGTGGCTGATATCCAGAAATCCTACCAGTGGCTGGACAAAGCTGGACTGAAAGACAGCACAGAGGCACTAATCATGGCAGCACAAGAACAAGCTCTGAGCACAAGATCCATAGAGGCTGGGGTCTATCACACCAGGCAAGACCCCAGGTGCAGGCTGTGTAAAGATGCCCCAGAGACAATCCAGCACATAACAGCAGGGTGCAAGATGCTAGCAGGCAAGGCATACATGGAACGCCATAACCAGGTGGCCGGCATAGTGTACAGGAACATCTGTGCCGAGTATAACCTGGAAGTCCCGAGGTCAAAATGGGAGATGCCCCCAAGGGTGGTGGAGAATGACCGAGCTAAGATCCTGTGGGACTTCCAGATACAGACGGACAAAATGATTGAAATATCTATATACAGTGTCCCTCGCTATAATGCAGTTCACCTTTTGCAGCCTTGCTGTCTCACTGATTTTTTTTTGTGCAATTTTGCATGCTTTTTTTTTCTTTTACAGCGTATTGTGTTCTGTGTCCTGATTGGCTGTAGACCATTGTCAGTCAGACACCTCCGTGCCGTGTCTCCTGTACAGTACAGAATGCGTTCAGTTTGTCAAATTTACATAAATCTTCAATTGCTAGCACTGTGACTCTGAAACATACAGTATAGCACTGTATGTTTGTAGGTTTTCTCCCCAACAAACACAACAATGTCGACTAAACGTTTTGCACCGTCAAAGGCACCTGCGGTAGCACCCAAAAGGCAGGGAAGTGTCATGGTCCAGGTGAGTACGGGGTTTTTCCACTCCGCTGGGCTCCACCTTCAGGGAGAGACTCCAATCAGCTTCCACACTTGGTTCCAATCAAGTCACCAGCATATAAGACCAGCATTCACAACAGACCTCTGCCAGTTCTTCTGCTAATTCACAACCCACCTGGCAGTTGCGCTTCCCAACCTAAACTACTCACATCTCCGCCTGGACGCTGGTTCTGTCATCTGGTTGCTTCCTTTCCATCATTGGACTACACCTGTCTGCCTCCCTGCCAAGTCCCTCACTCCAAGTATATTCTGGATCCTCTCTGGCCACTCCTCACCCAGAACCCCCTGGACACCCCCTCCTCGCATGACACTTTAACCTCCAACGCGTAAGCCCTAACCACCATAGTCTAATCCTTCAGCTGTGATTCACTAGACTGCCACTGACTACTTGTCTCCTCTCATTATAGTGACTGCGTACCTCCATCCAAGCCGCTGCCCCTTTTTCCATTCCCCGGATCCATCCGTGAAATCTAGCACCTAGCCATAGCACTCAGAGTTTCATGTTCATAGTTTGGCCTCACAGTTCTCAGTTCATAGCTTCCACAGTTCATAGCATTCATAGTTTCCTGCTTTGTAAGTTCACTAGGCACTGTAAATAAAGCACTGTGTTCACGCCCGTTTTGCCTCCCTCTGTGTCTGCATTTGAGTCCACACCCACAGCCTGGCCCTCTCGGCCGTAACAGGAAGATGCTAACCATCACACAAAAATTTGGACTTCCTGACATGCAAAAGAAAGGTAAAAGTTAGCGTATTTTTTTGGATTATAAGGCGCATTAAGCGAAACAAAACAGCCAGATTAGTCAAACTTTACTCAACTCATTCTTCTTGCTTCCTCTACTTCCGTACAATTGATTCATTAATGTTGAATTTTCTGGCAGCTGCTCTATTCCCATGTCCTGGACCTGAAAACAGGGTTTGATCTTTGGTTTGATCCTATAATACTGGACTTATTTTTCTACGAAGGTTTGAACTTTGAGAGTTTAAACAAGAGAGAAAAATGTGAAAATGTTCATGCCTGTCTGAGAAAAGTGTATAAAGTGTGTAGTGAGGGGTTTTACAGCCTTAAAACATCTATATTAATTGTAAAATATAAAGTTGGCTACTTTGCGGATTTCACAGATTGCAGGTTATTCTCAGAATGTAACTCCCGCGATAAACGAGGGACCGCTGTATATCTATATCAATAAAAAAAATTCCCCTTGGGGTGCCTGAAGCCAAAAAGCTGACTCAAAGCGCTCCAAGGTCACGACCTGTGAAACCCATTACAGCATGGTGTAGAACAGATGTAGTTGTGTCCTCACCTCCCAAAGGAAACCAAGTTGTCATCCAGAAACAAACCTACACACACAAATCCATTTAAAAGATAAAAATTGTCAGGATGTGTGCTGTGGCAGTCAGGATGACCCAAACACAGGACTCGTACACAGCATGGAAACTTAAAGCAGCAGCTTTATTGCTGGGAAGACTTTCTATAAAAGTAAACTCACAAAAAAACTAACCAAAGCCACAAATATGAAAACGAAAAACTAGATATAAGACAGACTAACTGGAAAACAAACCAGGAACTGAGAACCTGAACTTAGCCAGGATCACAAAGGGCAAAACTCAGCACAGTGAGGGTACAACACGATGAAGGGCAAAGGAAAACACATGGCTTAAATGCACAGGCAAGACAAGAGAGGATGGGGATCAGGTGGGAATACAGCTGGGACAAATCAGACATACAGAGACAAAGCAGAATACACTGACATAAGGCATGGACTATCAAAATAAAACAGGAAGCGTGACATCATGTAGAGGCAGAGGTGGTGACAGAGTCTGGAACAGAGGAAATACAAAAGCACCGGGAAAACATGGGGCCAGAGACTAACCACAGATAAACAGTAAGTAAACAAAACATCAACATCAGTAATCAAAGAATATCATTCCAGAAGTTGAAACACAAACAGTGGGTCGCAGACCCAGTACCATGACAAAAATCACCCACAATATCAGTAGTAATTTAATAAGTTCACTTTATTTTCTATAAAACTTCCATCCATCCAATCACTTCTGCTTATCCTTTTTTAGGGTCGCAGGGGGGGCTGGAGCCTATCTCAGCTGTCATAGGGCGAGAGGCGGGGTACACCCCGGACAGGTCGCCAGTCTGGGCTAAGACACAAGTGGCTGTCTCCCAATTCAGGGTCTGCAGCCTTAAAGTACGCAGCCTCAACGATCCTCAAGGGCCGCGTACTCAAAGACCGCTAAGGCCGGAAGTGCGAGGCTTGTGAAATGGGACGGTCTAACCTCCGTCACGCTGCCCAGGTTGCCGGGCAACCATGATACTAACAGCTGGAAACTTTTCAGCATTATTTGAGACAATCTTTTGTTCATTTGTTTGTTTCTACATGAGCTTTGATCATTCTCTGTGAGATGAAGCTCAGCTATTGAACGGCGTATATTTGAAGTAAAGGCTTTAAAACCAAGTTAGTACAAACGTCACTGATGTCACATGACTTTGCCGACATGTGGCCAACAGGAATGTTTTATTGTTCTTCGTTATTAAACATTCGCACATAGATAAGTGACATAATATTCAGTACTTAAAGTTTACTCTTCGGGCGCCCCTCGTCTGCCGTTTTTTTTCGGCAAAATTATCCACACCCACCGCCGCGCTATGCATTCTGGGATATATTGGGCCACGAAGTCTACACCGCCACATCCTTAAAATTCAGGGAAATGAAGGACGCATTTCAGGGCCGCATGTCGAGCAGCCTTCGAATTGGGACAGCCTTCGGCGCGCCGCTGTGACGTAATCGGCCTTAAAATGCGGCCTTTAAGGCTGCAGACCCTGAGTTGGGATACAGCCAGAGACAGACAACCATTCTCACTCACATTCACTCCTATGGGCAATTTAGATTGATCAATTAACCTAATCCCCACTAACTGCAAGTCTTTGGACTGTGGGAGAAAACTGGAGTACCCGGTGAGAAGCCACGCAAACATGGGGAGAACATGCAAACTCCACACAAAAGACCCCGGCCTGAAGGTGGAATTGAATCAGGACCTGCTTGCTGTGTGGCAACAGTGCTCACCACCGTGCCACCGTGCTGCCCTGGTTTAAAAACATTATTTCACATCATTTATTGTAGCTCACACAACATTCAGAGACTTTATGGCCACAGATTGTATAGAGAAAATTAATATTAGGACAGCATATTAATCGTGATTTCAAAGGCTGTAGGTTGCAGCCATTGCTTTAGCAATGTGTATAAATGTAACAGGACTGGTTTTAACCATTGTAACAGTCTGAGCTTCTTCAAGCTTTATTTGAGCACATTAGCTTACTAAAAACAGAAGCTAGCTAGTACTACTGGTATGTCACATTTTCACAAGGTAAGACTGGGGCTACATGGCTACGTGGAGGGATACTAGCATTAGCTGTGTTACTACATTACTTTCAGCCAAATCATGAGGGGTTCAGGTTTTCTTTTCCCTGCATTTTCCCTTCACATCATTCATATATTTGTGTTGGACATTTTCAGAGAGTGAATACCGAGGCTAACTGTCCACAAACACTTCTTTAAAAAGTCTCCTTAACAGTGAAAAGCTGTCAGTGGCACAGAAAAACCCAGCCAGCATGCCTGTGAGCAACCAATGAGAGACCTCTTTACATGCATGCCTAATTTGCATTGCTTTTTCTCCAAGGACAAAAAAGCCATAGAAATGGAAAAGCTAATCCAATAGCTAATCTAGTAATTATTACAGCTAACGGGAAAAATGAAACTTAAAAGGTGAGTGGAATAAACATTTCAAAACTAATTGGATTTTTCAATTCATTTACTTATTTCTCTTTTTAATTTGCATTTTTTAAAGTCTCAATTTGAACATTTTTTAAAATGAGGTTTTGATTCTTTCTTTTTCTTTCTATAAATCATATTTAGTATTAACTACATTAAGTATTTGTTGTTGGATTATTTTGGAAATATTTATTCATATTTGTGTTTTTCATTTCCCTTTAACATATAAACAACGATGGATGTTATGCATGTCTAAATAAACAAAAGACATGAAAACAGTTCTAAATGAATTTACTAATGCAGGTTATTTCACGAGTCATCATTAAATCAGGCAATGCTTCATTTCTGTGCGCTGGCGCTCCTGATCCTCGACGCACATCAGCAATATGGACACGTTAGTTAAAACTAAAAGGAAGGAAGGCTGGAGTAAGGAAGGAAAGGAGACAAGGACGCCGCCAAATGGTAGCGGGTCGCGTCCTGCTGTATTCCTTCGACTCCGTTCATCTCTATTCACAGTAAATAGAAGCATGGAGGCTTTGACTCTCGGGAGCTAACAGCGAGCAGCGGGGGGTAAAAACGCTGCCGCATGCGCTCTCGCCTCGACTAAAACACACAGGAAGGAAGCGTGATAGTGGTGAGGCTTTGGCCAGTTGGATTGAACTCATTTTAAGTGAAAGCAAGGTGTGCTGGTGGCGACAGGAGCGGGACAGCCCGCCGTGCAGAGCATGAAGCGGACGGCTGTGGTGGCCAGGCACAATGGCCTCGTCTCTCCGTTGGGGAACAACAACTCTGGAGCTTCTAGCATCGTCTCGCCACCCCATCCGAGAGCTACCAGTATCCCCGCTTCTGCCGACACCGATGCGGGCGGTGGGATGGACGGCCTGCTGGATTTCTCCAAAGGCCCCACCGTTAAAACGGAGCTAGTGTGCAAATGGATTGACCGAACTTCTTCAAGACAGAGGCTTGGGCGGACGGCGACATCCGTCTGCGATCAAACTTTCAGCTCCATGCACGAGCTCGTGGACCACGTCACCACCGAGCATGTAGCTGCGGGGCTGGAAAGCCTCAGTCACGTCTGTATGTGGGACGAGTGTATGCGCGGCGGGAAGGCGTTCAAAGCCAAATACAAACTCATTAACCACATTCGCGTGCACACCGGGGAGAAGCCGTTTTCATGCGCATTTCCCAATTGCGGCAAGATGTTCGCACGCTCGGAAAACCTCAAGATCCACACGCGCACGCACACTGGTAAGGGTTCGTGATTGTGTGACTGCTACGAGAGCGCAGATACTGTCATTGCGCTCGCTCAGTCCGTGCCATCCGTCAACACAAGCTTCCTGTCAGGGACCGAGAACACAGCATAATACACAGCGCTCTCCCCTGCTAGGAATCCCCTCCATGTTTACTTGGGCTTAGTTCGGTGTAGATTCACATTAGACTTGAGTGCTCCCTTGTTTCCTAGGTGACAGGCATCAGCACAGGTCAGCACTGAGCTTTAGTTTAGTCCTCAGGACGTGTATGAGCGGTGAACCCGTCCTTGGGCAATGACTATACATCAGTTATTAATCATCAATAACAACAGCGCTTGCTGCGTTTAGGATCTTGAAATCAATAAGCCAGTAAAAGTATAAAAGTCACCAGCTAAACTAGAAACAACCACACAATGCAGAAAACGAGTGCGATGCTGTACCGACATCACGGGCAGGGTAGCGCAGGGCGCTGATTGAAACTGGCTGCATGTGTGACAGATGCTCTGAAACTGCATCCAATAAAAACTGGTACTTACTGGGTGCACCCCCCCCCCAACAAGCTCTCACACACCTTCATTCATTCATTCTATAGACAAGTGCCACGTCTAACATTCATGCATGCACTCACAATCTAATGGATCAACTTACTCCAGGATGCTTGGACATGCAGGCTGAAGGGGCTGGGGCTCAAGCCACCAGCTCTCTGATTGGTAGAAAAGCTGCTTCTGATGTGAGTCACAGAGGCTCCAGCTAAGTGGTCTGCAGCCGTATAAGTAGCTGAGTGGTCCCACATACATGCAGGTCCATTTTCTGACCATGTCTCTTAAAGATGCTTTATTACCACAACACTGAGTTTATGTTACTGATATAGACTTTTTCTAGGAAGGCCTGTGATGGCATGATGTCACGGTAGAGGCTCTGTACATAGACTGTACATAAAAGATGGACACAGATTCCAGTGAAGCCCGTGTTGGTGTAGCTATAGTGGTGAGGCGAAAAAAGATCAGCACATAGCTTCAAAAACAGGTCTGCCACTGCATTCATCTTTAATACAGTCGATGCTTTTATGTGTGCTTCCAGTTTCCCCAAGACATCACTCCCATTCCCGTTAAAGACAGCATGAAAGCATTAGTACAACTGTGTTTTCAAAAGGAATACAAAACATGCAAATGTTAAAATTTAGCATGTCGTTATCTCTTCTGCTGATAATCATTCATCGTTTTACATTAAGCTAAATCATCCAGTCTTATGTGAAAACAGGGTTTTTTATTAGCTGGTGCTTCCTCGCTGACCCCACTGTGTTTTCTCTTTATCCCAGAAGAAGGTAAAAACCCTGGTGTGTGTCTGTCCTCCCATATGGAAAAGATAAATATAACTCTTATAAAGTTTGTATCTGCCTTGTGTGAAACGTGTATGAAAAGCATACAAGAGTGAAAACAGATATGAGATCCCTTGAAAATTATAGAAATGAAACTTGTATGTTTTGGACACTTCCTAAAACAATATATGAAAGTAATGAGAAAGTGGCCACTTTCATGAGTAAATCATATAAGCTTTATAAGTATATTGTCTTTTTCTTTTCCATATGGGCTCTCACAAGCTGCAGCGTGTCTGCATGGAAGCAGTGAGAGCCTGACCTACACAGCTCTTCTGTCCATTTGGTGCTGCATTAATCAATGTGGTTCCTGACTGTTGATCTAAAACTGCAGCAGATTTTTTGGTTTAAATTTCCTTCTATTTATTACATTTACTGGAGATATTACATTTAAAAACAAAGGGAAGGAATCATGCAGCATCCATAACTTCCCTCCACCATGCTTGACAGAGGATATCAAGCACCATTTGTTCTGCACTCACAGATTTGCTTCTTTTGTAACCAATCGCCTTCTTGTTGGTGATTACTTTCTTCTTCAAAGCTTTCAGTCACCATTCAAGAGCTGCTGTTTTGCTAATTTCTCAATGGATCAACCTTCATTTCTTAAAAAGCAACATCACTCTGCTGAGGTTTGGAAGCTGTTCCCTGACTGGGATGTATGCCTAAAAGCTAAAGGATCACTTCTTCAGCAGCATCATATTTGTTAAACCTGCTTTAACTGTGTGCTCAGTGATGGTTGCTGAACATCGGTCACTGCGTTCCAACTTTGATATGAGTTTTGATTATTTAACCTCCTAAGACCCGAGCTCTTCCACAGCAGCATTTTTAATTTCTCTTTGATATTTGGGCTGATTGGGACCTGATGAATGTAAAAACAAAGAATTACCAGATTTTTTTTTAACCTTATTTTTGTTTTTAAGAAAAATGAGAGCCACACATGAGGATATTCGTTTAACATTTTGATAGAACAGTAGCAGCATAATGTCCTCGTAAGTGGATATCAGGCCCTTGTAGAGCAAAATTGAGTATTTTGGTCTAAATAACCCAAAATGTGATGTCCACATATGTGGACGCAGGTCCTAGGAGGTTAAAATACGATTCCATTAAATATTTACTGTTCTTTAGAAACAAGTGTCCTTTTTTGGAATAACAGTGCTATTTCTCAGCATCACTCCTTTGAACGTGTCCAGTTGAATGTTGGTTTTTCAGGTCCATTCCCTTTGCAAGGCTGATAATTGTGCGTGTGATGTTTGTTTTTCAGGTGAGAAGCCATTCCAGTGTGAGTTTTGCGAGCGGCGCTTTGCCAACAGCAGCGACCGAAAGAAGCACTCGCAGGTCCACACAGCCTCAAAGCCCTACGACTGCAAGGCAGTAGGATGCACCAAGTCTTACACCCACCCCAGCTCCCTGCGCAAACACATGAAGGTTCACATCAAGTCATCACCTACCTCTGAAACCCAGGACCTGTACAATGCCATCCCTCTTCAACTCCAGCAACCTCATCCGGCTGTCCTCGAGCCCCTTGACCTTAAAATGAACCACCTCTCTCCATCACTTACTGACAGAAACACTCATTTTTCTCTGCTGTCCAATCACGAATTGGACCTCCGTTCAGCCAGCGAAGTGGACCATAAGCTGCTGCTACGGAGTTCGTCTCCGGTAGCGATGCCTCTGGATCTCTCTCTTTCAGGCCTGAAGAGCCAGCTGAGCCAGCAGCAGCAGAGCGGCAGGACCCCACGGCGGAGCCAGCGCTCAGTCAACCCAGCCTTACCTCAGTTGTCTAACATTAAGGAGTGGTATGTCTGTACCAGGACTACAGCACCACACTTTCCTCTCCTTCACCCAGACCACATCAAATCAGAACCTAGTGATGACGAGGAGTACGTCACGTAAAGTTGAGGGACTGGTGAAATTTGACTCGCAGAACAGATCTCATATCGTCAGATCCAGGTCGGGCCAGAACAAGCAGCTGCATGGTTCCACATCGGTGGCCCTCGGAGAAGGTCAAAGGGACTGTGTCACATTAAAAATGTGTGGATCAACAGAAACGGCTCAAATGGTGTCCGAAAGGACGGGAGGAACTCCTGATTATGAAACAAAATGTTTTACTGCAAGTTATCAGTCATGGCTAGCTAACCTGAACTAAGATAAGGAGTTAACTTTGTGCAAGTGGATCAGCGAATATTAAAGAGATTTGTGTACATGACGACCTCTAGAGACACGGATCAATGACCAATTCAAGGGCTCCACTTAGGTGAAGCAATTTTAGGGGCCAAGTTGATGGAAAGAGGTTAATGTTTCCTTGATGTCACAGCACCAATGTACACAAGGTAACACGGCAGGACCAAACCAGCAGGTACACAGGGGAGTACTTTATAGTCTCTGTATGCTTCGAGCAGACTGGTTTGTACAACTTTAAAAGGTTGATCTGGAACAGCTGATTCTGCTGTCAGGCCGCCACCTCTGTGGAAGCATACAGAGGTCTTTAGTAACAAACAGAAGTCTGGAAGTATTTGTGAGTTTAATCCAACGTAGCAGAAGTCAGTGAAACTATACTCACGTCCTTGTTTGTACTGAATCTCCCACTGAATCTCGGTTGGATTATGAGTGAGTTAATCTCTTGTGTTTGTTTACACTTCATTTCCAGCACCTCAAGCTTTCAAAAATCTCATGTCCTACACACAATGTGCATCAATAAATCAAGAAAAGAAGTAGAAGTGTGCATGATTTTTGAAACTGCTTAAAAAAGTAACTGTTTTAAAGTGCACTCTTCATATGTGGCTCAGATTCATGATCCACCCACCAGAAAAGTTCAGAGACCTGCAGCAGGTGGAACTGTCCACCAACCATAACCACAGTGGTTCCTCCTAAAAGGTTGTAATTTAATTTTGCCATGAACACATTGCAAAAGTCTATCTAAACATGATAATTCACCAAGTATTCACACTTACCATGTCAAAGCTTACCCCAGGCAGACTGTATCAGGGGTTTCCTGCATTGGAAGTCTCCATGTTCTTGTGTCTTGATACTCTGACAGAGAGAGTAAGGTAGGTGGCTCCCCTGTACAGACTGACTCAGTGATGTGAAAGGTAGACCTGAAAGTGCGATCCAGCCTGTGGCAGTAAGATTATGTGGAGGGTGCACTCATCCACTGCCAGGATGTTTCACAGCAGCGCAGCATGCTTTTGGGCTAATCTGGGTGAAACGAAGCTAAAATGAAAGCTGTCTATATTTTGACCAGCAGCTGGTTCAGAATTTAAAATTTGATACATTCTTGTAACATTAGCTACAGGCAACACCAATCAAATACATCGTCATGCCCTTGGGTAAGTTACTAAAGCACGTTGCCAGATAAATGCTTTCTGACACTGCTCGAGTGAACTCAATGCTATTTCATTAGGCATACCTGCTGAATTGCTTGTTAATGCAAAGATCAAATTAGCCATTCACACAGCAGAACAATGCTTTTACACATGTAGTCAAGATAACAGTGAACTTCGAAGTGAGCATCAGAATTGGGACGAGGTGTTGCTGTTACCAGGTGGACTGCTCTGGGACTGTCACAGACAAACCTCTGTAGTGTTAACAGAGAATGACCTCAGAAAGAGAAAGCATCCGCTGAGTGACTCTGCTAGAAAATAATGGTCAGACTGCTTAGAGTTGGAAGGTAAGTCCATTAACCAGACTGGAAAAACGTTGCCTGGTCTGATGAGCCGTGGCTTCTGCTGCAACGTTCAGATGGCAGTTTGATGTAATGTCACAGCATGAATTAACCCTGCCTTGTATCTGCAGCTCTGGACGTGGGTGGTGGTGGCGGTGTATTGGTGTCTTGACACCCTTAATGCTATTCTTTAAAGACCAGAGCCAGACTGTGAGTTTGAGTCCAACACTGCATGTCACAAAGCTCACATAATCTCAAATTGGTTTCTAGAACGTGGCGAGGAGTTCTCTGTACTCTGATGGCCTCCAGAGTCTCCAGAGCTCAGACCAACAAAGCACCGTTGGGATGTGGTTGAAACGGGGGATGAATTCAGCCAAGAAATCTGCAGCAACTGTGTGGGTCCCTTTAACTTCAAAGGCTAAAGGATGTAATTAAAGAAGTGTCTGGGTGTGAGTGTGTCTGCAACCGACATGTGATGTGTTAATATCAGCTAGGATAGCACCCTGAGGCCCTCAGAAACCTAATGGCAAACAAAGGGACAGCATTTTCAGTAAGCGTGTTTAGTCGTGTTTATATACCAATGAAAATTTTGTTCCAAGCATTTTAAGTTACTTTTGGGTTGGGGTGTGCTATCTTCACAGCTCTGGTGAGTGGTGCTCTTGGACTCTTGTGCAAAGCAAACATTTCTGCACCTAGATTAAACCCAGGAGGCTCTCCAGCCAAGAAAGAATTCAGCATGTGTAAGTTATTAGGCTCATCCGAGGGCTGACTGCAGCTCTGGAAGGTTTGAATCACGACTCCTGCACTGGGCATGTGCAGTGCTGTGCCCCCTTCCTCATTTCTTAGTTGTTGTTTTTTTGCATATCTACAAACACATTGCTCACATGCTTCCAGTCATCAACTAAACTTTAATGTTGGACAAAGATAACCTGAGTAAATACAAAAAGGAGTTTTTAAATTTGATTTCTTAAGAGAAAAGAGTTATCCAAATCTACCTGAAACATTTTTGGTCACTTTAAATATCTATCTTATATTTGCTGCAATTGCTGCTGCCCCGTTGGCCTGGCCGCTCTTAATGTTTAATGTCAATCAGAGTTCATAATCAAAGAACATATTAAAGTGTCTTTGCTATAAACTGATTGGCACTTCTACCTTATGGCACAAATGTTCTTTCTGGCTTGGCATGATTCAGTATTTACTATTTAAGTACCGGAAATCACTTTTTGGCATCACACTGGCCTCCTGCGGCTGTGCGCTCTGCACGCTACGTCATGACGTTGTGGATGATCGGCAACATGGCGGCGCACAGTGTTCCTTCGACGTTAAAGAGGCTTCTGTTCGCTGTAAAGGTGAGCTGACCGCCAGGGTCTGTGCTTTCACTCAGAGGACCTCCACAAACAGCTAACGCACAGTCCGCAGAGTCTGTGACGGAACAGCCGCTGGAAACAAACTTGGAGTTTCCATTACGAGGGGCTGTACCACACTGTTAGAGGTTTCAAAGTATTTTGCGCTGAAACTTGACATGTTGGCGCTGCTGTGTCGCGTATCTTGTGCAGCAGAGTAGACACTGAGTCTTGCGGGTATGGGCTCAAATGTGGTCATAAATATTTTGTACTTGTAAATGTTGTGTGTGTGTGTGTGTGTGTGTGCGCGCGCGCAAGTAAAAAGATTTGTGCATGGACTTAGCCAAAAAAAAAAACTGCAAGTGACAAGTACGAATTTTGACCCTATTTCTCTTGCTTTCATCTGATTGGTCAATGTCATGTCAATCACAAATGTAACAATTCAATCAGAGAACAGATGGTTGAACTGCAGGTCCTTGAAGGGTGATACAGTTTGGAGGATCTCTATATAAATATCCGATAGCAGCTAGGTCCCCTAACTTTCAGTAGCTGTTGAAAGGAAAAAGTTGTGCTATATCAGTGGTTAGAAATACCATTATTACTTTAGGATTAGTTTAACACAAAGTCAGGGCTGACCCAGGACCATTGCTGTGAGTCACAGTGCGCAGCATAAAGGTCCTTTCACATCGGACGCAGGATGTGCTGCTAATGCTAACTGCTAACTAAAAGCAAAGGATCCAGAATTTGTTGCTGGCTGCTGGGCTCTGTGGGTTTTTGCAGCAGCTCTACCTGTACTAGATGCACCTGCTCCTTGTCGTTTCTATCTCTGACTTTATGTCCTCTACAAGAGTTTTGGTTTTTTTGCTGGTTCTTCAAAAGAATAGGGTCAGAACTCGTACTTGTAACTTGCAGGTTTTTTGGCTAAGTCCACATACAAATCTTTTTTACGCACACACAAATTCTTTTAACACATACAAAACTGATTTACAAGTACAAAATATTTATGACCACATTTTGAGCCCATACTGCGGGTGATGCGTGGCCTGTTGCTTCACGCTTTCATGCCACAGACATTCCCGGGACTGTGCTGCCCTCTCCCTCCTCTGTCTGCACTGAGTCGGCTGCTGTGACCCTGCACACCAAACATCCCGTGTTTGTGCAACTGGGACACCGGCACCTCAAACACAGGCAGACGGAAACCAGGTGACAAGCTGCGAACAAATAGTTAAAAGCTCAGGCCATGTCCTGCATTTGGAGTGGCTGTAGCTCAGGAGGTGCCGCAGGTCATCTACTGATTGAAGGTCTGTGGAAGCTCCCCGCTTCATCCCACTGCTCTCCATGCACAGCGCGCGCTCCCGATGCAGGGGGTAGCTACCTTATCGCGACACCTGTCAGCCTTCAGCGAGCTGTGCAACTCAAACACGGAGTCACACCAAGTTGACAGTTCATCTGCATGTTTTGATCCAGATGTTGTGCTGTGTCAGACACTTTGTAGCTGAAAGTTGATCAGGTGCTTTGATGCAGACCTCCCGTGACTTTTTCCCTGTAAAGGTTTTAATGTTGATTCCAGGAACAGCGCTGCTGTTTCTTCCACGCTCAGCATGTCACGGTGTGTGGACAGACTCGGGCTCCACGTTAAACTGTGCCCACGTCATCATCACTGCTGCTGTTGTTCTGCAGTGTGATGTTAAAGCTGGGGGCTCTCGTTCATTCACTGCTCCTGCATACGTTTCTGTTGCAGCTTTGTTTCAGTTGAAAATGTCGGAGAAACGCTGGTGTTTAAACGCATCTGCTACAGAGCCGCGCGTTAGACGACAATCGATGCGAAGAATGCGTGTCGAGAATTTTTCATAATCGATTCGTTGGAATTACTCGATGAATCATCGCAGTCCCAGCGGGGAGCGATGCAACGGGAACACGGACCAACGCTTCAGAGAAACGACACATAAAGCAGGAAAAGCGCAGCCAGTGACACTTTTCACTGTTTCCAGCACTCTGCGCTCTCCTCCCAAAGCTGCTTGGTTACACACTGACTGCAGGCAGGCAGACAGTCCAGCAGGTGGCGATCGAGCTCAAGCATAAACCCCGTTATTGTCAAAGCTGGCGAGCATAAGTAGGTGCAGTTAGTCTCTTCCTGCTCACCTGTGTAGAACTTCAGCCACAAGCACACTGCTCTACCGGCTCAAAACTGTCAATAAAAATGAAGAAGAATGCTTTGAAGTCTTCAAGCAAAACTTCAAAGGAAAATATCCGACTTTACTTAAACTTCAATGAGAGGCTCTTTGTAGCATATTTGGGTATTTACTTGTTTCTAAGAATCAGTAATGAGGTGTGTGTGTGTGTGTGTGTGTGTGTCTGTCTGTGTGTGTGTGTGTGTGTGTGTGTGTGTGTGTGTGTGTGTGTGTGCGCTAACAGTAAAGTTGTGCTGTGTGCTCTGCAGTGTTCCCCTCTCCAGTCCAGATGCTGTGTTGTGCAGAGAGAGGCTCAGTATTCCACCATATCTAGTCCCAATGAAAAGGTAATGCATGGCTCTCGTCTGCTTATTTCATTTTTGTATTCATTCATATTTTCAACAATGCTGATTAAGAAAATCTATATATTTTACTTTCAGTACAAAGTCTTTGTAGTAATGCAACGTTGCTGTTTGTCTTCTTCCTCCGCAGACCTTTGATAAGATCCTCATTGCAAACAGAGGAGAGATTGCTTGCAGGGTAACTCTCATTGACTCACACAATATGTACAGTTAACAGCTGGTTGTTTTGGGGGGACTAAGAGGAAATTCCACTTTGACTTTACGGATAAATGCCACTGATATGTATCGACTTTCACATCAAGTTGGTGCCAGAATTCTTTAAATGTGACAGTACTTGTGCTCGTATGGGACCACAGGTAGCAAAGTGATCCTTGACAATAACAGGTCCGTACCCCTGACCTATCCAAATGCCAAAAACAGCATTCACACAGCTGTAAATAGAGTTTTCGTGTGTGATTAATGTTAAGTCATGGTCACGATGAATGTGTTTCATGCGTGGACGTGTCAAGCTGTTCATCTTAAAATGAAGCAGAGAGCAGCTGCAGCTCACAGCCCGTCTCATTGCTGCAGCAGGAAACTCTGCAGGGCTCAGCTGTGAAAGGTGCTCTGCCTACGTTCTTCATCTCATGCTAACTTCTGCATCAGTGGGTCCACCTTTCAGCCACCAGCTGCCTGATATTATGTAGCAGCACGGGGGCTGTGGTGGTGGGGTAAACGTCCGGGATCCATGATTTCCAATACAGATAATGACATCCTCTATATATTATTCATATCTCAGTGCTTTTAATGCTGCAGCTGATTGGTGCAGTTGGCTGTGCCTGCTGATATGTTCTACTGTGAGGTATTTTCCTTGTTTTCAATCAGGTGATCAAGACGTGCAAGAAGATGGGCATCCAGACTGTGGCTGTTCACAGTGATGTAGACTCCAGCGCTGTGAGTCACGACCTGTGCATTTCCAGGGAGCAGGGGAACTCTGATGTTAGACATAACCTCGTGTTGAATAACTGCATGCTGGTTTTATTTCACACCTACCTGAGGACTTGTCTTTGTGTTCAAGGGTTTCATTTGAATTTTCAAACTCAGTGTGATCTGAATGTGATTCAGTAGGTTAAACGTAAATTCAAGCTCAGGTTAACTTAAATACTTTATCCTGAGAGTTAACAGTTAATGCACGTTGATGCAAAGAGGAATGGTTTTATATTACATAGTTTATAGTTAACACTTCAGTGTTGGATCAGACACCTGGGCAGTGATAAATCAGCTGATGCTTCTGCACTGACTGTGTTACAGTCAGGTATAATAACTAATGTTATTCATACCTGACTGATGATTAAAAAACCTTGTTTGTGTGCTGACATTACCATGTACACTACCGCTAGAGCTGCCACGATTAGTCAACTAGTCACGATTAGTCGACTATCAAAATCGTCGACGACTGATTTAATAGTCGACGCGTCGTTTGAAGCTTTGTAAGATCACAAAAGACGCAGGAATAAGTGGCAGGATTTAAGAGTGTAATAACGGACTGAAACAGAAGATGGCAGCACTGCATGTACAAGGATGCCAGCTGCCGTTAAACCCGAAGAAGAAGAAGCTGTGTCCCAGAATTCATAGCGCAGCCCAGCTCAGTTGTCAACAATGGCGGCAGCTAGTTAGTTTTAATATTACTCTTATTATTCTTTCTGGGTCACAAAATAAACGTTTGACATATTTTCAGGCGAGAATGTAGCTGTGTAAACCTCAAATATCTGCTCAGTTTATCAAGACACCACATATTTTCAAAAGCGCTCCGACGTTTTCGGAGACGTCTGTTACCCACTAGCTCGATAGCGAGCCGGGGGCAAGGCTCACTAGTAGTGATGGGATTTCCGGCTCTTTCGGCTCGGCTCACTAAAAAGAGCCGGCTCTTTCGGCTCCGAACCGGCTCTTCAGGTTGTTTTGTTGCTTTAATTAATTTATCATTAACAATAATATAAAATTATGCAGAAAAGGAATTACTAATGTAAAAAAAGTGGTTTTATTTATATATGTTTATATATGGCCCCTAGAGACAAAGCACGTACAAACTCCAAAACATATTTCTAGAGTTAACTGAACTTCCAAAGCAGAGCTACTCGGATCACTTAAATTACACAATTGAAAGCATGTGTGTATTGTTTGTGTATTTATAGACAAGCACTCATATTTATTCAAATAATTTTAAAAAAGTTCATTTACCTGTTACTACCATCCATCTTCATCCGCTCCCTTCTCCCATCACTCGCGAACAAGACCCCGAGATACTTGAACTCCTCCACTTGGGGCAGGAACTCATCCCCGACCCGGAGTGGGCACTCCACCCTTTTCCGGCTGAGAACCACGGCCTCAGATTTGGAGGTGCTGATCCTCATTCCCGCTGCTTCACACTCTGCTGCGAACCGTTCCAGTGCGAGCTGGAGGCCCTCACCCGATGAAGCCAACAGAACCACATCATCCGCAAAAATCAGAGATGAGATTCTGAGGCCAACAAAGCGAAAGCCCTCCACCACTTGGCTGCGCCTAGAAATCCTGTCCATAAAAATTATGAACAGAACCGGAGACAAAGGGCAGCCCTGGCGGAGCCCATCACCCACCGGGAATGAGTCCGACTTATTGCCGGCAATGCGAACCAAGCTCTTGCAACGGTTGTATAGGGATCGAATGGCCCGTAGCAATGGGCCATACACCCCATACTCCCGCAACACCTCCCACAGGACACCCCGAGGGACACGGTCGAATGCCTTCTCCAAGTCCACAAAACACATGTAGACTGGTTGGGCAAACTCCCATGCACCCTCAAGTATCCTCGAGAGGATAAAGAGCTGGTCCAGTGTTCCGCGACCAGGACGAAAACCGCATTGTTCCTCCTGTATCCGAGGTTCGACTAACGGACGAACTCTCCTTTCCAGCACCCTGGCATAGACTTTCCCAGGGAGGCTGAGGAGTGTGATCCCCCTGTAGTTGGAACACACCCTCCGGTCCCCCTTCTTAAAGATGGGGACCACCACCCCGGTCTGCCAGTCCACAGGTACTGCCCCTGACCTCCACGCAACATTGCAGAGGCGTGTCAACCAGGACAGCCCTACAACGTCCAGAGCCTTCAGGAACTCGGGGCGGACCTCATCAACACCAGGGGCTCTGCCACCAAGGAGTTGTTTAACTGCCTCAGTGACCTCGCCCCCGGAAATTGGCGGGTCATTCCCCTCATCCCCAGACTCTGCTTCCTCCTCGGAAGACGTGTCAGTGGGATTAAGGAGGTCCTCGAAGTATTCCTTCCACCGCCTGACAATTTTCTCAGTCGACGTCAGCAGCGCTCCGCCAGCACTATACACAGTGCAGGTAGAGCACCGCTTTCCCCTCCTGAGACGCCTGACGGTTTGCCAGAATCTCTTCGAGGCAGTCCGAAAGTCTTTTTCCATGGCCTCTCCAAACTCCTCCCACACCCGAGTTTTTGCTTCAGCCACTGCCCGAGCCGCATTACGCTTGGCCTGTCGATACCTGTCGGCTGCCTCCGGGGTCCCACAGGCTAACCAAGCCCGATAGGACTCCTTCTTCAGCCTGGTGGCTCCCTTCACCTCTGGTGTCCACCATTTGGCTGGAGGTGTGCGTTGAAGATCTTACTACCACACACCAAATCCGGTTGTTGATACTTCCTGGCTTGTGTAGCCACTAGGTAACAAAAGCTCAACACTGCGACCTAGCATCCTGGAGCACTTCTGTTGTCTTTTGTACGTGCTTCTGAGTTTTTACGTGTTTTGGGGTTTGTACGTGCTTTGTCTCTAAGGGCCACCATAAATATACTTTATTTATTCACTCCAAATAAAATGTAATAAATAAATCATATAATACAAAAAAAACTATTTACATTTTAAACTTTTAACTATTTAAATTTTCAGCTTTTTCCTTTTAAACAAATTTAACGTGAAACAACACAAAACACTGCAAACCACAACACAATTAAATATAAATTAAAATATTAAAACCAAAAAGAAGATGCACATTCTCTGTCATATGGGCCTGCATGATTTCTGAATCCTTTATCATCCGCAACTGAAAATAGTGGATAATTACTATACCTTTCTAATGTGACGTTGTTGTCCCTTGCTCTTTTTCTCTCTGGCTCTGTTCCTGTGCTACTGCGAGTGTAACTAACGCCCCTCCCCCCCTCTGCCCAGCGCAAAGTACAGGCCGCGTGTGCGGAGTTTAGCGGAAAAAAGGGCGAGAGAGAGGGTGAGAGAGGGTGAGAGAGGGTGAAAAAACAAACCTCACGGCTCCCAATAAGGAGCTGGCTCGCCTCATTCACTTCAAAGAGTCTGCTCTAAGAGCCATTTCGTTCGCGAACGACCCATCACTACTCACTAGAGCCGTGAGAACACCAGACTCCCGGCAGATCAATAAGCTGTACCTGTACGTCCAGTGGATGATGATCTGATTAGTCGACTAATCGCAAAAATAATCGGTGACTAGTCCACTATCAAAATAATCGTTTGTGGCAGCCCTAACTACTGCCTTAAAGGTTTATCACCTTTTTAGTGTAAACTTTGAATGGTAATCAACATTTGGCTCAAAAAGATCCTTTGTGAGCAGCAGGAGAGCTTTAAACGATGTTTGTCGGTGCTTTGTTTGTGGGACGTTGGTAGAGCATGTTCTCTTGCAATGCCATGGAACAACACCGTGTGCACATTATACAAAAAGTGCACTTAAACTCAAACAAAAACAGAGTGGCACTTCAGGAAGCGTGAGCTCAGATCTTTTCAGATCACCCTTAAAAACAGTGCAAAATGTCACAGAGGCCTCCGCTGCTTCAAACAAATGATTCTCTGTAACTCTTTTACAAGTATGATGTGAAAGCGAGCCCAACATGTGTGCCTAGGTTCTATATGACCTTTGCATTCATTTTTCACTTTTTTGTTTTACCGTTTTAGTGACTTTAAAGCACATCATCTGGAATAAAATCTTTAATCAAAGAATGGGTATATGAGTAGATTACTGTGCAGTGAAAACTGTTGTTGACGTTTTAGCCGCACAGTGAGCCTCGGTTTACCTCCTGCTGTGGATGTTAATGTTCTGCTCTGTATGGATCTAGGTTCATGTAAAGATGGCTGATGAGGCGGTCTGTGTTGGCTCCGCCCCCACCAGTAAAAGCTACTTGAACATGGATGCCATCATGGATGCCATCAGAGTGACTGGAGCACAAGCTGTAAGTGAATGACATGACTTGCATATTCATTTTGTGTATTTAGCCCAAGTCGATGACCCGAGAACCTGATGCCACAGGTGCATCTACTGACAATCTTATAGGAGTTTGATTCTCAGTGACTGCATCCTTAAGGTTAGAGGTCAGAGGTCAGGTTTTCTGAAAATCTTGTGAATGGAATACCTTAAGAACAAGGTGATGTAAAATTTTGAAATTCATACGACAGGTGCATCTACTAGGAGGCAGAGGGGGGTAACTCTGGGTCCGAATCGACTTCTGTCTTCATGTTAAGATGAAGATGATGCTTTTCTGTATTCCAAAGAGTCATTTTGTTTTTCAGTTGAAGCTCAGATTTCCTGCAGTGTCCTCCGTCATGTTACAGTGGGGCTGCAGAGAGGCTTTTATGTTGATGATGTAGTTGCTTACACACATGTATGAGTGTAATTTGTTTTAAGTTGTTGCCTCCAAAATAAAAGGGACAGGCTTGTAATGTATGTTTTATAAAACAATGCAAAGTACAGTGGGTGAGTTTATCAAAGTGCTTTTTATCTAACATTCACACTCTGTTGAACACATCAGAGAGAAACTAAGGTTCAGTGTCTTGCTCTGAACCACCTTCTGATTATTAGATGAGCTGCTATGCCTCCTGAGCTACAGCCACCTGTTCAGTGGCTGAAAGGGGACAAAGTGCATGATGTATACCTATTTGCATTGGAGTCCTACGGCCAGGAGTGTCCAGGCCGTTAACATGCATTCAGACTTGTATTGACAGTCCTGCTAGAGTCTCCTTCTAGGTCAGATGCAGTAATACTGTTGTGACTCTTTTTGATGTCAACAGCTTTTAATTCATAAGTACAATTAAGCAATTGTTTTTTGCATGAAAGGAGTTTTCTTCCAAACCCCCTTTAAAGTATATTTGGGTTTGAAAGTGTGACTTTTTTCTCCTCTCTAAGGTTCATCCTGGTTATGGGTTTCTGTCTGAAAATAAAGAGTTTGCAAAACGACTGGTGAGTTATGCAGTGAATTACTTCTCTCTCAGCACAAAGTCTGTTAGGAGTCTCATGGTACTTTGTCTTGTTGCCAGGCAGCAGAAGGTGTGGCATTCATTGGCCCAGACACCCATGCTATCCAGGCGATGGGGGATAAAATTGAAAGCAAGATAATTGCAAAGGCTGCCAAAGTCAACACTATCCCAGGATTCGATGGCGTTGTCAAGGTAGGGCCATCAAAACGGCAATGCATGGAAACGCGAAGGCGTTTGCTAGATCAAGTCTGAGGGCTGTTCATCGGCTGTGTCATGGTTTTTGTTTTTCACTAATATTTTTTTTCCAATTAATAGGTTAAAGCTAAACATGTGAGTGAAGTTGGCCCCCACCTTCTTCAAATCCAACAAAGTGGTATCAAAAGTTTGTGCTACGTTTGTGCTGCAAAAAGTTTCGTTTGTGCTAATATCATTTTAAAGATATTAATAAAAATTTCTAGAGGTCATCAGAGGTCAACCAGCCCCCCCACATTACCCAAATCAAACAAAATTGATGTCAAACGTTTGTGCTGGTTTGTGCTGCAAAAATATTTGTGCTGCTAACATTTTAAAAATTTTAATAAAATAACGTCTTGATGCGTGCTTAATCATCCAGGTAAGTCAATCCCAAAAGGTTGATTCTGTTCATCTGGACATTTTCAGTTGGAGAAACGTTTCGTCATCATCCAGGTGACTTCTTCAGTCTCAGCTGACTGCAGGTTTCCAACCTTATAAACACATGTGAGTGAAGTTGGCCCCCTACCTTCTTCAAATCGAACAAAATTGATGTCAAACATTTGTCCTGCAAATGCAGGTTATGTTTCCCTAATTTTATAAACAGTACATGTACAGTGAGAGATGTTACATCCCAGTCACGGAAGCGTTGGAGGTCGTTCATAAGAGATCACAGGATCAAATCGTAAATGGCCTGTATCTGTATAGCGCTTTACACATCCAGTCATCCACACACTGGTGATGGCAGCTACATTGTAGCCACAGCCACCCTGGGGCGCACTGACAGAGGCGAGGCTGCCGGACACTGGCGCCACCGGGCCCTCTGACCACCACCAGTAGGCAACGGATGAAGCGTCTTGCCCAAGGACACAACGACCGAGACTGTCCAAGCCGGGGCTCGAACCGGCAACCTTCCGATTACAAGGCGAACTCCCAACTCTTGAGCCACGATCGCCCCGGACAGTGTGTGGAGA
Source organism: Copadichromis virginalis (assembly GCF_057382275.1). Taxonomy (NCBI): domain Eukaryota; kingdom Metazoa; phylum Chordata; class Actinopteri; order Cichliformes; family Cichlidae; genus Copadichromis; species Copadichromis virginalis. Next base: position 6,197,307 of record NC_140636.1, on the reverse strand, counting down.
TCCCTTGCCAAAATCAGTACCGCCGTTCCCACATGCCTCCAACATCATTACTGTACCCAAGAAGTCATCTACCTCCTGCTTTAAGGACCAGCGTCCTGTCAAACTCACCTCCATCATTATGAAGTGCTTTGAACGGTTAGTCATGCATCAAATCAAATTATCGCTTTCGTGAAAACGCTCAAGTGATGATGGAATCAACTGCCCCTCACTCAGCCCTCACACATCTGAACACTAGAGACTCATATGTCAGAGTGCTGTTCATAGACTTCAGTTCAGCCTTCAGCATCATCATTCCCCAGCAACTGATTCATAATCTGGATCTGCTGTGATCAGCACCTTGCTGTATAACTGGCTGCTAGATTTCTTGACAGGAAGACAGCAGACAGTACGGGTCGACAGCAACACCTCCAGCCCAAGAGCACAGAATACGGGGGCTCCCCAAGGATGTGTGTTGAGCTCCCTTCTCTTCACTCTGCTGACCCACGACGAGATCTACTACAGGGGTGAAGTTAACCATCTGCCAGAGTGGTACAGCAACAACAACCTGTCCCTGAATGTGGAGAAGACCAACAGCGACTCTACTTCCTCTGCAAACTGAGAAGCACAAGAGATTCAACCCCCATTATGAGCACCTTCTACAGAGGCACAGTTGAGAGTATCCTCACCAGCTGCATCACTGTGTGGTATGACTCCTGCACTGGGTTCTGCAGGAAAAAATGACAACGGGTAGTGAGAGCAGCTGCACCTGCCTCATCTGGAAGGTCCTCTCCATTACAGGTGACTCCACTCATCCCTTCAGCAGTGTCTTCAGTTTGCTACCATCAGGAAGGATACTGAAGAGCCTCCGGGCCAGAACCAGCAGACTGAGAGACAGCTTCTTCTGTCGGCAGCCTCGCCTCTGTCAGTGCGCCCCAGGGTGACTGTGGCTACAATGTAGCTGCCATCACCAGTGTGTGGATGACTGGATGTGTAAAGCGCTATACAGATACAGGCCATTTACGATTTGATCCTGTGATCTCTTATGAACGACCTCCAACGCTTCCGTGACTGGGATGTAACATCTCTCACTGTACATGTACTGTTTATAAAATTAGGGAAACATAACCTGCATTTGCAGGACAAATGTTTGACATCAATTTTGTTCGATTTGAAGAAGGTAGGGGGCCAACTTCACTCACATGTGTTTATAAGGTTGGAAACCTGCAGTCAGCTGAGACTGAAGAAGTCACCTGGATGATGACGAAACGTTTCTCCAGATGAACATAATCAACCTTTTGGGATTTACTTACCTGGATGATTAAGCACGCATCAAGACGTTATTTTATTAAAATTTTTAAAATGTTAGCAGCACAAACAAAAATTTTTGCAGCACAAACATTTGACATCAATTTTGTTTGATTTGGGCAATGTGGGGGGGCTGGTTGACCTTTTGACCTTTACCTTTTCATTAATATCTTTAAAACAAAGGCAGCACAAACAAAACTTTTTGCAGCACAAACGTTTGATACCACTTTTGTTGGATTTGAAGAAGGTGGGGGCCAACTTCACTCACATAAGCTAAACTGGATTTTTGCATCTATAGCAAATGTTCAAATGTTAATATTTATGGCATATTTTTCTTGTCATTTAAAAAAAATTGTGCAATTATTTTGCTGTGCTGTAATACGATTCAATTATGTTTAACCATTTTAACAATAAAAACCACGACGGTGTTACATTTTAAAGTCACGTAGTTCTAAAAAAAACAGCTAAAAATTGCGTTTGATCAGCGAAGCTTCTTCAGAAAGTCTCCTTGCACATCACTCTAACCTCTTAATGTTTCAACGCTTGGCTTAATACTGCTCCTTCTCCTCTGCATTCACTTTAGTGTGATGTGTGCAGTCCATTGTGATTCTCATAGAGGTGTTACGAACCTTCATGTTCAGGCTGAGGGAGGAATTCAAGTTGGCAAAACCTCATTTTTGGAATTTAAAGATTTTGTCTTTGAATTTTTAATTCCACGCTTTAAGCTTTAAAGTTCTGAACAGGATGTAAACAGATGATAAAATTATATTATTCCCTTTGTTGTGAAGATGAAATGTGATTTATTTATCCTCAAAAAGTTGGTTACAGCAGCCAGATCATGAAAAACAACCTAGTAAATTACAATATCACAACACAGAGCTGAGACTTTGATCAGCTGTGCCTCAGTTAAAATAGGAATCATTTATTTCTTCAGACTTCTCAAAGTTTGCTTTGCTGATCTGTTGCTCAGCACTTTAATAGTTCTGCACCTCTTGCAATAAGTGCAGCTGTGAAGGTGATTGCTGCTGTGAACAAACCGCATGTATTAATAGTAATGGATCCATATATTCATTTGCCCTTAAATACTTTGTTTTACTCCTCGCCTGTGTCAGACTGCAGAGGAAGCTGTGAAGATTGCACAGCAGATTGGTAAGTCATCGGTTTTTCTGTGTGCTAAAAGTTTACAGTAAACTTTAGTGATGACAGGAAGAATCTTAGTGAGTTTGTTTACTGCAGACATGATCTCCCACACACGTGTTCCTGGCCCACTCGAGCTGTTTACTCCTATTTCTGATTATTTTTTAAATGTATTTATTTATTTTTGTTGAATTGCTGTCAATCATCACATCTTCATGGAGCTGTTACCAAAAGATAACACATTTATTATGTTGAAAATATCATTGTAGGAAAACTCAATGTGCTAAACACAGAAGCTAAAGATGTAAACGCTGTGTAGGTTTACGATATCTGAAGAGATGGAACAGATGAAAGCAGAACTCTCAGTGTGGGAATATAAAGAGTCCGTTTTACTCCTCAGTCTTAAAAGGCTGCTGGGGTTTTGCTGAGGATGATGTCTAAGCTGACATCCATCAAGGACGACACCTCCCACCCCTGCATGAGACTGTACGAGCACTGAGCAGCTCGTTCAGCAGCAGACTTTTACACCCGCAGTGTAGGAAGGACTATTACACCCGCAGTGTAGGAAGGACTTTTACACCCGCAGTGTAGGAAGGACTTTTACACCCGCACTGTAGGAAGGACTTTTACACCCGCAGTGCAGGAAGGACTTTTACACCCGCAGTGCAGGAAGGACTTTTACACCCGCAGTGTAGGAAGGACTTTTACACCCGCAGTGTAGGAAGGACTATTACACCCGCAGTGTAGGAAGGACTATTACACCCGCAGTGTAGGAAGAACTTTTACACCCGCACTGTAGGAAGGACTATTACACCCGCACTGTAGGAAGGACTTTTACACCCGCAGTGTAGGAAGGACTATTACACCCGCAGTGTAGGAAGGACTTTTACACCCGCAGTGTAGGAAGGACTATTACACCCGCAGTGTAGGAAGGACTTTTACACCCGCAGTGTAGGAAGGACTATTACACCCGCAGTGTAGGAAGGACTTTTACACCCGCAGTGTAGGAAGGACTATTACACCCGCAGTGCAGGAAGGACTTTTACACCCGCAGTGTAGGAAGGACTTTTACACCCGCAGTGTAGGAAGGACTTTTACACCCGCAGTGTAGGAAGGACTTTTACACCCGCAGTGTAGGAAGGACTTTTACACCCGCAGTGCAGGAAGGACTTTTACACCCGCAGTGCAGGAAGGACTTTTACACCCGCAGTGTAGGAAGGACTTTTACACCCGCAGTGTAGGAAGGACTATTACACCCGCAGTGTAGGAAGGACTTTTACACCCGCACTGTAGGAAGGACTATTACACCCGCAGTGTAGGAAGGACTATTACACCCGCAGTGTAGGAAGGACTATTACACCCGCAGTGTAGGAAGGACTATTACACCCGCAGTGTAGGAAGGACTTTTACACCCGCACTGTAGGAAGGACTATTACACCCGCAGTGCAGGAAGGACTTTTACACCCGCAGTGCAGGAAGGACTTTTACACCCGCAGTGCAGGAAGGACTTTTACACCCGCACTGTAGGAAGGACTATTACACCCGCAGTGCAGGAAGGACTTTTACACCCGCAGTGTAGGAAGGACTTTTACACCCGCAGTGTAGGAAGGACTATTACACCCGCAGTGTAGGAAGGACTTTTACACCCGCACTGTAGGAAGGACTATTACACCCGCAGTGTAGGAAGGACTATTACACCCGCAGTGTAGGAAGGACTATTACACCCGCAGTGCAGGAAGGACTTTTACACCCGCAGTGCAGGAAGGACTATTACACCCGCAGTGTAGGAAGGACTATTACACCCGCAGTGTAGGAAGGACTTTTACACCCGCAGTGCAGGAAGGACTTTTACACCCGCAGTGTAGGAAGGACTATTACACCCGCAGTGTAGGAAGGACTATTACACCCGCAGTGTAGGAAGGACTTTTACACCCGCAGTGCAGGAAGGACTTTTACACCCGCAGTGTAGGAAGGACTTTTACACCCGCAGTGTAGGAAGGACTATTACACCCGCAGTGTAGGAAGGACTTTTACACCCGCAGTGCAGGAAGGACTTTTACACCCGCACTGTAGGAAGGACTATTACACCCGCAGTGTAGGAAGGACTTTTACACCCGCAGTGCAGGAAGGACTATTACACCCGCAGTGTAGGAAGGACTATTACACCCGCAGTGTAGGAAGGACTATTACACCCGCAGTGCAGGAAGGACTATTACACCCGCAGTGCAGGAAGGACTTTTACACCCGCAGTGCAGGAAGGACTTTTACACCCGCAGTGTAGGAAGGACTATTACACCCGCAGTGTAGGAAGGACTATTACACCCGCAGTGTAGGAAGGACTATTACACCCGCAGTGTAGGAAGGACTATTACACCCGCAGTGTAGGAAGGACTTTTACACCCGCAGTGCAGGAAGGACTTTTACACCCGCAGTGTAGGAAGGACTTTTACACCCGCAGTGTAGGAAGGACTATTACACCCGCAGTGTAGGAAGGACTTTTACACCCGCAGTGCAGGAAGGACTTTTACACCCGCACTGTAGGAAGGACTATTACACCCGCAGTGTAGGAAGGACTTTTACACCCGCAGTGCAGGAAGGACTATTACACCCGCAGTGTAGGAAGGACTATTACACCCGCAGTGCAGGAAGGACTTTTACACCCGCAGTGCAGGAAGGACTATTACACCCGCAGTGCAGGAAGGACTTTTACACCCGCAGTGTAGGAAGGACTATTACACCCGCAGTGTAGGAAGGACTATTACACCCGCAGTGCAGGAAGGACTATTACACCCGCAGTGCAGGAAGGACTTTTACACCCGCACTGTAGGAAGGACTTTTACACCCGCAGTGTAGGAAGGACTATTACACCCGCAGTGCAGGAAGGACTTTTACACCCGCAGTGCAGGAAGGACTTTTACACCCGCAGTGCAGGAAGGACTTTTACACCCGCAGTGCAGGAAGGACTATTACACCCGCAGTGTAGGAAGGACTTTTACACCCGCAGTGTAGGAAGGACTTTTACACCCGCAGTGCAGGAAGGACTTTTACACCCGCAGTGCAGGAAGGACTATTACACCCGCAGTGCAGGAAGGACTTTTACACCCGCACTGTAGGAAGGACTATTACACCCGCACTGTAGGAAGGACTATTACACCCGCACTGTAGGAAGGACTATTACACCCGCACTGTAGGAAGGACTATTACACCCGCACTGTAGGAAGGACTTTTACACCCGCAGTGTAGGAAGGAGCGCTACCAAAGGACATTGTGACCAGCAGCTGTCAGACTCTATTACACAGTTTAACATAATCTTACTCATCACCTGTTTAATTGACATATCACATGTTTGTAATTGCTGATACTCATTTGCATCTTGTTTGTACACTGAATATTTCACCAGGATCATTCATACCCCCCCCCCCCCCCTACACACACACACACACACACACACACACACACACACACACACACACACACACACACACTACTTTAGGTCTATATTCCTCCTGCTATAAGAGCTGTGTAACACCCACAGCTGTGTAATAAAGTTTCATTCTGTTCTGTTGCCTGACTGTGAAAAATGCACCTTTGCAGTTGTTTTGTTTTGTTGCCAGGTTACCCTGTGATGATCAAAGCTTCTGCAGGTGGAGGAGGGAAAGGAATGAGGATTGCTTGGAACGATGAGGAGACGAGGTATTGTACTTGGTCACGTGCTCAGTATACACGAGCCCATCAGCTACTCTGTCAGTGCGCCCCAGGGCAGCTACAGTGTTGCTATCACCAGTGTGTGTGTGACTGGGTGAATGACTGAATGTAGTGCTTTGGGGTCCTTGGGGACTAAGTAAAGCGCTATACAGATACAGGCCATTTACTATTTTTTAGTAAATACACACTCAATTATGTGTTGAACAAAACGTAGAAGTAATTGTTTTTATTATTACAAGCATTGCTTATGTAGTAATGACTTAAAGTACTCTACCTCAGGTAATACTGTACAGTCTTATATTGCAAATATAAGGACTAAAGCTACTGCTATTAGCTCGTACGTCTGCAGCTTATGGAAGATGCTCGTGCAGCGTCTTCTGCTCACATTAGTTAAACTCTTTGATCTTAAGTAGCTCCAAATACCACAGTTAAAATACTATTGCCCCAAACACTGATTCAGCCCCTAGTTAAACTAGTGGCCAGAAATGTGTGGGCCTTTTCCACTAGTAGCTGCTTGGGTCAGTTCAGGTTTGTAGGGTTTTCCATTAGATGGTAGTACCTGGTACCAGGCCGGAGTCTCCCATTGTCATGATGTTTGTTGTTTTGGCAGCGTTGCTTTAATGACCCCAAGCAAATGGTACTCCACTGTAATGGAAAACAACCAGAACAGATGGAGTGGGTGCTAGTGGAAAAGAGGCATTAGTGAGCTCTGAAGTTCTTCCAGAACACTATACAAACTCATTGGATAACCTAACAACACAAGCAGTTATATTATACGACATTAAACAGTCCAGGTCTTCCTTTTTGTTTCGTCCCCGTGTGTTTTACAGACGTTAGTCAAAATCACCTGTTGTTGCTAAAGTTATTCATTCAGCTCCTTGTGCTCTAAACTGAAGCTTATTTACTTACTTAACTGTTTTCCTGTTGTTACTTGTAGACCAATGGAAAGTCTGTATTTGCTCTTTAAAACTGCTGTGATCTGTGGGTGTGCTGTTAACAGGGAAGGTTTCCGGTTCTCATCGCAGGAGGCAGCATCCAGCTTTGGAGACGACAGGCTGCTCATTGAGAAATACATAGACAACCCCAGACATATAGAGATTCAGGTATATCGACTGTCTACACTGATCTCCTTTAACTTTGATGGATACATGAAAGCCAAAAGAGCAAGCGGAGGTGACTCTTTGATTCCTAAACTCCTCGTCTCAGCTCTAGATTCACTGAAATAGAAACAAACTGCACGACAGTCTGTTCAGTCGAGTCGAGAGGAGGCTGTTACCTAACAGCTCTCACAAAACGCCATCTCACAATGCACCACGCAAAGAAGCTCGAAGAGTCAGAAGGTCACACTGCTTCCTGTGAGTCAGACATGCAGCAGGCCTGCACTAATAAGACCGTGAACAGAGCGAAGCGTAGCCTAACGACTCTCCCTCTCTGCTGAGACTGCAGACGGGAGGCAGAGTTTGGCTGAATCCAGCCTGAAAAGTTCGTAGGTCACAGCCGTCCACTCTGAGTGACAGGTTCTGATGTGGGCTCAAACTATTGGATCCCAGTGTGCAGCGCTTAGGAATGCATTGAATGAATTAAAGGTTTTATGCCACAGCTGCCCTAAATGAACAGTGTTGGTATTTAACAAAATCATTAACACATAATATTTGTTATTATGCAACATTTTACAAAAACCTGAAAAATAGGAAAACACGTGATTATTGTTTGACTAAGATGCTGAATGGTTTTCTTGCATTCCTGAAGAGAAACATGAGGATCACTGTACCAGCTCACATCTGAGGATCCAAGTGTGAATTTGGTGTTTTTTATTTTAATAAAGTTTTTAGATTTCAAAGAATAATTTTCTGGACTTTCTAACATGCAGGCATGTTCAGCGACATGTGTAAACCACATAGTGTGTTGACTTGAAAACCTGTTTCAGGTGTTGGCTGATAAACATGGAAATGCTCTGTGGCTCAATGAGAGGGAGTGCTCCATCCAGAGGAGGAACCAGAAGGTAGTGGAAGAGGCGCCCAGGTTAGTGAGACGTTTTTGGGCTTCGCAGTTATTTGTTTCTGTAAAGAACCCACGACAGACCCGACGACATCTTTATTGACTCGGTTGTTGTTCACACAATCGACTCAGTCGGCTGCAGCTTTCCAGCTCACAGCCCGACTCGCATCACAACAACGATGTACTGACAGACAGCACAGCCTTTGTGCCGGCGAGGCGTGATTGCAGATGCCGTGCAGGTGCGTCCATCTTCCCTGCAGCGGCACCGCAGACCACGCCCCACCACAGCTTCAAATGGACATACAGCAAGTAAATAGTAAACAAACTGGTTGTTACATGGCGCTTTTCTGCTCACTCAAAGCGCTTTAATTAGTTTTTACTCATTAGTCAATTAGTAAAACATGGAGATGAAACATGGGGAGATTAAAATCTTGTCATTAAATGTCAGCGGTCTGGGAAACTCTGTTAACGGTTAGAATTATGACTGAACTAAGGAAGGGGAGGACACAGATATTTAAATAATGAAAGTACTCCCCCTGCTGGAAAGAAGCTGTCATTACTGTACTTCCCAAACCAAGAACAGACAAACACGAAATATGTCAAAATTATAGAGCAATCACTATCCTGAGTGTAGCGTATAACACATGCACCTCTATAATATCAAACGGGGTTTGTAAGGCACAGACAATATGAGGAGCACATTACATGTAATACAGAGAATACAAGGAAATCAAATATCAGCTGCCTGGATCAGTTTAGATGCAGAAAAATCATTCGACAAAGTTAATAATCTGTTTAACATTAGGAAGATTTTGATTTAATGAAAAGGCCATTCAGTGCATTAAAGCGATTTATACAAATCTCACTGCTAGATTAAAACGAATGGCTCGCTAACTGAAAGATTCCACTTGGATTAGACAAACTCAATCACAGGAATAGAAATCAGTCAACAGAATCATGCAGCTTGTTCGTGGATGATATTATGATATATCGTTTAAAATAAACAGTGCAATCCTTTATGAAATCCTTTTAAATCACTAAAATATCCTGAGGGCAACATGACTAAAAATACACCAAAGCTGTATGAAGCAAACAAAGACTTGGCAGGATGGTCTACCTGCCTTTAGTGCCAAACTAGGCTCCATAAAAATGAATATCCTCCCACGCCTGCTGTACCTGTTCTTATCTCTATTTAATTTCAATTCAATTATATTTTATTACAGCAAATCACAGCAACAGTTGCCTGAAGGTGCTTTATATTGTAAGGCAGACCCTACAATAACACATACAGAGAAAAACCCAACAATCATATGAGCCCCTATTAGCACCACTTTGGTGACAGTGGGAAGGAAAAACTCCCTTTTAACAGGAAGAAACCTGCAGCAGAACCAGGCTCAGGGAGGGGCGGGGCCATCTGCTGCAAGGTTAAGGGAGGAAGACAGAACAAACACCCAGTGCATCATGGGAAAGCCCCCAGCAGCCTAGGCCTATTGCAGCATAGCTAACAGAGGATTCGGGGTCACCTGCTTTTTCAAAAGGAAAGTTTGAAGCCTGATCTTGAAAGTAGAGATAGTGTCTGTCTCCTGAATCCAAACTGGAAGCTGGTTCCACAGAAGAGGGGCCTGGAAACTGAAGGCTCTGCCTCCCATTCTACTTTTAAATACTCTAGGAACAACAAGTAGGCCTGCAGAGCGAGAGCCAAGTGCTCTAATAGGGTGATATGGTACTACAAGGTCATTGAGACATTATTTGACATTTCTGTAAGGCTACTTTGGTTTCACATCCACTTTTGTTTCTTCCAAAGCTTTTTAGAGGCTGCATCTGTGGGCTGCTTCCCCTGTACATGGAGCTGCTATCAAGTTCTATATAATTACAAAAATGTTTAGTCCGCATGCTTATTGACCTCCACTGTGGTCTTTGTATGTCCATGGTTGTATTTCTTACTGTTTGATAGTTTTTGTGTTTTTTATTTTTAAATGTATTTAGAGCCAAATTAAGAAAACACTTAGCAGGCGGAGTTCTTACTTCCCTGATTTCTTGCTTTCCTGCCCACATTAGTCTGGTTTAGTTACACACACACACACACACACACACACACACACACACACACACACACACACACACACACACACACACACACACACACACACACACACACGGTCTGTTTTTAATCACGACTGAGTGTTACAGAACTCTGCATTAAATCAAGTGTCAAAGCAAAGTGGAATCATTCAAAATGATAACGTTGTTGTAGCTCTAATCTGTTGTGCTTTATTTTCATAGTCTTTAAAGGTTTTTAATTTTAACAGGATGGGTTATCTCGTTAATTATCATTAATTTCCTTCCTTCCTCTTTTTCTTCTTCTTTGATATTGACTTCTCATTGTGTCCTCCCCGACTAATTTGCTGTTCCTTTGGCATATTTACTCAGAGTTTTGTGCCCTTATTTTAGTTTGCAGGGAAGCAACGTGGTCCTCCAAAGTAATCACAGATCAGCCTGTGACTCGCGGAGTTTATCTCCGTCCTCATCTCTCCCACAGCTGCCACAACGCCGTCCATGTCAGAGAAATGCCTCAAAAAATGTTTTGTTTTAGCCTGTACGATGGAGCGAAGCAGCAATCAGGTGTAAAATAATCAGCAATAAAACACAGATTTTTAATTTTGCTCTTCAATAATTTGCAATGAAAGGTGGCTGGAAGACTCGAGCTGTTTGTTTTTGTTTCAGTGAAACGAGTTTGAGCTTCTGTGTCGTGTCCATGCAGTACTTTCCTGGACCCAGTCACACGACGGGCAATGGGTGAGCAAGCAGTCCAACTAGCCAAAGCTGTGCAGTACTCCTCTGCTGGGACTGTGGAGTTTCTAGTGGATTCTAAGAAGAACTTCTATTTTCTGGAGATGAACACACGACTACAGGTTCAGTTCCATTTTATTTATATGTATGACAAACAGTTGCCTCAAGGCGCTTTATATTGTAAGGTGGAGACCTTCACCTTCAGGTCACCTGATCCAGCCCTAACTATATGCTTTATCAAAAAGGAAAGTTTGAACCCTTCTCTGAAAACTAGAGAGGGTGTCTGTGGGCCCTCACAGGGAAAAATAAAGCCTGCTGTTCCTACACTCGAGCAAACTCACTGAGATAAGGCAGAGTTTGACCCCGAGCTGAATCCTGTCTGTACTTCATAAACTGCTTATTTTTACTCCAGGTGGAGCATCCAATTACAGAGTGTATCACTGGCTTGGATCTGGTGGAGCAGATGATCAGGGTTGCCAAGGGTTACCAACTGCAGCACACACAGGAAGATATCCCAATAAATGGCTGGGCCATTGAGTGCCGTGTCTATGCAGAGGTAGGTGTGTCTGTGTGTGTGTGTGTGTGTGTGTGTGTGTGTGCACCTGTAATGGTAACTGAGATCACATGAACCTTACTCGTTTACTTTACCACACAGCTTTGCAAACATAGTTGAAAATACAGCACATAAAATATGAAGATGATCCTTTATTTTGCTAACGTTGGGACTGCAGAAAATATAAAAGCAGTGCAATAATTAAAAAATAATTTAAAGCCTTTGTTTAAAGACAGCATCTTTGTTTTGTTTTATTTTAGTTACATTCAGTCAAACTTGTCGTTGCTCGTTGTCCGCCGACAAGAATCATTTCTGAGTGAAACACGAATAAAAGTAAAAACACCCAAAAATCCTGTTTCCTCTGGTAGGACCCTTACAAGTCTTTTGGTCTTCCTTCCATTGGACGCCTGTCTCAATACCAGGAGCCACTCAACCTTGACAAAGTGAGTCGATCAGTCAGTTTTCTTTTTAAACACGCGGTCTGCCGGACGCTGTCGTTTCCTGGCTCACTCTGCTTTCCTCCAGGTCCGTGTAGACAGCGGCATTCAGGAGGGAAGTGACATCAGCATCTACTATGATCCCATGATCTCTAAGGTCAGTGATATATTGGATACAAAATGTAACCATTCAGTTCCAAAGTTTATTTGTATCAGATCTTTGAAGGAGGTCGCTGCTTCACAGATGACTGCTGGTAAGACGGCTGTCGCAAACTCCCTTTACTCGTGGGCCACATACAGCCGTGGGCCAGACTAGTAAAAGTCCTCTTTCTGTCACCGTAAACAAGTTTCTGTGTTTTCTACATTTAATCCTGACCAAAAAAGATAAATACAATGATAAAAATGAAAAGGTTGAGCGATGTCAGTCGTGCACGTTAACGGCACTCAGTCAGGCCTTCAGTAAGAGTCACGATATCACGATGCCAGAGGTCAGACAGCTTTCAGGATGGCAACAGAAGTCGGTCACTTACAGCAACCAAGGTTTGTAGAGGAGCATCTCTGAATGCACAACATGTTGACCCGTGAAGCAGATACAGCAGCAGACGACCACGCCACCTGCCGTGTTTGTCAGCTAAGAACAGGAAACTTAAGGCTACAGTGTGCACAGGCTCACCAAAACTGCACAAAGCTGAAAAGTGTTCCCTGGTGACCAAGCTTGTTTAAGGCTGGGGGGATATTTTATTGGCAGTCTTTGGGCCTCTTAGCACCACCCGAGCATCATTTAAACACCACGCCAACCCGAGTGTTGTTGCTGACGATGTCCATCCCTTCATGAACACAGTGAACCATCTTCTGATGGCGAGCTATCCTGCTGGAAGCAATCGTGTCACCAAGCTCGGATCATCTCAGTCTGGTGTCTTGAATATGAAGATGAGCTCACTGCACTCAGATGACCTCCACGCTCATCAGGTCTCAGCCCAGCGGATGTGGTGAAATGGGAGACTCACATGATGCTGTTGTGTCAGTGTGGACCAAAATCTGAGGATTGTTTCCAGCACCTCGTTGAATCTAGTGTACGGCTAAGGACACAGTGGGTAAGATGGGGTGTTTGTGGAGCAGGTCGTCTACTAATCAGAAGCTCGGTGCTTCAATCCCTGCTCCAGCCTGCTTGCCAAAGTGTCCTCGGTCAAGGTACCGAACCCCGAGTTGCTCTTGACACGTTCATCAGAGTCTGTAAGTGTGTCGTTTGATAGAAAGTGGTGTAGTTGCTTGTGTAAAGATTCTTATTCAGCACTTTTCTGCTCTCAGTACTCAGCCCTTGAACAGGAATTGTGCTCATCACTTAATATACGACAGGACGATACCAACATGCACCGCGTATCCAGGAATTAAACACCTTACATTAAATCAGTGCATGTGTTTAAAAGGAAACGGGTGAGAAAATTTCACCTGTGTGCTCTGTGAGGGTGCAGGTGCTCATTCTCAGTTATGGGATGTTCTGTTTCTCTAGCCATGTTAGTGATGATTCACAGCAGCTCCTGATGACTTGACTGGTTCAATAATAACATATTAATATTCTCTGATATCAATTTGTAGCTGATTACCTACGGAGCTACACGAGCTGAAGCTCTTGGTAGGATGGAGGACGCTCTGGATAACTATGTGATCAGAGGTGGAGTACATGTTCGTAGTCTGTCACTAAAACAACATTTGTTGGGTTTTATTTCTCTAAAGTTGGATCGTTTTCTTTCCAGGTGTGACCCACAACATTCCTCTCCTGCGAGAAATCATCACTCATCCTCGCTTTGTCTCTGGTCACATCAGCACCAACTTCCTCCCAGAGGTTTACCCTGATGGCTTTAAGGGCCATCAGCTAGAGGCAGATGCAAAAAGGGAGCTGTTGGCATCAGCAGCAGTGCTCTACATCGCTGCTGAGCTTCGTTCAGCAAAGGTCCTCAGCACCCAGAGGTGAATGCTGCAGTACTTGTTGCTTGGTGCTACGTGATGGGATTCTTGGGAGAAAGTAATAGGGCTGGAGTTGTATCCTAAATCAAAGTGCAGTCGATCACGGTTCAGCCTGAGTGGACTGGCATTTATATAGCTGTTACTGAGCACTCACAGTACTTTTAAACTACAATCCACATCATCTCTTTCATACACACCAGCAGATTTTCATATACTCCATGATATTTTGTTGTCTTAAACATTAAAGTTAAAGTTCTTATAATAAAGGGCATTATTATTAAAATGAACTTGTCAGTTTCGTTTTAGCACGTCTGACATCTATAGATCCAAACCATTATTCTGTGTCCCATCTCTCAGTTATGGGGTCACTGCGTTAGCTGACCTCAGGAGCAGTGATGAGGCCTCGGTTAAAGTTTGTTCATTTCAGGGTGGCCTCCACTCCTGTGGAATGCAGCCACTGGGAGCTGTGTGTGGAGCTGGGTGAGGAACGCCAGGATGTGCAAATCAGCAAATCAGGAACTGTTTATACTGTGAGTATTAAAGCACATCTGTTCTCGTTCATTCTTGCTGTACTAGAAAGCTGAGAAAAGGACAAACCTAAGTATGTCTGTGAAGGTTCTCAGTCATCCAGGTCATCGTAGTCAAAGGAGCTTGCAAGGAAAGCGTCTGGACTTCTTTTCACTTTAGAGGAGTGAAAGAAGCCATCTACGTCCACTGTGAGCGACCATCTTTGAACAGAGGCGGGGTTTACGACACAAACTGTCTGCCATCTATAATCCAGTTTTGAGTTCCCTCCCCAGACGCCTTAACACCCACTCACATCCTGGGTCATCTGACCTCAGGAAATCAAATGATAAGGTGGGGCCAGGTTTCACAATGAGCTCACCCGAAACTCTGGCTGATTGGGACCCACGCCCAGTTTCACACCTTGGCTCAGCCGATTAGAGGATCATCAGGGGTCCTTTTGTCCCTCTGTGGGGGGAAACTCTCACTAGGTTTATATCTGGGACTCTCCACCATTTGACCTTAGAACTGAAGAAGCTTCTCGGATGAGAGGTGAAACGTCTTCAAGCAACTTAAAGAAGTCCAGACGCTTTTCTTTGCAAGCTCCTTTGACGACAAACGTAAGTAGTGAATATGGCCATCACAGCAGATGGCCCCGCCCCTCCCTGAGCCTGGTTCTGCTGGAGGTTTCTTCCTGTTAAAAGGGAGTTTTTCCTTCTCACTGTCGCCAAAGTGCTGCTCATAGGGGGTCATATGATTGTTGGGTTTTTCTTTGTATGTATTATTGTAGGATCTACCTTACAAAGCAGCTTGAGGTGACTGTTGTTGTGATTTGGTGCTGTATAAATAAAACTGAAGTGAATTGTGAGCATACACAGAAGTGTTAAACAGACGGGCAGGTCTGGCCTGTTCCAGTTCCTGATTTAGCCTTCTGTAAAAAGGTGATACCTGTCTTGATGATATAACGTTATAAGCTTTCACTGTTTTCTGTTCCTTTATCATTTTACTAACTTGTTGACTCTTGTTTGTGAAGAATAATAATGTGTGGTGTGACCTTTTTACTTACAAATATGTACAAAGAACACTGAAGACATTCACTTTCAGTTTGAGTTCAGAACAGTTGGCAGGAGGCTCCATCTGTACTGTAAGTGCAGTGATAGAGGAAACCCAAAATCGCACAGTCCACTATCAACAGCACTTGGTGAGGAAAAGCTCAGACAGAAGCTGCCATCTGCTGTGACTGGTTGGCTGAGAGGGGAACTGATGGGTACAATTTATCACACGCAGCAGCGGTGTGTATAGACCTGGGGAGGGAAGTCCTCCAGTCTGAGCCCACAGCAGCATTACTGAGAGCTGGATCACATGACCCTGATCCATGGTGACTCCTAACGAGGCTTTATGAAAAAGGAACGTCCATCCATCCATCCATCCATCCATCTTCATCCACTTTATCCGAGGCCAGGTCGCGGGGGCAGCAGCCTAAGCAAAGAGGCCCAGACCTCCCTCTCCCCAGCCACCTCCTCCAGCTTATCCGGGGGAACACCAAGGCGTTCCCAGGCCAGCCGAGAGATATAATCTCTCCAGCGTGTCCTGGGTCTGCCCCGGGGCCTCCTCCCGGTGGGACATGCCTGGAACACCTCACCCAGGAGGCGCCCAGGGGGCATCCTTGTCAGATGCCCGAACCACCTCAGCTGGCTCCTTTCGATGTGGAGCAGCAGCTGCTCTACTCTGAGCCCCTCCCGGATGGCCGAACTTCTCACCCTATCTCTAAGGGAGAGGCCAGCCACCCTTCGGAGGAAGCGCATTTCTGCCGCTTGTATCCGCGATCTCGTTCTTTCGGTCACTACCCACAGCTCGTGGCCATGGGTGAGGGTAGGGACGTAGATCGACCGGTAAATTGAGAGCTTCGCTTTTACACTCAGCTCTCTCTTCACCACGACGGACCGGCGCAGCGTCTGCATTACTGCAGCTGCAGCCCCAATCCGTCTGTCGATCTCCGGTTCCCTTCTCCCATCACTCGCGAACAAGACCCCGAGATACTTGAACTCCTCCACTTGGGGCAGGAACTCATCCCCAACCCTGAGTGGGCACTCCACCCTTTTCCGGCTGAGAACCACGGCCTCAGATTTGGAGGTGCTGATCCTCATTCCCGCTGCTTCACACTCTGCTGCGAACCGTTCCAGTGCGAGCTGGAGGCCCTCACCCGATGAAGCCAACAGAACCACATCATCCGCAAAAATCAGAGATGAGATTCTGAGGCCAACAAAGCGAAAGCCCTCCACCACTTGGCTGCGCCTAGAAATCCTGTCCATAAAAATTATGAACAGAACCGGAGACAAAGGGCAGCCCTGGTGGAGCCCATCACCCACCGGGAACGAGTCCGACTTATTGCCGGCAATGCGAACCAAGCTCTTGCAACGGTTGTATAGGGATCGAATGGCCCGTAGCAATGGGCCAGACACCCCATACTCCCGCAACACCTCCCACAGGACACCCTGAGGGACACGGTCGAATGCCTTCTCCAAGTCCACAAAACACATGTAGACTGGTTGGGCAAACTCCCATGCACCCTCAAGTATCCTGGAGAGGATAAAGAGCTGGTCCAGTGTTCCGCGACCAGGACGAAAACCGCATTGTTCCTCCTGTACTCGAGGTTCAACTAGCGGACGAACTCTCGTTTCCAGCACCCTGGCATAGACTTTCCCAGGGAGGCTGAGGAGTGTGATCCCCCTGTAGTTGGAACACACCCTCCGGTCCCCTTTCTTAAAGATGGGGACCACCACCCCGGTCTGCCAGTCCACAGGTACTGCCCCTGATCTCCACGCAACATTGCAGAGGCGTGTCAACCAGGACAGCCCTACAACGTCCAGAGCCTTCAGGAACTCGGGGCGGACCTCATCAACACCAGGGGCTCTGCCACCAAGGAGTTGTTTAACTGCCTCAGTGACCTCGCCCCCGGAAATTGGCGGGTCATTCCCCTCATCCCCAGACTCTGCTTCCTCCTCGGAAGACGTGTCAGTGGGATTCAATCAATCAATCAATCAAAGCTTTATTTGTCACAAGCAGGTTGCCCTGCAGTGACAATGCCCCCCCCCCCCCCCCCCCCCCCGACCTTGCACGCATAACACAGACATCACATGGGGTTACAAGTCGGAGATCGGTAGCATTACAGAAAAGAACACTGAAATGTACACAACAACGGGAGGGTACAAGAGGAAAAAAAGAGACCTCCACTCATGCTGTGCTTCCATGGTAGGACAGCACGAGAACAGGAAACAAAAAAACTCCTCTGCACAAAAAAAGCACATGAATGGCCACAGCACAACATTGTGAAAGACATGACAAGCCACAGGGTTGGGTAGGGGATATCATAACACAATAAACACAGTGTGCACATCTGATCTGGGACTGCTGCAATCTTTCGACTGCACCGCCAGCTGACCCGATGTCCACATCATGGGGGAGGTAAGCATCGAAGGCGTTAGAAGGGGAGGGGGGATGAGTGAGTGATTATCAGTGTAAGTGTGTGTGTGTGTGCGTGTCCATAGTTCAGCTGAGACAGTGTCCTTCGCCCTATCAGGCTAAGTAAACAGTCCTCCAGCCAATCCAGGTGGCCTTGCATGGGATGGGAAGAATAGTCATCACACAGTCGTTTTCAGGGAGTGATTGTTCGGCTCCAGCCTTGGGCCTGCAGCTGGCGCCGTGGTGGTGTCCGCATTACGATGTTGATTTTGTTGATTTTTCATGCAAGCAGCCCAGGAGAATTTCAAGCTGCTCTTTAACACACTGACACTGGTCTCGCAATCTCCCGTTGGAGAGCCGCGAGCCTCCCCATGATGGTATCAAACTTCTGCTCCATGATGTTGTCATTCTTTTGATTCTGAGACCTCACAACTGCAGTGATCCGTTCCGCGATGTGTTCCAACTTTCAGCCCGCCGCCTCTCACCAGGGGCAACTCCAGACTGAGACAGAGTCCAGCCCCTCTCCAGGAGACTGGTTCCAGAGCCCAAGCCATGCGTAGAGGTGAGCCCGACTATATCTAGCCGGTACCTCTCAACCTCACGCACGAACTCAGGCTCCTTCCCCACCAGAGAGGTGACATTCCATGTCCCTATTGCCAGTCTTGGCAGCCGGGGGTCAGTCCGCCAGGGCCTCCGCGCCTGGCCGCCACCCGGCACACAATGCACCCGACCTCTATGGCGCCTCCTGCGGGTGGTGGGCCTGTGAGAGGATGGGCCCATGTCTCCTCTTCGGGCTGTGCCCAGCCGGGCCCCATGGACTAAGGCCCGGCCACCAGATGCTCGCCCTCGGGCACCCTCCGACTGTCTCCAGGGCGGGGCCCCGGTAACCCTATCCTGGGCAGGGTAAACTGTTCCCTCGATGTTCTCTTCATAAGGGTCTTCTGAATCGCTCTTTGTCTGGTCCCTCACCCAGGACCAATTTGCCATGGGAGACCCTACCAGGGGGCAAAAGCCCCCAGACAACATAGCCCCTGGGATCCCTGGGACACACAAACCCCTTCATCACGATAAGGTAGCGATTCAAGGAGGAAAAAGGAACGTTTTAAGCTTAATATTGTGACCTTTTCACAGTTTCGCCCGGTTCGTAGATTGCTCAGGCCTCCAGAAAGAACACCGGCGACTCAGTAGTCAATTCCCAACACTTTTATTAATCCACACTCATTGATCACACCTATTGATTACACCTTCTAGAAGGGAGATGTACAGGACCCCGGAACTCCTCTGCAGATCTCAACTCCTTTGTCTGTTACATGCAGTTTTGTATCAGTGACCCCCCTTCTAAACCCTCTACAAGGTGCCATAAAACTAAGTACTATGTTTACATACTTTCGTGTGTGTGTGTGTGTGTGTGTGTGTGTGTGTGCGCGAGCCTGTGAATGCCTACATGTGCGCGTTCCCGCGTGCCTATATGAGTGCTCGTGTGTGACTGTGTGCGCATACCTGTGTTTATATGTGAGTGCACATGAGTGAGTGTGCGTGTGGATGTGTGTGCGTGACAGTTAAAACACTGTGGGTGTAGGTGACTCCCTAGAGGTCATAAAAACCCATCTCCCTTCCAGACCACAGTTATCCAGTTACAAATGTTGAGACCCCCACCCAAACATCCTCTGGGGAATTTCCACTCAGTGGGGAAGGGGTCTCCTACAATCTACTCCTAAGTTCACAACACAATGAGCCCTTTATTATATTAAGGGCAGTGTCAGTGTCTCTACAATAGTTCTACATTCTATGATAACACATTTCTAAACTCTAAATCAGCTAAACATTCTACAATATCAAGACTAGAGATGGTGTCAGTCTCATCAGTCCACACTGGGAATTCCACGGTGGGTCTGATTAAATGTTATCGCTAGTTAAAGTCCTCGGCTTAGCAGACCTCTAACTCAGCTTGGCTACAGAGCTGGGGTTGTCCTCTTAGTGATGAGGTGAGATGTTCCAGTTTAGGGTTGGGTTTGTTTGTTCATCTAGATTTAAAAAACAAACTATTTTTCCTGGCTTTCCACTCCACCTTACAAAATATCTGCTTTTAATGCACATTTAAAAATTATATCAAGGAGTCAAACTTCTGCTCTTTTTCAGAGTATCCAGTATGCAGTGAGGAAGTAATACTGGTAACATGATAACTGACCTCTGTGGGAGCAAAGTTTATCTACACTGTGTCAGGAGACAGAAACAGAGCATAGAAAAAAGTGCTTTTGCAAATGGGAGTAAATGGGTGAACGAGGCAAGTTACAACGAGTAGAAACGAGCTAAATAAGAAGCAGTACGTTCACACAGCAGGTCGAAAATAATCACTACTTTAAATTCAGTTACTTGACCTTTTACATAGAAACTGAGCCATGGGGTGGCAAGCAGGGGAAAGGGTGTATCTAATAAAATGGCAGGTGAGTGTATTTGACTGCAGATTAAGTTTAATATGAATTTAAAGATTAGTTAATAGGAATTCAAGCCAGAATTTGTCTTGATTGGAAAGCTATTGGTGATCATCAGAAGTCCCGATTCATTCAGATAATAAAACAACAGTGTGAGCATTGTGTGATGTGAAAGAGTGGCTCTCCAGTTAGACTGTGTTAACTGTGTCTGCAGGTGGAGATAGATGGAGCGAAGGTGGAAGTTTGGGGAGCGTTGAATCTGGCCTCCCCATTGCTGCCACTCACAGTCAACGGCACACACAGAATGCTACAGGTAACACACAGCTAAGTGTTGGTAAAGAGACCTCAAACGGATTGGAGCCATGGTGATATGGTGGAAAAGTGGTAAAACCAAAATGTCTGTCCATGTGGTGCAGCTTTTATCAGTGCACTCAGTTACTTCATGCCTCATTCCTGCCTGACCCTCTGAAGACGCAGCAAGTTTTTTTAAATAGTTTTTAAACTGGGGGACACCGGCGTCTTGACAGAACAAATTTAGAACAGAAATGTGCTAAACTCACCAGTAACAATAAAATAATGAAAGATGTCAGCTGTAATACAGATAACGTATTCTCTCTTTTTTATAGTGCCTTTCCAGAGATGCTGCAGGAGTGATTGTCCTACAGTACCTGGGCACCTTGGTAAGACTGAATAATTCAAAATGTAGGCTAGTGGCTGTATGTATGTATGTATGATCAGAAGAACTTTCCATGTTATTGATATATTGCAGTGCCAAACATCCCACTGTTCCCCATACGTTTCTTTTTCTTGTAAATATATATAGTTTAAGGTTCGAGTTCTGTCCAAGCTGGCTGCAGAGTTGAACTCCTACATGCCAGAAAAAGCTTCAGAGGACACGAGCAGCATCCTGCGTTCACCGATGCCGGGAACAGTTGTGGCTGTATCTGTCAAACCTGGAGATACGGTAACACATTCCAATATGTACACATCGTTTAAATGCTGTTTAATGAGTTCATAGTTCATAATGGGGAAAAGCCTGTTGTAGTTGACATGTTGCTGGTAAGACTGTGCAGATGTGCAGAAATGATTAAGATTCAACATTATTTTAATTCTTAAGCATAGAATCAAAGTTTAAGTTGGTGAGTTTTTGAATGCATGCTGCAGCCTGTGAGTGTATTTTGACATTTCATGTTCTTATATATTCATAGATTAGAGTCACTGAATGTTGTTGGGCGTTATTTTAAATGTATGGGGTTTTTTTCTCCCTCTGCAATCACACCAAACAGTTTTACTCCAAAACTAGACTGTTTTATCTGTTTTTATCTTCAGTTCACTCACATTACTCTGTCAGGTTCTCATAATTGTCCATGTTAACATTATTCATATTCCTCAGAAACTGGCGATGCTGCCCATCTTTCACTACCAGCGTAATGCTTAAATGAGGTCAAGCACCCTGTGTATGAATGGGTGAATGAGGCATGTTGTATAAAGAGCTTTGACTGCTCAGGTAAAGTAGAAAAACACTATAAGACCAGGTGAGCCAGGAGATTGAGCCTATCAGTGAAAAGAAAGGAAAACCATTATTTTTGCAGTTAACAAAATGCCATCAGTTTGTCACAAGAAACATTTGGAGTCTACGTGCTGCCAGTCTCTGTTCAACAGGGCTGTCGCTCCTCGTAGATGGCAGCCTGAGCTTCAAATAAATCTCTTGAATATGCGCATGTTGACAAATGGTGCACGGAAGGCAGCAGGAGTAGCTTTTAGTCATCCCTTCTTAAACATTTACATTTACAGTTAAGCCATTGCTTTTACACACTCTGTTTTTTTTTAGGTTGCAGAAGGTCAGGAGATTTGTGTAATTGAAGCCATGAAGATGCAGAACAGTTTGACTGCTGTCAAGCAAGCAAAGGTAACAGGAAATGTGACAGTTACTCCCATCACTAGATTTCAGTAGTATTATCTAGGTCGGGGGGTCAAACTCCGGTCCTCAAACGCTGGTTTCTTCAAACTTCTCCATGGTTCCTGCTGCAACACACCTAAATAAAATTAATATGTGATTAGCAAGACTCTACAGTGACCTGACTGCATGCTGAGGAGGCAACCCCTAGCCCTACTCAAGTAAATTTAAATATATATATATAAGTAAATGTTTTTAGAAAAATGTACTTCTAAAAGTTTGTTTATTGCACTCATGAGCTGCTGTAACATGAATCAAATGGCTGAACTGCCACCTCAGCATTCAGTCAAGTTCTAGTCCAGACAGACATCGGCCCTGAAAGACTGGAGTGTGACATCCGCAATCCAGAGCATAGAGTTTAAGTGGTGTGTTTGTAAAACTGTAAATGCATTATTTAAAGTTTGTGTTTAACTGCACGTGTGTCCTTACAGGTTAAGAGTGTCCACTGTAAGCCGGGCGAGACTGTGGGGGAAGGAGACCTGCTTGTGGAGCTGGAATAAAACATGATCTGTTCCCTTTGACATGTGACTTGTGTGAACTGGGACAGATGGAGTTGAACTGTGTCACAATGTTGGTGTGGGTGCTCACACAGTTGTCTTGTGTCTTTGATTCAGCTGACTGTTCCAATTACTCTGTTGTACTTAGGTTTTACTGCTTAATAGATATTGTTGTTGGTAGGCCAAACATTGAAATTTGGATGAACTGACTGAGAAAAATAAACAAACTTTTCCAAATAAAATAACTTTCAGTTTTTGTTTTTCTTCACACACAACAGTTGCCTCAAGGCACTTTATATTGTAAGGTAAAGACCCAAGAATAATACAGAGAAAACCCAACAATCACATTTTCCACTTTGAGCAAGCACTTTGGCGACGGTGGAAAGGAGAAACTCCCTTTTAACAGGAAGAAACCTTTGGCAGAGCCAAGCTCAGGGTGGGGCGGGGCCATCTGCCATGATTGGTTGGGTGTGAGCAGGACAACGACACGCTGTGGAAGAGAGGCAAAGATTAATAATTAACAGAGTGGTGTATACAGTACACAGTAAGTGAAATAGAAACACAAACTGGGATTTGATTCAATAGAAGAGGAACCTGGAACCTAAGCTAAGGGTTGTTTCCCATTCTAATTAAATACCCCAGGACCCACAGAGAAGCCTGCATCTGTATGCAATGACACAGTACGATGAGCTCTTTAAGATAAAAGTGACAGTAGTCCAGCCTGGAAAGCATGCTAGCAAGCTAGGAAGCATGTATAATGTAAACAGAATTGGTCCTAGCACTGAACCCTGTGGAACTCCATAATTAACCTCAGTGTGTGAAGAGGACTCTCCATTTACATGCACAAACTGGAGTCTATTAGATAGATATGATACAAACCACTGCAGCGCAGTACCTGTAATACCTACAGCATGTTCTAATCGCTCTAATAGGATATTATGGTCGACAGTATCGAACGCTGCACTGAGGTCTAGCAGGACAAGCACAGAGATGAGTCCACTGTCAGAGGCCATAAGAAGATCATTTGTAACCTTCACTAAAGCTGTTTCTGTGCTGTGATGAGCTCTGAAACCTGACTGAAACTCTTCAAATTCCTGCATTCCTTGTAGGGGGTGACGGATTACTTCTATGAAACAGTCGTGTAAGATCACTTGGTGATGGTGGAAGAGAAAGAGAAACATACATCTCAAACAAGTGCAATAATTGTAGTTGATGACCTTTGGTTTGTGTCCAAAGATATAACAATACCCTGCCTTTCCAAAAACAAGGTTAATAGCTCTTTGTGAATCACTTTTAGATACTCATCTAAATTGTGTTTTTCTACTATGTGTGTTTCCTTTTTTTTAAGGAGACACTGCAGAGTATGCTGAGTCATGCTAGGGTTCCAGCTAATAACTGTTAATCATCTTAGTGTAGAAAATGTTGTTTATCAAATTGCATTATCTTTGTTTGCTTTTAATGTAACGAAATAAAAGGTAACATCAGAAGTCTGTTGCTCTGGTAACGAACAGAAACCTTGTTTCTCTCATTTCAAGGTTAACAACCTCTGAATTTTCATCACTCATGGTCTCAGGGAGGTCTAAAGTTGTTTGTAGTGTCTGAACATGTTCAGGTAAGTAAATACAACAAAAAGCTCTGAAACCTGTGGCAAAAGTGAGGAACCTTAAAGGCCGGTGGCCTCTAAAGGCCTCTATGCAAACCAAGATGTGAAGGATGTCGTTTTCAGTGGGAGAAACGTTTCGTCGCTCATCCAGGAGACTTCTTCAGTCTCAGCTGACTGCAGGTTTCCAACCTTATAAACAGCACATTTGCACAATGACTGCAGCTCCACTGACTAACAATGGACTACCATTCACAGCTTTCTGAGTACATAGTACATAGTGAGTACATTAAAGTACTCTTAAGGTTAAGAGGGGGGACAAAGTAGACAATTGTTTTGAGTGATGTACTCAGAAAGCTGTGTTTCTGTTTCCAGCAGACATAACCTTTGGCAATGTGCAACAATCAGAGTAAACGGTTGAGGACGTCTGGAAACAAACACAGAGCCGTTTCCTTGTTGAGAATATTGAGCATTAAAGTTTCTATGAGTCGAGGTTAGACGCGTGATTATCCTCTTATTGGGGAAAATGTCTTTGTCCAGAACCACGTGGGAACATGAAATGGATCATTTTCTGCTGTAACCCACAAACTAAACGGTAATGTACCCACACCCATCTTTCACTTTTTCACTACAGTAAAACATCACAAGTCCGGTTATTTGAAACAATCACTGGATCCGCTCTCGACGCTGCCTTGGCACCTGAAGTTGTTCTTGGGGAAGCAGAACAAAGAGGGTCGCTGGGCAGCCATGTTGAAAATCAGCATTGTCCCCTTGCAGCAAGAAGGTCTAATTTCCTGGCCGGCTTGGCCGTTTCTTTGTCATGTTTACGTGTTCTCCTTATGCCTGTGCTATATTGTTATAATAAGGTCCAACAGGTCACAGCCTCTAACACATAGGTGTCAAACTCTGGCCCGCGGGCCAAATTTGGCCCGCAGCCTAATTACATTTGGCCCGCGAAGCCACACCAAATTACTATTAGAGCTGGCCTGCTGGTATTATACAGCTAATATATATATTGTTTAGTATTAAGCTTGGCTTGTTCCATATTCAGTTTTTCAGCAAAACGTGTCCATAAGAAGAGATTCATTCTTATATCTGGAGGAAGATTTTTTTTTTTAAATAAATATTAATGTTAGCCCGCGACTTTGTTCCAGTTTTGAATTTTGGCCCACTGTGTATTTGAGTTTGACACCCCTGCTCTAACAGCTCTGCAGTGTTTTATGGGGACAAACCTTGCTAACGCCTAATGTTTTGCCCAGAACCAGAGCCAGCAATTGTGTTTCAGTAAATAAAATTTACTGGCATCTGCTTCCCATAAAGGGACACAAATAATATTTCACATTCACACATCTGGACATTTCAGAATGGTCAGTTAACCTAACATGCATGATTTTAGACTGAGTGAACCCATGTAGGCATGTAAGGAAGAGGACTCCCTTAATATCATTATTTGTATTATAATTTGTACAGCACTTTATTTAGATTTAAACATAGGTTTGCACATCAGTAACATTTGCACACAAGAGGTTTAATTATTTATTGAATATTTATTGAGTATTTTAATGATTAGCAGGTAGCCTTTTGTTCCGGCTCCTGCACGGCTGCTCCTCATCAAGAAATGTGGTGGTTGTCTGTGAGGAGGAAAGGATTGTTACTGGGAGCAAATAAGGCCTACTATGAAGGAGAACTAATGCAAATGTGCGTGCAAAGTCTAACGCACTGCAAAGAAGTAGCTGCTGAGATGAGATTACTCACCTGTCTTTCCTGTGTCCTCTCCAGGATGTTGGGCCAAATGTTTCCCGGGGTCCAAACACCATTTAAAAGTTCCGGGAGAGGCAAAGGGAATCTTTGTGCATGGGGTTTTTGGTGTTTCTTGAATAAATATTAAATATTTATTTAATAAAATGGTGTATCGTAGAATGTTGGTGGAACGTTAGAATTGGAAAACTCACCTGACATCGTTTAGGCCACTTAGAACACACAGGAGGACTTCTTCCTATGTTCTGAACCTTTCAGTCGTCAGCTACTATAAGACGCTTGAATTTACAATATCTTTCTTATCTCAAGAGTAATCTCTGACAACTTATGATAACAAACATGCTGGAGTTCAGACTGAACTGCTCTTAAGTTTTAACCCCCCCAAAATAGAACATCCATATTAGCATCCATGTTCCTTCTTCAACGATGAAAAGTAACTTTCTGTTTAAATGACACCATCGCAGATTCAGCCCATTTGCCAGGTCGTAAAAACCAAGAACTCTATTTTTGTAGAAACAGGTACTTTTAATATCTAAAAACAAAGAGAAAACATATGCGCTCTCCACCTGAAAGTAAAGAAATGGTTGTTTTGTAAAGACAGCGTGGAACAGCAAAAACCTGTCACAATGGGTTTGATATCTATGGCAACAATGTTTGCATGAACAGAATAAATAGTGACAGTTTTTTAACCTGGAAATTTAGTGTTTTATGATGTATATTTCACCATAATGTATAAACAGGTGTTGTACTAGTGCTTAGTTGCACAGACATTCTGGCACCAAGTTAATTCCAGGGGGTTCACATGAACTGACTTCATATTTGGCAGACTGTTTGTCAGCGTCATGCACAGCATGGTCGTACACATAAAAACATCAGTTACAGAATCCCAGAGCTGATGAGGACAGGGGGGTGTGGCCTGATGAGTCCAACTTATCAGTCAGTTCATCGAATGAATCGTTCAGGATTTGCAGTCTTGTAGTGTATTTGTTCCAACCCTTTTAAGCTGTTTGCATTTTTGTAAATGATGGTAATTTAATGAAAAAGAGCTAGTTAACTTAAAATAGTGACCAGCTGACATACTTCTAATTTATAGTTTGCATATTTTGATGTAGCATAGAGACTTCAGCTGCTTCTTCTTATCATCGGTTTTTGTCTGCAAAATGACTCCACCTACAGTGTAACGTGCACACACACATATGCACACAACATGATATGACAGATTTTGCCTTCCAGGGAAATGATGTCCAGCTTTGCACAACAGATATGAACTGCAGTTCCACTCTCATTCCTGTCCACTCTGTACTGAGTATACTGAAGTTGTCAGAGAGCTGCAAATATGCCACAGCATGTGTCCCACAGAGGAGGGTTAGGGTCTGTGTGTCTGCTGGTGTCCACTTGGTAAGTGTGGAGTGTTCTCAACAATCCCCTTCCGTGCATTGTCTCCTGGAGATCTTTGCATTTGTGCTTTACTGTAGTTTATCCCAGGGAAACATGATTTCTCAGGCAGTCAATCATTGCCCGTCTCGGTGTTGACTGATAATGTCCCGAGTCCATTTGATCATAGTCTCAGGAGATCGATAGAGAAAGATCAGTTTGGAGTAAAGTTCCTCTTCTAACTCCAGTTCCCCTGTCTCACGCACCTGAAACACACAGACGTTTAGTCGACATGGATTTTAAAGAATCGCAGCTCCAGACACGACTGTGTGTTTTTGTAGTTTCAATGTGTATGTGTGCGTTTAGCAATTTGGAAATACTAACTTTAATTATTCTCTGTTATTGGTGAGTCTACATTAAATGCATGTGTGTTATTATACATGCAGCGCACACTTACCAAGAAGATATCAGTGCAGAGCTTGAGAATGCGGTCCACACAGGGCAGCTCCTCAAACATGATGGAGTGGGAGATCTCACTGAAGAAGCCACGGACAAACTTCCCAATGACTAAGACCACAGACACATACAGCCCCATGATACTGAAAAGAAGGGGGAAAATTACATTACATTATATTTTATTTATATCTATCTATCTATCTATCTATCTATCTATCTATCTATCTATCTATCTATATTCATTCATTCAGTGGTCCCCGTGGTAATCGGAGCACTAGGTGCGGTGACTCCCAAGCTAGGCGAGTGGCTCCAGCAGATCCCGGGAACAACATCGGAGATCTCTGTCCAGAAGAGCGCAGTCCTGGGAACAGCTAAGATACTGTGCAGGACCCTCAAGCTCCCAGGCCTCTGGTAGAGGACCCGAGCTTGAAGGATAAACCGCCCGCAGGGGCGCGAGGGGAATTTTTTTAATGTATTTATTTTTATTACATGTTTACACTGAAGTCAGCTAGTAAAAGAAACCAAACTTTAACTTATAACAGCATTTTAGTTTCCTGAATGCAATTATAACGTCTTAACAGCTCTATAGAGATCAAGCACCTTTTTTGTAAAGCAGCACTGCGAGTAAACAGAAAGAGACTCACAGTTATATCGAGATTATTTGGTCTTAATGACAACTCAGATTACACCTTTAAACATTCATTCACACAGTGCTGTTTTCGTCACATCTTTAAGGACTTTGTCTGCCCGCATACAGTTATGAAACACTAATTAACCTCACGTGCATGTCTTTGGATTGTGAAAGCTAGAGAACCCCAAGGAACCCCCACAAGCATTAGGAGAACATACAAAGGCTGCACAGCGATGAGCCTGCTCGCTGTGAGGCAACACACAGTAGCACCTCGTTAGAGCACTTCACACTGCAGGCTTACATAAAGCATTTAAAGCCTGTTCCTGCTGGAGGTTTCTTCCTGTTAAAAGGGAGTTTTTGCTTCCCACTGTTGCCAAGGTGCTTGCTCATTGGGGGTTCATATGATTGTTGGGTTTGCTCTGTTTCCTTTGTATTATTGTAAGGTTTACCTTACAATATAAACAGGCAATCATTGTTGTGATTTAGTGCTATAAAAAAATTGAACTGAACTGTTTCAGTTGCATGAATGTTTTTGCTGACTGATGCCCAGAACTCCTACATTCGTAGTTGTGTTTCTTACCCGTATCCTGCCAGAAAGCCCAGGCTGGGAGGACTGACTTTGTCACTGAATATGACCATGGGTAGTACACCACACTGTGAGGAGTCACAGTTCGCAATAGCAATGTCCCACCACTCCTGGTTCCCACTGCTATTTAGTGACAGGGTTATATCCATGTATCCAGCTTCATTACCTATAAGACAACAATCTGTTTCTCAATATCACATATGTTAAGGAGTAAAATATCTGGATGCTGACATCGAGCCTGTGACTGTTTTATTTTGCCTAGTGTTTGAGGTATACTCCAAATACTCCAAATACTCCAAATACTCCAAATACTCCAAATTTGGGGATTTTGAGTTGGAGCATGGATGGAAAGCCTGTGACCCACAGATGTAGATTTGCTACAACTCTGTGAGGGATTTGCAGTTTTTTACTGAACTGTTGTGATGATTTATCAAAGGATCTTTGTTCCACATACTCACTCCTGTGACTGTAATGCTGTGATATTTTACATTAGTCCTTACTAACGACCAGTGTTGGTCAAGTTACTTGAAAAAAGTAATCAAAACTAATTACTGATTACTTACCCAAAAAGGTAATCCCGTTACTTTACTGATTACTTATTTTCAAAAGTAATTAGTTACTTAGTTACTTAGTTACTTTTTAAAAACACGATTTACAACCTGAAGAGGTGATAAAGCGATAGATCTTTCAGCCCAATTCTACTTTTTCTGCATAATCCATCATACAAAATGTAATCAAATGGAAAAGTCTCTTTTTAAAACTTGTTTTATTAGTTTTAATCTTTTAACTTTATGCATCAAGCAAAAATTTAATTATATGCAACATTCTCTGACTGGAAGAAATTAGTTTAACATTTAAACCTATTTTCTGCACATTCCAGCACATAAAATAAAATATTTTTGTGTTTACACTCAGTCTTTCAAACAGATGCAAGTAAAACACAGCAGAAAATAAATAAAGTCAAAGACTCAGCGGTCCTGTTGCTCTATTTTCACCTGTAAAGCAGGAGTGGGGTAGGCGGAGGTTTACCCTGGTGCAGGTGTGCTGCGGTCAGTGGAAGAATCCACGAGTTTCTCTGTGAGTTTCCCATTACGTCGTAGCTACTCGGTGCTTGTTGGAAGTTTAGGGGTTTTTTCGCTGTAAAAAGAAGTTTTCTTCCCACGCACAGCGGACACTAATGTTTTTGTCACTTTTTATGGAATCAAACTCAAAGTAAGGTCAGTACTTCCACGCTTTAAACGTTGCACGCTCATACTCTCTCTGCACTCGATATATGATCCATTGTTGATCTGCACACAGCTGTTGTCACTAACGTCGCACTCGCTTACGTCACTGTCATGAGACGTTCTCGCAAAATAAATCACGGTTTTAGTAACGCAGTAACGCAGCGTTCCTACGGGAAAGTAATGGTAATCTAATTACCGTTTTTGCAATAGTAATCCCTTACTTTACTCATTACTTGAAAAAAGTAATCGGATTATAGTAACGCGTTACTGCCCATCTCTGCTAACCACTGGCTCAGGTCATGATGAGTCAGCATTAGACGTCCTGCATGTTGTGGGGCAAATACTTGTTTGCTGCTTTGTACATTATTTGTGCAGCTCCAAGGTCGACCGAGTCTTTAAGTTTAGGAGTATTTCTTTTAATAAAAAGTGTATTTGATGGTTTATGCATGTTGAGCGCATACTGGATTTGTGTTTTATAAGCATTTCCCCAGATATCACACAGAAGGTCATGCAAGCAGGTATGATTGAACAATATAGAATATATGATGTTTGCAGTCTTTGACTTTAAAAAGAATTTGCAAGAGACTTTGATGTTTTGGCTTTAATACGATCACTGCGGGACATCCGGAGTAGTTTGTGATGCATCATGACCAAGAGATTTGATTATAGATTTTCTACGGTGTCTTTCATTGTTTTCTAGTAGTAGAATCTGTATGATCCCGAAATATTATGAATTTTGTTTTACTCAGATTCATTGTTATTATATTATCTCATAGCGTTATAGTTTAAAACCTGGTCTTCAGCTTATTGCATTTTCTACTTCATTCAGATGCTTCCACAACACACTAAGCAATACTACTTTCAATGTCTTTGAAATTGGAGAGATGTCATTAATGTGCATTAATGTGACTCCTCCACGCCCGTATGTGTGTAGTTTGTTAAGTACGGGTTTTTGATCGACTGTATCAAATGCTTTTTTAAGCTGTAAGAACACTCCCACAGCATATTCTTTGTTTTTGGCAGGAGTGTATCTACAAACATATTGAGATCATGTGTTGTGGTTATGTTGGTTCTAAAGCCACAGTGTTGCATACAAAACATTGTTTTTTGTGACGCAAACTATTTGTTCCAGTATCTTAGAGGAGTGCAGATGTTCATCTCCAGCGTTGTATATCAGCACAACCTTTCCAGGGAATAAACCGTTTGCAGTGCAGGTAAATGTTTTCACCTTATGTCCAGTGATGTCTTTGACTAAATCCATATCAAAGCCATCATAACCCATTGATCTCTTAAACTTAAATGATGTCACTATAGCAGTAATTTCATCTTCATCTGTTGCCTTTATAAATATGGAGTTTGCTACACTAGTTACAAAGAGTTTCTGCAGGTTTGTTGGCCATGACAGGACGAACATTAAGAACAAAACCATTCAAATCTTTCACAATAAGCTGTCACTGATCATTGTGTTTGCTATTGGGGAGTTTTTTAATTTATTTTATTGACAATAATATTAATACTTCCAGTGCGTTTTTCTTATTATTGTAACGTAAAAATCTAACGTTGTAACCTGTTTTGCAGTTTTTTTATTATTCATGTCAGTTATTCTCATGTATCTTATAGATTTTTTCAGCTCCGGTCGTTCCTTTCTTTAACTGTTTCATATACACTAGGTATTTTTTCTTACATGCACTCAGTATCCCATTTGAGTGCATCTACTTCCGGTGCTGCTGCGAGCTGGCAGCCAGTATCAGCAGCTCCCACCACCAAATTTCCCCTTGTGGGACAATTAAAGGATTCTTCTCTGTTCTACCTGTTAGGTGAGTGACTTTGTGCTTCTTGTTCAAACTATGCTGTATCATACATATATCTTAGTACTATATAGTAATAATTTGTGGAAATTTTCCTAAATAAATAATTGTTCACTAACGTAATCATTATAATATAAAATCTGTAAACCTTCGTGCAGCTGACCGACTGGCTTGGCCTCAGCTCCATTGGGGGCACGGATGTACTTAGGAAACATACTGGGAACAAGCCTGGAAGAAATACAAGACAGCGCCTGTTAAAAGAAGCACTATTCATGTTTTTCATTAATGTAAACACTTTTATTAACATAAACATCGCTCCAGAGAGAAAACCTACACTGGCTCAGTGCGGTTGCCAACCAGCAATGAAGCCAAGTCTGCTCTGACTGGGTTCCCAGGTTCCAGGTCGATGGAATGCTTATCAAAGGCATGTTCCACTGTTCCACCCTTACCCAGGTCCCTGAGAGGAAGGAAAGCAGAACAGTTACAGCCTCAGTGACACGTCAGCAGAGCTCAAAAAGTCTGAGAGCCTTTATGTTCACAACATGTGTTTCACTCTATCTGATAGAATGCTTTCATTGTAACCCATTTTTATTATTTACTTTATGAATTACTTTGTTTATAAAAGCTAGATCTTGTGTGAAAAAGTGAGTGTCTATCAGACAACGATAAACTTGTCAGGATCAGATTCACCCACCCATCGGGTGGATATTACACATCTTGGCCTAAACACCTCACCTAGGAGGCATCCTAGTCAGATGTCTGAACCACCTCACAGGAGGACCAGTAACACTGATGACTGAGCCCTGTCAGCCTCTATGAAAAGCTTGTATCTGTTGCTTGTGTCCGCACTGTTGTTCTTTCAGTTACTACAGGACTGTAGGTGAGAACAGGAATGCAGATCAAATATGAAATCAACAGCTTATCACAGATGTGCAGAGATGATCCCACACTGCAGGCCAATCCACGACTGATGGTGTTTGTGTGCGTTTTTCTATCAACAAAATCTCCACCACCGCCGGCGGAAATGAGCCTCACTCTTTAGAGATGGCTGTAGACCAGGGGTCCCCAATCCCAGTCCACGAGGGCCGGTGTCCCTGCAGGTTGTAGTTGTGTCCTTGATCCATCACAGCTGATTTAAATGGATAAATGACCTTCTCAACATGTCTTCAGTTCTCCAGAGGCTGGTAATGAACTAATCATGGGATTCAGGTGTGTTGACCCAGGGTGAGACACCGGCCCTCGTGGACTGGGATTGGGGACCCCTGCTGTAGACAATAACTGTTGTACCTCTCTAACAAGCATGTACTCGAATGTTGCTTAGATGAAGAATATTGTTTGATATTGTTTTACCTCTGAAAATTCCAGGACAGGCGAAGTGTGAGGTCAACAGGACCGAGTAACTCTTTAATGACTTCCTGCCTGCTCGGGGGACTGATCCTCCAAACAGATCCAGAACTACCCTCAATCATGGCTGTCACAATGTCCTCATAACTGTAGAGAATGATGAACTGCATGGCGACCTACACGCAAAGGAAGAAGAAAGTTTTAATGACAAATCAACCAAAACAAAAACAACAGGGAGAAAATGATCAAAGTTTCAGAGTACACAGCGAGCCGGGGATGGAGCAGACGGAGTATAAACGGTCTGTCTACCCGGTATTTAGTGCTATTACATGCTGGATGTGAAATTATTTTCAATTCATGCTCTTAACACAACACAGGTGTGTGATTACACAGTGAAACAGGACAGAGGCACACTGAGTGTCACAGAACAAGCAGAGATAAATCGATGTGAGCACAGAACAGCTACAAATGCAGATACTGTAACACTGCAGTACACTGAGGTAAACCAAACGGAAACCAATACGCACAGCATTGTCTTCAAAGTCTTTGGCGAGTTGGTCATATTCATCCTCTGAAAAGGGCTTGATGTACTGCTGCTGCACACTCATGGTAAACAGGGGCTGGAAACAGAAGAAGAACACGGCTGATCCCAGTTTGGAGTCAGAGTCGAATTTTACTTCTATAGCACCAAATCACAACAACAGTCAACACGCTCAATATTAAAAAGGGAAGGAGGATGAAAAGGTAAGGACCCTACAGCAGCCACACAGCCCCGTGGGAGCAAGCATTTTGTGACACTGGGAAGGAAAAACCATCAGCCACTGTGACTGGTTAGAGGTTGCCTGTCCTGTAACCATATCCAGAGAGGCGTTTCATTCGGGGTTGGCTACCTTCCAAACTCCACGTTAATCCCTCATCACAATCAGCACAGTCTTAAAATGTGCCAAATAGCAGTTTATGTTCTTAGTGTTCTGCTTTCTGTTGTCTGTTAATACAAGACCAAGCAAACGTATGAAATCATCCCTGTATACTGTCTGCGTATGTGTTTGACAGATAAACAATAAATTTAATTAATCATTTATTAACATTAATTTGGAGCAATTTTATCAATACCCAAGAAACAACTTTGAAGATTGTGTTACCTCATATCCACCCAGCTTGACAGTTACTGTGACGTCAATGGGATGGTTGACCACACCCACGACAGATCGGACCAATGAAATGAAGAGAAGGGGAAACCAGATGATGCAGATCAAGAAGAAGATAATAAGTCCACCCATGCCATATTTCACTATCTTCTTTTTCTTCTGCCCTTTAGGCTGTGGGTATTTCTGAGGGCAAAGAGATTGTTTTTACTAAAAAAAATAGATTTTCTTAACTTACTTCTTAAAAATACAACTTATTGTCCTCCTGATCTCATTAACCACGAGTTAGAAAACAGGACAAAAAAACTGCTTATGAGGAGCCATCCAGTAAACTCGGAAACACCAAGCAGGTTCAGATAAGAATACTCTGAAACACAATGGCACTAAATCATGTTTAATATAAAAAAAGACTCATTCGTGAGCATTTTTTCCCTGCCTGTCCCATTTGGTTCTTTAGCCGTCAGAATTGTTGTCTGAAGACCAACAAGGAGACCCGATGGATTTACTTTGCCAAATGGATCATCGTGGCATTGCCGTATTGGTCCATTTGATCGACCTTTGTTTTTATTATATTTTATTTTCAGATGTTACAGACGGGACAGACATGAGTGAGGGATAGGAAAGGGAGAAAGAAAGAGGAAGGAAAGGAAAAACAGAAGGGGAGAGGGACAGTGAGAGAGGGAAACAAATCTCCTGGATCACCTGTTGAGAGAAGAAGAAGAGAAAACAAGCAAAAAAAACAAAGCAACATACTAAACACAACAGCATCGCATTAATCTAGCTAAGTGTAAACAGCAGTAAATACTGAATATTGAATGTTGTTGTGCAGCACGCAGGACAGACAGCGCACAATGTGCTTTGAAGTAGCAGCCAAGTAAGCTGTGATTTAAGTCTACGAGCAGTGAACACGCGTGTGCACACCTGTGTGCATCAGCGCGCTGGTATTCAAAAGGTTTCCACGTGTAATGGTCGTGAGCATTTTTTTAATGAACTTTGACTTCGTTGCGCTCGTATCTTTCATACCTTTTCTGTCTCACGGCTGCATTTGATGATGAAAATGTTGGCATAAATATCCTCCACACACATCCAGTTTGACAGAGACAATGTGGTATCGGTCCAAACCCAATCCATCACTGCTCGGAGCTCCACCAAGAACGGCACCAGGCGAAACCTACAAACACGCAGTCAGCTTTGACTCCTGACCCATTTCACATACATTTATCACACTTGATCTCAAACATACATGACGTACATGGTGTGTCTTTCCTTTGCAAGAAGACTAATAATGTTAAGCTGGACTTATGAAGAGCTTATGCTTCTCACTCAAGAGGGACGGGCTTCCTCCTTTTTGAAGTCCACATATGTTGGCTGTAGCATCCCTTGGGTATGTAGGGTTAATTGTTGTAGGCAAGTAATGATTTTCTTCCTGTCGCTGCTTGCGGGGCATCATCTTCTCTTGTCACTGAGAAGTGTGGTGATTTTAATCTGACGGTTGAGCTTGAAACAACAGTGGGTCAAGGGGAAATGCCCCTTCCCTTTGGGTAGTACACTAACACTTTGACCTTTACTCAGGGACGTGATAGTTTACTTTTCCTGAATGGTGCGGTTGGATGGATAAGGCCGCTGCAACCTTCAGGTGCAGCTGTTCTGCTTTTGGCTGTAAGGCATTCATTCTTGTTGCTGTGTCTGTGATGACGTCCACTATGGGCAGCCATAGTGGAGATGTGGCAAAATCTGAGCCATTTGGACAGGAAGCTTTTCTGGTTTGGTCAGGTCTCTATCTCACATGCTTCTCAGTAACTTATCCTAGCTGTCTCTAGCTGTAGTGTCTCCCTGTTATGGTCCCCACTCACACCTGTTCACTTAAATAGGTGACATGATGGTGGGTTGAGGTTGGCCAGTGACGGTAATGACACTCAAGTGGCGACTCACATGATTAATAGTGGACTTAAATAACTGGGAGTTTCTGTCAGATGTTTTAGAACTGAAGAAGCTCTTGGTCAAGAAGGGAAACATCTTCACAAATGTAAAATAAGTCCACGAGCTTTCTTTGAAATAACTCGAAACTACCAAGAGTGACTAAGAACCTACAGATATCTGCAATACGCTGCATGGAGAGAGCAAAGACAAACACAGAGAAGCTCACACTTTCTTTGTGTACATACCCTTGGAAGAGAAACAGATTGAGGTGGTTGTATTTCTTGGTAAGGAAGTTGCCAAGGATACAAGTGGGGTACCCACAGCGGATCTGATAAGCTGATAAGCCAAAGTAAATGCACTTGACAAAGTACCAGAGCTGTGCCACAAAGTTTTGGTTGAACATCCTAAGACAAGACGAGAGAAAGAACATAACACTTAGCTCATAAACCAGTTTATACAGTCAGCAAAACAGCTTGCAAAGTGCAAAATAATGCAAATTGTGACTTCAGAGAGTGACTGCACAAATTTGACATTCATTGCCAAAGTACCAGAGGAATATTGTAGTCTGGACAGGCGGCTCAGACAAAGTAGGTCTGCTATAACAACAGTTGCTGACAAAAGATGCCTTTGTCAGGAGACGCAAAAGCACCTGTGAGACAGTGACAATGTTTGGTCTTGGGTTGCTGTGAGCTCAGGGACAGGCCACCTCGCAGCTATTGATGAAACTACACAGTTGTATCAGTGCTCCCCCAACAATGACTCAAAAAGCACAAACACAACGTTAACCATGATTTGAATTTGATTTAAAGAAGCATGCAAAAAAGAAACATCTTGCATTTTTGGGAAAATTTTATGGGACTTTTTTTCCATATCATTGTGAGACTTGCATAACAATAATTCGAATTTAACAATCCCCAAAACCAAGAGTCACAGGACAAATAACAACAAATGCTAGTAATTCAAAATCTTAAAAAACACAATTTAGACAAAAAGGCTATTAAAAAATATCCAACTGAATATTCACTCTTTATGTCAAGGTGTTCAGGTTCTGTTTCGTCATGACCCATTTCACTGAAATCTCTGGTTGCACTTCCAGTACCGACAGCCAGGAGAGATTTCCTGATCTGCATGCACAATATCCTTGAGAATATGCTTACCTCAAGTTGCTCTCTGTTGCAGATATTGGAGTGTGAATTTTACATAGGAAGCATTAAGCATGGAAACAAGCACTCATGAGAATGAGGATGTATGTATGAAGTGCTTTGAGTTCTCAGGCAGAGTAGGAAAGCACTCTATAAGCACCGGTCCATTCGATGTGTGTGATTGATCAGAAGTAGAAGAATTATAAAATGACCATCAATGGCCTCAGTCTGGAGCTTCATGCCAGATCTTGGCTGAAGGAACGAGTCTGATTACAGGAGAAGCTTGTTGATGATCTGAAGCCAGTTGGGACTACAGTCATGAACACCATTACTAACACACTATGCCTACTGGACCCAATCTTGCAGCGTGTGTCCCGCCAGCCACAACTTTGAATTATTATTCTAAGTTGTGAACATTGCATCACTGATGCCAAACCTGAAACTTTTACACAGTTCTTTTGTATTTGGGCGACCTCAGCATTAGCAATATGCACCAAACTGTCTAACACAAACACATATACTTGGGGGTCTGTTTGCTCTGCGTGAGAGTCCTGGAGCATTTCCAGTGCTGTCCGTGCTCCATCCATGGAGAGAATCTGAGAGTCATTTTGAGGATTTTGTGCAGAGCAGGCCTCCAATGCTACGAAAGACCCAACTAGACTGGGAGCAGAATGAAAGACTGCTGCCTTATTCCACATAATCAACTCTCAGAGGCTTTTTGGTGGGTACCTTGTGCCCAGCTGTCCCCCTTCCCTTTTCTCTCACTAGCCTGCTCTGACAGTGTGCATCAGCCAGTTTAAGCATGTTAACTCCTCTGACATGCGCTTGCTTTCTTTCATTCGTCTCTGAAAAATGTGCTTGCAGAAGACAATGATTTCATGTCTTCAATTTTTGGAAGCAGTGACACGCTGTACATGCCTAACGCTACTGGTTTGTTAATTACTTAAAACAGAAATGTTAATGTAGGCAGCAATCCTTAACTGTCAGGCTTTGGTGCTGTGAATTGTGCCTGAGTCCAAATGAACCAGGCCCAGCGCTTCACCTGTGCCATGACACACAGCAATCACACACGTAAAGCAAAGGGATACAAGTTTGTACACCTTTAAAGTCACTCACGCCACAAATCTTAAAGACAAAGAGAACAGCCGGGAACAGTCCAACACGTTCACCTGCAGCCTCTGTGACCCGTCTGACCGCTGTCAGAAACAAGTAACCCTGATCAAACACGTGCAGAGCTGCTTTCTTAGATCTTATTTTCTACGTTATTCTGAATTTCTTGTATAAATCAGCTGGAAAACCATCTGGGGTCACTGTTTCAGAGTCCAGATCTCACTTCCTATTTCTTCCAATAATTTTCTTTGAGGCTCTTTTTTTAATACTTTGTCTCTTTTGTAGCACTTTTTAGTTTTAGAAACATGACTTATATTTCCCATTAAAAAGTCTGTTTCCCACTGCAGGGTGGTAAGCTCAGAGCAGAGAGAGTCTGGCTGGCAGACGGGTGGGTGGTTTATCCAGGCTTCCCTGGATGAGCCCATGTAAACTCTGGCCACAGGAGGCGTCCATGTGGCTGCAGCCGCCTGCTTCAAGGTTTAACATGTTGCGTACTCAGAGATGCTCTGCAGTATTCCTTGGTTGTAGCAATCGCCTTTTTGCATTGCTGCTAGCTTCCCATGAGCTTGAAGCAGTAAATGGTTCTTCTATAGAGCTCCTCCACTCAAACTGAACATTCAAAGCACTTTTCACTGCAAACCTTATTCCCACATAAGGCTTGTAGTGCTTCTAGGCCTAAGCACACACACACACACCTCACACTTCCATGGATGCGTTGGGACAACTCGGGGTTTTGTACCGAGGACACACTGACATGCCGAGTGCAGCAGTCAGTAATTTGATCCCTGACTGGTAGATGTTTGCTTTGAAGATCAAAACGGGGGATGGTTATGTCTGGGTATATTAATCAAGTCGAGGAGGCCATTTATGTAAACAGAAAGATCCTCTCTGAAAGAAGGAGGGTACAACCGTCACCCTCTTATAAGGCAGCCGTTCCCCAACTCTCTGTGAATATTACAATTTAATATTAACGACCATAAAACCCGACCTCGCGGCCTGTTGTTAGTCAGTTTGGGTCATTGTGCAAATGTACAGTTTATAAGGTTGGAAAACCTCGAAGGCAGTCGAGACTCGAACTGTCACTGAAAACAGTCCAGATGAACAGAATCAACTTCCTAAGATTCAGCAGATCATCTTCACCATGTCTGCATACCTACATGCATGTAGTTGCAGCTTGAGCATGGAAATGGCTGATTATATATTTGTGTTAATAAACAGCTCAACAGGTGCAGCTAATTAAAGCATGCACTTGTTAGAGGCTGGTCAACAATCATCCATTACTCCTCCAAGGAGTTGTTTTTGTTAAAGCAGGACTCAGATCATTATCGATGTCATAATTTATCACAAATAATACAGTAAATGCAAGACATCACCTTTCAGTGACAGCGGGCAGGATAAAGAACATCCAAAGATGAATCCCAAAAACAAGGATCACCTGGAGAGAAAGAACAATAGGACAGCAAAACAAGAAATGTCATTAAAATAATATAAAATAGTTAGAATTGTGAAAAACAACAGCAGAGATGAGCAGTGAGTGGCTCCACAGATGCCATCCTAACAAATATTACAGAAGCACTAAATGACATAAGAAGAAAAAATCTTTTCTGACGCAACCTACGAGTGATTTTAGGATTTAAAAGATGCAACGTTTTAGGAAGAAAAAAGATTCAAATCAATTTTATGTAAAAGAGTCTTTCATCAAACAAGAGACCAGACAGAAGATATATGACACAATCACGTTCACAAAAACTGAAAATCATACCCAACTGTAAAAGTGTCTAATCTCCCATTCAAGATCAGCCTCTGGTGCACATCCAGGTAGAGACTGACTGACCTGCTGACCACTCCCTGACTGCTCTGACCACTGTGCACTTTTCATGCCAGACTCTGCACAGAGAGCAAAGACAAACTTCTATTTCAAACCTACCTCGAATTATTGTTTTGGGTCACGAGAGCTGGATCGCTGCATACGACCCAGAGTCCACAACTTCCAAGCGTTTGGAAGCATGGAAACTAAGACTAGGAGCAAACGTGTCATTTTTTTCCAGCATTCCCTAATGGGAATTGGTTTAATGTGGAATTTTACTATAACAGCCTCTGGGAGAGACCGACCTAGGTGCTGACTGCTGACCCTTTCTCCTGTGGCCCGTGTGAGGGTTTATGTGCTGTGGTTGACTCTCCAGGGTGGGTGTGGTCACTGAAAGGTTCAACCTGGCACATCTGATCGGGGTAAAGCTCGTTCTGTTTTTGCTGTAGCCACGACAGCCTCGCTGCCTCGTTGTAGGGATACAGGTGTAAAGGGCGACCACGATATTGAAGCCGTTTCCTGTCATGAATCCTTCTGTGGTGCAGTTGTAAGAGAACAATCAATGAAGAGGAGACGAAGCATTTAACTTGGTAATGCCCTGTGTCCTGCCACAGTTACTGCAGTTACCCTTGACTGGGTCAGTCGGTGCATCTTTTCCTACTGTGGTGATGTACTAGTTTTTCATCACGATTGAGCAGATAAAGGCAGATCCAGGTAAGGTAAACGATGTAGCTGAATGACCATAATCAACTAATAAAGTTCAAAGTTTAGGATTTGCTCATTTTTAATCACAGGAGGATACAGGCAGCTTCTACGGAGTAAACTAACAATAGCACCCTACAGAGAGGATGACTCTGAATGGGAGAAAGATCACATTTAAATCAGTTTTATTAAAATAGTTTCTTGTTTTTTGTGGACTGTTCCTCTGAACTTGGATCACCCCGTGAAGCTATGTGAATAATTAATGATAAGAATTTTATTATGTGAACAGAACCTGGAAGATGAGTTTTCCCGTGACAGCCTTGCGCAGGTATAGCGCTCGGTCAATGATCATAGTGCTGAACTGGATGAGCAGCATCACCAGGAAAGCTTCCGGCACCTGGTCTTCTGACAGCGTGGACGCTATATCAGCTGCTGCACTGTGTTTCTGAAGAAACAGGACAAAAGTAATGAGAAGGCTTTCCTCTTTTACGTGGTTTAAAGATTATCTTCCAAACATGACATGTACTTTTATAGTTAAGACATTTACTATTATTCAGCTTCAGTTTCAACAGTGTGTTTGTGTTCTTTGATGAAACTTAAGCATTGTTACAAATAAAGGCTTTGGAGTAATAAAGGCAAAAATGGGACAAATATAAATACTTACCACAAATAAAACACAGTCTGGCTAATTTACTTACATACCTTTGGACACCATGACAACAAACTAAAGGTCAGACTGTTGTTACATGTTGAGATCACCGTTAGGAACAATGAGGCATACAGAGGGCGCTGTTAGTCGGCCTATTCAGTTCCAGCTGTGTGGCAGATGTTTGGGGTTTGTCTTTTATGTATCCAGGCAAACATCTCACTGAGGTTAAAAGTCTCATTTCCAAAACACTTGATTTAGGTCAAATGTTATCGTTTTGATCTCTTTGTAGTTTTCGTTTTCATTTCTGTATTTTACCGTTAGTCACAAAATGACGAGCTTGTGTCTCACCCCAAAAGCCCAAAAGCCAAAGACGATGATGATGAAGTCAATGACGTCGGTCAGGAACATGAGTGCATAGACATCGGTGGCAGCCCGGTACTCAGAGTGCAGAATATCCCTGAAGAAACCCTGAGCTGGCCTGTAAACACTCTGAAGCCTGCAGGAAACCAGCTTGCATTAAGTCACTGCACACGGCTTTTACTACAGCACCACACCTTTTAACATTACTTTTTCATTAACACAAGAAGCACAATGATACATTTTCTTAAGAGATCATCAGGAGCAGCTTTCATTTACCCGTAAATGAAGACATGTTTTATCTTGTGTCCCACATCCCGTATTCTCTTACTGGCTGCTTCTCTCTTCCTGCCTTTTTGATTCTTCGTCATCATTTCTTTACTGGAGTCAACAGTCTCAGCTCCACTGGACTCCACTGGAAAAGTCGAAACCAGATGAGAGATTTAACTACAATCGGCACAACAGGAAGGGGGAATTATATTTTAGAAGATGCAACATTTGTCTTTTTGTTCACTTGACACATTATCCCAGCAGTAAAAACCAGAGTGAGCCTTAAATCACAGCACATGGAGAGGGAGTGGCCATAGGTGGCCATGAACACCCATGCTGGGCTGTTTCTGTACTGATGTTAATGCCAGAGGAGGTTTGATAAATACATTATATGATGATATGATGCTTTGATTATAAAAGCTGATTTAATGCGCTTGGGCAGGTGCTTTCAGGTTCACCAGAGGATACTGTAAAGGTTGGAGGAGAATGTTGGGAAGTAAGTGGACGGGG
The DNA here is from genome assembly GCF_057382275.1 of Copadichromis virginalis. NCBI lineage: Eukaryota > Metazoa > Chordata > Actinopteri > Cichliformes > Cichlidae > Copadichromis > Copadichromis virginalis. Next base: position 6,154,191 of record NC_140636.1, on the reverse strand, counting down.
TGTGCAGGTGATTTTCCATCTTATTGCGAGGGAAATCCAGGTCTGTAGGAAGCACAAGATGGGGTCATCTGGTCTGTCCGGGGATCATAAAGGAAAGGTTCAAACAATGCAGCATCATTTTAATCACTGTTGGTGGCAAGAAAAACCATCCATCCATTTTCTCCCACTTATCTACTACAGGGCTACAGAAAGGCTGGGACCTATCCTGGCTGTAATGGGGCCAGAGGCTGGGTACACTGTGGACAGGCCGCTAGGACACAGAGAAACACACTCATGCTCACATTCGCACTTACAGACAATTTTAGAATCACAAACGAGAAGAATATGCATGTCTTTGGTTTGTTGGAGACCCTGGAGAGAAGCTTCAAAGACACTGGGAAAATACAGTGGGGCAAAAAAGTATTTAGTCAGCCACCGATTGTGCAAGTTCCCCCACCTAAAATGATGACAGAGGTCAGTAATTTGCACCAGAGGTACACTTCAACTGTGAGAGACAGAATGTGAAAAAAAAAATCCATGAATCCACATGGTAGGATTTGTAAAGAATTTATTGGTAAATCAGGGTGGAAAATAAGTATTTGGTCAATAACAAAAATACAACTCAATACTTTGTAACATAACCTTTGTTGGCAATAACAGAGGTCAAACGTTTACTATAGGTCTTTACCAGGTTTGCACACACAGTAGCTGGTATTTTGGCCCATTCCTCCATGCAGATCTTCTCGAGAGCAGTGATGTTTTGGGGCTGTCGCCGAGCAACACGGACTTTCAACTCCCGCCACAGATTTTCTATGGGGTTGAGGTCTGGAGACCGGCTAGGCCACTCCAGGACTTTCAAATGCTTCTTACGGAGCCACTCCTTTGTTGCCCGGGCGGTGTGTTTTGGATCATTGTCATGTTGGAAGACCCAGCCTCGTTTCATCTTCAAAGTTCTCACTGATGGAAGGAGGTTTTGGCTCAAAATCTCACGATACATGGCCCCATTCATTCTGTCCTTAACACGGATCAGTCGTCCTGTCCCCTTGGCAGAAAAACAGCCCCATAGCATGATGTTTCCACCCCCATGCTTCACAGTAGGTATGGTGTTCTTGGGATGCAACTCAGTATTCTTCTTCCTCCAAACACGACGAGTTGAGTTTATACCAAAAAGTTCTACTTTGGTTTCATCTGACCACATGACATTCTCCCAATCCTCTGCTGTATCATCCATGTGCTCTCTGGCAAACTTCAGACGGGCCTGGACATGCACTGGCTTCAGCAGCCGAACACGTCTGGCACTGCGGGATTTGATTCCCTGCCGTTGTAGTGTGTTACTGATGGTGACCTTTGTTACTTTGGTCCCAGCTCTCTGCAGGTCATTCACCAGGTCCCCCCGTGTGGTTCTGGGATCTTTGCTCACCGTTCTCATGATCATTTTGACCCCACGGGATGAGATCTTGCGTGGAGCCCCAGATCGAGGGAGATTATCAGTGGTCTTGTATGTCTTCCATTTTCTGATGATTGCTCCCACAGTTGATTTTTTCACACCAAGCTGCTTGCCTATTGTAGATTCACTCTTCCCAGTCTGGTGCAGGTCTACAATACTTTTCCTGGTGTCCTTCGAAAGCTCTTTGGTCTTGGCCATGGCGGAGTTTGGAGTCTGACTGTTTGAGGCTGTGGACAGGTGTCTTTTATACAGATGATGAGTTCAAACAGGTGCCATTCATACAGGTAACGAGTGGGGGACAGAAAAGCTTCTTACAGAAGACGTTACAGGTCTGTGAGAGCCAGAGATTTTCCTTGTTTGAGGTGACCAAATACTTATTTTCCACCCTGATTTACCAATAAATTCTTTACAAATCCTACCATGTGGATTCATGGATTTTTTTTTCACATTCTGTCTCTCACAGTTGAAGTGTATCTCTGGTGCAAATTACTGACCTCTGTCATCATTTTAAGTGGGGGAACTTGCACAATCGGTGGCTGACTAAATACTTTTTTGCCCCACTGTATGCCAGCTACACACAGAGGAACCCCAACCGGCCAGGGAATTGAAGGAGATTCTTGCTGTGAGGTGAGAGTGCGAACCACTGCACCACAAAGACTGCAGAGTTCAGTAATGTCGGTTTTTCCTCTGGCTCAGATCCACTAGGGCGGCTTTACAGCCTAAGGCAGCGAGGACGTTTTAGATTCAACACTTCAAACTCAACAATGATTGGTGTCTTGGACAGGTGACAGTGAAGGAGAGAAAAGAACTGAATCAAAGCTAAGTTTAATACACTTAATCCAACTAGGCAACCAAAAGCATAAGAGATGTAAAATAAAAGAGGTAAAATAGGAGGAGACACACACTGGGATGACTAAGGTGGAAAAAACGGTCTTTAGTCTTATTCTGCTTCATTTCATTTCAATCCAAATATTACATTTACTAATGACTTTAATGAGGTCATTTATTGACAGCTTCCTTCACAGGCACGTAATTACCGGTGATAACATGTTCTATATTTGGCACCACAACGGACTGTAGTTCTTCAAACGTTGGGTTGCTTTAGTTTTACTTTGAAGTAATCAGGCTGAAAGGTTTAGGGGCAATGCCATTTTCACACAGAGTAGGTTTAATAATAAACACCTTTATTTAGAAACTGATTGTGTTTACTTGTGTTATCTTTGTCTAATAGTTAAATCTGTTTAATGATCTGAAACATTTAAGTGAGACATCGCTTCCTGATGAAAGGGGGAGCCCTTTTTCACACCACTGTATTTAGAAAACGTGTCTCTGTGCTAAAGGCAGATTATAGCCTGGCTGTCATAGGGCGAGAGGCAGGGTGCACTGTGGACAGGTCGGCAGTCGGGGGCAGGGCCAACTCTCACATTCACACCTGTGAACTTTCCAGTTAACCCCACTAACATCAGCTCTTTGGACTGGGCCAAATCACAACAACCGTTTCCCCAAAGTACTTTATATTGTAAAGTAAAGACCCCACAATAACACACAGAAACAGAGAAACCTTTATCATCACAGTCTACATATAATGAACCTACAAACCTTTACCGTGCTGCTGTTTAGGAGTTTTTATTTTCTTGCGGAACCTGATGCTGCTTCTCTTCTTTGGGACTTCTTCTGTCACGTCCTCATCGTCTCCTTCCCTCTTATCCGGCTGGATACTCTTCACCCAAGGCAGGATTTCTTCTCCTGGTGTATCTTGCGACCCAGTGGGTGTTGATTCAGTGGGCTGTATGGTAGAAAGGTCAGAGCTGGTACTCGGTTCAACGTAGTTCTCATCATCCTGTGTTGATAAATGAGCGATTTAATACATTTGGACTTAATTCCAGATCATTATACAATAAACTCGCCCACTTCATTAGGTACACCTCTTCAACACATATGCTAAACAACCATTCCAGCTTCCAAGTCACTTAAATGAAGGTTATCTTGCTGCGTGATCGACTGATTAGATTAGATAGATAGATAATCCCACAGCAGCAAACGAATGCATTTAGGGATGTAGACTTGCTCAAGATAACCTGCAAGAAAGTTCATTTAAGTGACGTGGAAGGTGGCGTGGTTGTGGGTGCGAGACGGGCCAGTCTGAGTATTTCTGAAACCTCTGATCTGCTGGGATTGTAATTCTTGGCACACTCGTGGCCTCTGAGTACCAACCTGCCCGTCATTTAAACCCCACAGCCTACCTGTTGCTACCCATCTTCTAAAGGCTGCTTCCAGCAGGATAATGTTCTGCGTCACAAAATTCAATTAATCTCAGACGGATTTCTTGAAAACGCCGATGAGTTCACTGTAATCAGATCTCCATCACCGTGACGACTCTGATGCTAAAGCAGGTCCAACCCGTTCTAGCAAAGTGTAACTAATGAAATGGCAGGTGACTGTAAATGTGCTGATTGTGTTACATGATCCTGCAGCTTTTAATGAATGTCCCAAAGCATTCTTTTAAAAACAGCCCAGTAACCGAGACCAAACAACATCTCGTATTCACACCAACCTTTTTAATTTGGCTGATTTCAGCTATTTCCAGGTTTTCCAGCGTGGAGGCTGTACTGACTCCGTCTTCCTCTCTCTCTTCTTTTTTTCTTTTTGCCTTTTGCTTTCCATCTTCATCTCCTTCTCTAGTTTTAACTCCAACATTAAACGTTTCTGGAGAAGCGCTGTGATCCTCCATGGGGCCTTCATGGTCCCACAGGCCATACCGCTGTGTGTACACAAACAGGCAAACCAAATTACAAAGAAATGTCCCCTTTTCTCAGTGCTGTCTGAACACTCATCATGGAGCACACAGACAAGGGCCTACTGAAATCAACTCTGCAGGCTCCTCGAGCCGAAATCAGTGGTGGACTTACCATCAGCAGGGATCTGTGGAAAAACAGAGCCAGCAACTGAAGAAGATCATATCTGATGTAGTTGTCAGTCTTTTCCAGGCCAAGGATGCGAGGTGGGAAGAAAGGCTTATCAAGGGTCATCTCGAAACTACTGTTCCAAGGAAAAAATCCAAACTGGAAAATATATTTCACCACTACCATAACCTGAAAAGAAGCAGAGAAGCCAGCGGTCAAACCAGCAAAGAGCCCCGACCCGCCGTCCTCTGTTAAAGAAGTCATATACAGATGAGCCAGCTTTCGATTGGCTGCTTTAAATCATAAAACACAAGATATTAGTCTGAATAATTTGGACAAATTAAGTTTACTGGATACAAGTACAGCTGCATCCAGTTGACTCTCCACTCCACAGAGGTGTGGACAGAGGCACTCATACGTGCTACACATGATACTGAGCAACATAGTAAGATATTTATGGATGAACTGAAAAAGCCCACACGATGAAAATAACAACATTTCTCTGTTCTTACCTCCGTGTAGATTATAGCAGTCATCCAAAACTTTTTGGTTGGTCTTGGAACAGACAGCATAGCCCACAGGAACACCAGTATGGGCAGGACCAGCGATATGACGGAGGCACTGACCACATTATTTAACACTATGATGAAATAGCACACCAGCTCAGAGTTGGCTGACAGCAGGTTGTACATGGCAAACAGCATCTTCAGCAGACGGCTCTGGCTGGAAAAAAACTCTCTGCTCTGTTCCAACTCCTCGATCAAAAACTGCCTGTAGAGACACAAGGCTGGTCAGGACCACACGTTTGCACATGAATGCAGTGCAAAAGAAAGAATCTGAGTGAAGGAAGAGGGAATGGGAGAGAATACACTGAAACATATGGAAGCCCGTTTCCGCCACTAAATAAAAACAAAACAGCTAGTTTCGACTTATTAACTCGAAATTTCGAGTTACTTTTCTCAAAATTTCGAGTTACTTTTCTCAAAATTTCGAGTTACTTTTCTCAAAATGTCGAGTTAGCTCTGCCAATCAAAAATATACGTGAATGAGGTCGCTTTCTTGTTACCCGGAAGCATATGGCGCAGAGGAGCGCGCACTCAAAAACGGATCCCAACAAATTGGCGCTTTGGCGAGTACGTTTGCTGATAGTAACACCGTGTGATTCAGCTAATAACAGGGATTTCATCATTTGTGAAGCCAGGCTGAAAACACTCAGCAATCTGTGCGACTGGATGTAATACAGCTTAGCTGTAGCATTTGTAGCTGACGCTTCAGCTTCTGGGTAACGAGGAAATGACGTCATTCACGTAGATTACTGATTGGCAGCGCTAACTTGAAATTTTGAGAAAATAACTCAAAATTTCGAGTTATTTTCTCAAAATTTCGACATATTAACTCAAAATTTCGAGTTACTTTTCTCAAAATTTTGAGTTAATAAATCGAAATTTCAAGTTAATATGTCAAAATTTCGAGAAAGTAACTCGAAACTTCGAGAAAATAACTCAAAATTTTGAGTTATGGATCCTTTTTTTTTTTTTTTTTTTTAGTGGCGGAAACGGGCTTCCATAGAAACATGCTAGAATTGGGCTGCTTGAGAGATGTTTTGTGGCACACTGCTAGTTTCATAAAGTACAATCACTGCCTGTGAGTGTCGGTAACTTTACTCAGAGTGTCCCCAGCATCTACCTGTCTCCCAGCAGCTCACTGGCTGTTCTGGAGTGTCTGCCTTGCTGCTGGTTGGATAAGTCTGGGATCAGTCCCGTACTGCTGGATGGCGGTTTTGGAGTTAGAATATTCCCACTGCTGTTGAGTCTTAGCTTGGGGGTACACTGGTTTATGCTATCCTCCAGGCACCTGAGACACACACCAACAAAAATTGAGGACAAGAAGTGGATTCATCTACAGAATTAAATCAACATCAACTATTTAAATCCTCTGGTGACCTGCCTTTTACCATTTGGATGAAACTAATGCACTGTTCATTACTAGAGCCTCAGAATATAGAATATAAATGCTGGAGAAAACAGTCAAGCAGAGAAGATACTCTAGAATTATGCAGTCCATTTTATGGCAAGCACAAAGAGTGTTGAAGTAGGACAGTTCCATACATTAAGAGGAATTTCTGCCTTGGATAATACATTTATTATGGGTGAAAATTGTAGTTTTTGAGGTCATAATGACTTTAACCTTTGACAACCTACTTCTATTCATTTTATCCCCCAGTCAAAATAAAAATGTATGCCAAAATTGAAGTAATTCCTTTAGGTGCTCCTGAGAAACTATGTTCATGCAAAGGACCACTTGAAAACTGACGCCACTCCCCACCACGCCCAGAGGGATAAAAGCTACATCAAATCAAATCCACAGGAAACATCGGTGACCCTGCAAACCTGTACCTGGTAGAATTTTCTGCATCGGTGTCGTCCAAACACGTCTCCAGGGTGCAGCTTTCACTGCCCTGAGATTCCTGATCATCTCTGGAGTCTGCTGCTGATCCGCGCTGTCACCAGAGTCACACAGACTGTAGTTAGTGTTCGTTTCTATGTGTTTGTACGTGCATGCATGCATATGTACGATCCGTGTGTGTGCGTGCGTGCATGTGCACTTGCTTGTGCATACTGCACACTCTGTTGTGTTTACCTGCTGAATCTTTTGGATGATGAAGTAGCGCTCATTGCACAAAACAGTAGAAATCTCTCTGTACTGTTTAGTCAGTAAATTAAGCCACTGAGTGAGTCCATCAACCATCGCAAGCACTATCGCCCCCAAGAAACGCAGAATATCCAAGATCCTCTGCACCGTCTCACCACGACCTGCACAGGTAAAAGACAGACAACAAAGTATGATGTGAAGCCACACTGAAAAAGATTCTTATATAATTAATGCAAATTATATCAGGGCCTCGGGACTTTATGCTTTCCCTGAGTCTTTGGATTCTCATGTTTTGTAAGTTGAGTTAATGATGTCGTTCTGTGACTCGGTGGTTCCTCTGGTGTTCCTTCCTAATCTAGTTCAGCCTGCATTTCCCTGCGTGCATTCTCGTAAAGTAAAACACAGAAAGAAAGCCATCTGATAGTACACAAAACCACACAAACTGGACACAAACTATGATGATGGAACCCCTTTGCAAATGGTCAAGAGCAGAAAAGCAGGGACTACGTGAACCTACCAGACTCTTGTTGCTTTGACTCCCCATCCTGAACGATGGGTTCCTCGTAATCATCATCCCCAGAGCCTAGACAAAATCAAATACACAAAGACTGTAAATATCTGCATTAGTATAGTATATCTGTACAATCTCTACCACGTAGATGCGACCTTTTAATACCAATAAGTCTGACAACTTTTTGGTTTTTGCATGTCTTCAGAAGGAAAGAAAATGGTTATAAATTGTTTTGATAACAGCATGTGCCTTTGTGTTTCACTGCTTCTCTTCACATTAGTTGTCAAAGACCAGATATAATAACCCACTGCTGACTGAGACTTGTTCATTTCTGTTGCAAACACTGTCAAACCGCCATCATGTCAGATCTGTAGTGACTGTTTGGATCACTGTCATGCTGATAAATGAAGGTGTTGCCAGTTAAATACTTTACAGATGATAATGTATGGTGGATTTTTCTGAACGAGTCGATTGTGGGCGCCGGTTTAGCTCGGTGTACTGAGCAGGCGACCACATGCCGTACGGCTGAGAGTGGCCAGCCGGGTTTTAGAGACAGAAAGTTTTAGGCCTGCAGGTTCTTCTTTTGTCATTTTAACCAAGACGTGCCAATTTTTAGCAAACAGCTCGAATCACTTTGTTGGTCCAAAAATACAATTTTATGTCCGTCAAACTGCTGTCTTTGACACTTTCTGTTGATTCAACTAAAGAAATTAACCAACGTATTTTGTGACACAAAATTGTCATGTGTAGAGACAACGCTGGTTTGACCATCGAGTTCAAAAACAAACACACACACATTTCTCTTTTTTTTGTTTGTTTTTGTTTTTCAAAAACAAACAAAAAACAAAAACAAACAAAACAAACATTGATCAGGTACAATGGCTGGACTGAAAAGGAGTGAAAAAGCAGTGGATGCCCAATGAATCCTCTCCAGAAACCTGGTGCTCAAGAACACTTAAAACTGAGAAAAACATCCAGAGATGCGATGTGGCACCAGGCTTGTAGACCTTACTCTAATGCTTTGGACAAAGTGTTGACTTTGTTTATTTCAGGTCTGCGTGTGTCATGTATGCTGCAATCACCAGTTCACCTGACATCAGTTTAATTTGCAGCTCATTTTAATTAATGCAACATGATGTAAATGTGATAATTGATGTGAAGGCTGACTTCACACAGTATTGACCTCTAAACCTCTATGGGTGGAAAACCTGAAAAATATATATTGTTATAAAGAGAATAAAATCTTTAGCTGTTATTATTTTAGTTTTTTGTCACATAACTCATCTTTAGTGTGTTTGTTGGGCAGCTTAGATAATGTCACTACAGATAAGAATATCGCCCATATGGTTTTCACTGCCCTATGCATAGCCAAGAAAACTGTCCTCATGAACTGGAAAAATAAAAATAATCTTAATTCTAACCAATATAGAAATTATCTATTAGATTACATTAGTCTTGATACAGCCTCTGCCACCACATCAGATCAATTGCTCTGGGCTCCTTTGATCAGCTCCATCACCTAGTGGGGGTGGGGGGTCATAGTTTGGTCCCGCCTTCACTGTTGTGATTGGTGTGGGGGTAGGGACAGGCTTAGGGCGTCGGGGGGTTCCCCGGAGGCATCTTCCTTGGGGGGCTCAACCCGGGGTATCGATCATGGCCTATTAAGGGCTCTGTTGGCTCTCAGGTGACTGTTTCCTCGTGGCTGCGTGCAGCGGGGCTAGGGGAGGGTCTGTGCTGACGGACGTGGGTTACTGACCTGGTAGCCTGGCTGCCCCTGGGTGGGTCCGGGATGGGCGTGAGGTTCTGGGGGCACTCTGTCTCTGGGCTGGGGCCCTGGCCGGGCCTCGGGGGGGGCTCTTTATGTCTGTCTCCACGTTGGTTGAGTGTGGAGTAAGTGCATATGAGAGCATGAGGGTGGGAATGGATGTTTGTATCTGTGTGTGCCTGTATGTTTGTGTCTATATGTCAGGTTGGGTATCAGACGCCACCTCTCTGGGGACATCTCAGGCCCTCCAAGGTTTGGAGGCCTATCTCCCCCTACCACCACTTCCCCTGCCAGTGGCGGACTCCCTCAGACATCAGTGCGTTGGTGGTTCTTTGTGTCCGGGGATGGGCGTCCAGGTACACACCGGCTCACTCCTTGGCGGCCGCTTATCGGGGCCTGGAGCCTGGGGCTCGCTCGGGCCACTTCGGAGGTGGGGTGCCCCCGGCCTCTCGGCCTGGGGCTCGGTCACTCAGGCACGGCTGGCTGCCGGCGGAGCTCACGGGCGCGTCACTGCAACTCCCCCTGGCTTCTGCTCCGCGGCTGCTGAGTGAGCCCTCATCTGGGACTCTCCTCAGCTCTTTCCGGGACAGTGGCGCAGCTGCCCCTCTGTTGGTCTTCCTTGGTCTCTTGTGTTCTGGGGGCCTCTGGATGTCTGGAGTTTTGATCTCCTCCACACCTGCTTCATGCCCTGGAGGACGGGGCTGTGGCCCCCCCACACCCTCTAGCAGATTATTACATGAAGGAACCTTTTAAAAAACAAACGCGTCCATGCTCACAGGTGTACACACGGGTGATCACACCCACAAACTACACCCTTTTTGGCTCCTACCTCAAAGCACACTGTGTTCTGTTGATCTTATGTGCTGCACAATAATGTTTAATATTTAGTATTTACTGTCATATTCCCATATATCATTGTGATGTTGTTTATTCTATTACTCTTGTTCTCTTCTGCTTGTTTTCTTTTTTCTTTCTCAGCAGGTGATCCAGGTGATTGATATATGCATTTTTTTGTCTGCTTATTTTGTTGGTTTTTGGTTTTTGCCCTTTATCCCCGTCCCTCTTCCCCGCTGTTTTTCTTTCCCTCTTTCTTTTCCCCGTTGATTTAGCAATTCACCTTCATCCATGCCTTCACCTGTGACACCAAATGTAGTGACTGAAAGAGGAAACGATTCTGTGAAGAAGGCTGGGCTCTCCCAGGGAGAAAGTAAAGAGCTCGGTCATTTCAAATGAGCTGGAATTGCTTTTCACACTCAGCCTGTTAATTAGTCCACTTTAGCTTAATTGAAATTATTATTATTTTTTTTTTGTAATGACTCATTAAATATATAAACAAAAGTAAAACATACCTCCAAGGGGCCTATAGCAACTTTCACTTGTTTTCTTTTTTTTTAATTTATATATATATATATATATATATATGCAGAACAGCAGTGGGGACAGAGCATCTCCTTGGTAGAAGGTAGGTAGTCAGAACTGAGGGGATTGAACTACCAGAAGGCAACATTGCAGACATAGAGGACAGTTACAAGTACCTGGGGATCCCGCAGGCAAATGGGAACCATGAAGAGGCCGCTAGAAAAGCTGCAACCACCAAGTACCTGCAGAGGGTCAGGCAAGTCCTGAGGAGTCAGTTGAATGGTAAGAACAAGATCCGGGCCATCAACACGTACGCCCTGCCCATGATCAGGTACCCTGCTGGCTGGCCAAAGGAGGAGATAGAAGCCACTGACATAAAGACAAGAAAGCTCCTGACCATGCATGGAGGGTTTCACCCCAAGTCCAGCACCCTGAGGCTGTACGCTAAGCAGAAGGAAGGGGGCCGGGGACTGGTGAGTGTCAGCACCACAGTCCAGGATGAGACAAGGAACATCCAAGAATACATTGGGAAGATGGCCCCAACTGACCGAGTGCTCAGTGAATACCTCAGGCAGCAGAAACCCAAGAAAGAGGAGGGAGACGAGGAACCATCATGGAAGGACAGGCCCCTGCACGGTATGTACCACCGGCAGATAGAGGAGGTGGCTGATATCCAGAAATCCTACCAGTGCTGGACAAAGCTGGACTGAAAGACAGCACAGAGGCACTAATCATGGCAGCACAAGAACAAGCTCTGAGCACAAGATCCATAGAGGCTGGGGTCTATCACACCAGGCAAGACCCCAGGTGCAGGCTGTGTAAAGATGCCCCAGAGACAATCCAGCACATAACAGCAGGGTGAAAGATGCTAGCAGGCAAGGCATACATGGAACGCCATAACCAAGTGGCCGGCATAGTGTACAGGAACATCTGTGCCGAGTATAACCTAGAAGTCCCGAGGTCAAAATGGGAGATGTCCCCAAGGGTGGTGGAGAATGACCGAGCTAAGATCCTGTGGGACTTCCAGATACAGACGGACAAAATGGTGGTGGCTAACCAACCGGACATAGTGGTGGTAGACAAACAGAAGAAGGCGGCCGTAGTGATCGATGTAGCGGTCCCGAATGACAGCAATATCAGGAAGAAGGAACACGAGAAGCTGGAGAAATACCAAGGGCTCAGAGAAGAGCTCGAGAGGATGTGGAGGGTGAAGGTAACGGTGGTCCCCGTGGTAATCGGAGCACTAGGTGCGGTGACTCCCAAGCTAGGCGAGTGGCTCCAGCAGATCCCGGGAACAACATCGGAGATCTCTGTCCAGAAGAGCGCAGTCCTGGGAACAGCTAAGATACTGCGCAGGACCCTCAAGCTCCCAGGCCTCTGGTAGAGGACCCGAGCTTGAAGGATAAACCGCCCGCAGGGGCGTGCTGGGTGTTTATTTATTTTTATATATATATATATATATATATATATATATATATATATATATATATATATATATATATATATATATATAATTGCATCTTTAATGGGTCAATATATTCCACAAAACCACAGCTATACTAATTGTTATATGCATTTTTTGTAGTCTTTTTTTCTGCCTGTCCCGTTTGGCTCTTTTGCATCAGAATTATTGTCTAAAGGCGAAGAAAGATGCCCAACGGATTTACTTTACCAAATGGACCATCCCAGCCTTGCCGTAATGGTTTATTACGGTTTATTTTATTTTATTTTCACTTGCTAAATACGGGACAGACTTGACTGGAGCATCAGCATAACCACTGACAGAGCGTACGCGTGATCAAGACCCTGAGATCCTTAAACTGCTCCACCTGGAGTAGTGACTTGAATGTTGCTGTTGGAGCACATGGTCCAGTGCCCTTTCTTAAAGGTGGCAACAGATTCTTTGTAAGTGAGCAAACATACAAATTTAGGAGGGGATCAAATGATTATTTCACCCCAACGTGTCCATGTTCTTTACTCTATGGTTTTGCTACTATTTTTTGTATTTAGCAATACAGTTTATTTCATTTTGCAATCCGTTAGGTAGACAAAGTTTAAAAGTTTGTCTTGCAGCTTTAAGCATTCACACTACAATCAAGAACTACATCCTTTAGTCACTGCATTTTGGACTAAAGACTTAACTGGACTTGACTTGTAACTATGTAACAAGACCCTTTGTTGGGGTGAAATTTGGAGGGTTTGTAGACAAATTGCTTCAGTTTTCTAACTGATCGTTGTCACATCGTAAAATTGTCTGAATGGATTAAATCACAATCATTTTAGCTTTTACACACATAAATACTTGTAACAGTTGTGCAAAGCTGTTTACAGTTTTACTGCCAAAGGACATTAAGAGGCTGAGAGCAGTCAGTCATTTACTAGTTCACATGTTATTCTCACAGATTTATAAATGACAGATTTTCCTGTTTGACTCCAGGGATGCCGTGTGATCCAATATCTTATCAGAAATCGATGTAAGTAAATCCAACCTTTTACTGACAGAGCCTCGTGTGAATCAGCTCTTTCGTCTCCCTCAGTTCTCTTCAGTCGACCCTGTCGATTCTGCCGTTCTCTCAGAGCTGTTTTCACACTAGTCACCCATGCCTGATACGCCAACTGGGAGAGACATCTCATTTTAGCAACAGTATACATCATACAACACAAAACTTTGCGCTTTTGTTTGTGTGAATAAATTGTGTGTGTGAGCACCTGACAGGCAGTCTGTTTCTGAGGCTTCTGTTCTTCAGACTGTAGCTCATCTTCATCCTCGCTGTCAGATTCAAACAGGTAATAGTCTCCTGAGTGTAGCACTGTAAGTAGGAAAACATACTGTCATGTAAATAACTCAAATAAGTCTCTAATGCTGCCATAACAATCATTTGTATATGTTGCTATTGTTGCCTTTAATGCTACTTTTTAGAGTTCTTTTCATTGTTACTATTTTGGGGTCTTTTTTTGAAAAAGCTGCTTTTATACCTCGCCAGTGGTTGAGTAAGCACACAAAATGTTACTGTATCTTTCTACAATGACAAGTAATGAATCTAAATCTGAATCTCGGTCTGTATCATAGCACCAAAAGAAAATCTGGTCATGTAGCATTTACGATGGTCCGTTCTGAGCAAACACGGCTCATTTTATAGTTCTTGAATGCATCGTTCAAACCAAAATCATCACTGCTCATAGACACAAGCAGGACTGCATCATCCAAAAATGACAAAGACTAACTTTGCCTTCTTCATAGATACAGGTTGTTACTGTAGTAACTCAGCTGATGACCACAGCCACCCCCTGTTCCCTCCAGAACTGCCTTCAACAAGATGTGGTGAGCAAAGGTGGATATACTTGTATCTCCCTGCTTTGTAGTCTGTACACAGGGGTTTTCATCGATGGATGAGTGGACTGAGGTGGATGTTGCTCATGAGGTAGGGCGGATCACCTGCTAACTGGAACGTTTGAAAGTAGTTTGACCCCTAGCTGCTCTAGTCTCCATACCAAAGCATCCTTGGGCAAGATACTGAAGCCCAAGTTGTTCCCAGTGCATTCAGAGTATGTATGTTTGTGCATGTTAGATGTCACAAAGTTCGACCCTACCGGAGCTGATTATTTGTGTTCTTTTTTGTGAGTGAAAACAGTTACACACAGAGACACAGAATATATTGGTTCTATATATGTATGTAACTGACACATGGGCTAATTTGTGAGGACAATGTTTGAAATAGATGTTCATGTGAGAAATAGCTACTAATAAATCTAACTGTGACACTGCAAGAACTGAATGAAACACAAAGTGTCAGTTATGCAAGCTCAGTCATCCAGGTGAGGAAATCTCAGCACATTTGCACAATGACTGAAACTAGCATCACTGACTATCAATGGGCCGTCAGGTCAGTTTCATGATCAGTGGTGATGAGTCGCATTCACAGAGAGTTGGGGAATGGCTGCAATCACAGCAATGTAAGACACTAACCCTCACCCCCTCCTCGATTCAGAGATGGGGAGTCAAGGAGGCCAGTATTACAGGTACTGCACTGCAGTGGTTTGTATCATATCTATCTAATAGACTCCAGTTTGTGCATGTAAATGGAGAGTCCTCTTCACACACTGAGGTTAATTATGGAGTTCCACAGGGTTCAGTGCTAGGACCAATTCTGTTTACATTATACATGCTTCCCTTAGGCAGCATCATTAGAAGACATAGCATACATTTTCACTGTTATGCCGATGACACCCAGCTCTATCTGTCCATGAAGCCAGATAACACACACCAATTAGTTAGACTGCAGGAATGTCTTAAAGACATAAAGACCTGGATGGCCGCTAACTTTCTGCTTCTTAATTCAGATCAAACTGAGGTTATTGTACTCGGCCCCGAAAATCTTAGAAATATGGTATCTAAGCAGATTCTTACTCTGGATGGCATTACCTTGGCCTCCAGTAACACTGTGAGGAACCTTGGAGTCATTTCTGACCAGGACATGTCCTTCAACGCACATATTAAACAAATATGTAAGACTGCTTTCTTCCATTTGCGCAACATCTCTAAAATTAGAAATATCCTGTCTCAGAGTGACGCTGAAAAACTAGTTCATGCATTTATTACTTCCAGGCTGGACGACTGTAACTCATTATTATCAGGATGTCCAAAAAACTCGCTGAAAAGCCTTCAGCTGATCCAAAATGCTGCAGCAAGAGTCCTGACAGGGACTAGAAAGAGAGAGCAGATTTCTCCTGTTTTGGCTTCCCTTCATTGGCTTCCTGTTAAATCCAGAATTGAATTCAAAATCCTGCTCCTCACATACAAGGTCTTAAATAATCAGGCCCCATCTTATCTTAATGACCTTGTAGTACCATATCACCCTATCAGAGCACTTCGCTCTCGCTCTGCAGGCCTACTTGTTGTTCCTAGATTATTTAAAAGTAGAATGGGAGGCAGAGCCTTCAGTTTTCAGGCCCCTCTTCTGTGGAACCAGCTTCCAGTTTGGATTCAGGAGACAGACACTATCTCTACTTTCAAGATTAGGCTTCAAACTTTCCTTTTTGCTAAAGCATATAGTTAGGGCTGGACCAGGTGACCCTGAATCCTCCCTTAGTTATGCTGCAATAGACTTAGGCTGCCGGGGGATTCCCATGATGCATTGAGTTTTTCCTTTCCAGTCACCTTTCTCACTCACTATGTATTAACAGACCTCTCTGGATTGAATCTGTTATTGTTATTAACCTCTGTCTCTCTTCCACAGCATGTCTTTTATCCTGTCTTCCTTCTCTCACCCCAACCGGTCGCAGCAGATGGCCCCGCCCCTCCCTGAGCCTGGTTCTGCCGGAGGTTTCTTCCTGTTAAAAGGGAGTTTTTCCTTCCCACTGTCGCCAAAGTGCTTGCTCATAGGGGGTCATATGATTGTTGGGTTTTTCTCTGTATCTATGAAGCGCCTTGAGGCGACTTTTGTTGTGATTTGGCGCTATATAAATAAAATTGAATTGAATTGAATTGAATTGAATTTACGTGAAAAGGGAAAGACCATCTCTGAATGGAGGAGAGGGCGTAAGAGTACTCAGAGAGGCAGAGAGGGATAAGGAGAGAAATGAGGTGTGTCTGGACACCAGGTGACTGCATCTCAACAATGGTGATTGGATATCCAGAGAGAAGGAGAGAGGGGGATGCACAAGGGCAGAGTATAAAAATGGTGCTCGGGAACATTTGCCATTGGGTTTTTTTTCTCTAGTTCCTGTGATGAGCAGAAGACGTCAAATGAAGATCTGGCTCTGGACATCTACAGTCAGGCTGCTAAACTGCTTCAATAAAACATCATCAAAGAAGTCTAAATTGTGGACGTTCCCTTTTCTCTTTACTATTTTACAGAAACAGTAAAGGTAAAAGTCTGAGTATTAATCTACATCACAGGTCACTCCAGCCTTCTAAAGTAACAGACCATTCTAGGCTTAGTTTTCCAGTTAAAATAAACCCAGTCGTATTTCAGGAGCACAGATCTAGAGAGGAGCTACCATGACGGACGTGGTTGGGAGGACCGGCCTGCGAGGCTATTCAGGGTTTCTGTAAGACATCCAGAAGCCTTTGCAGACTTCCTGTATTGGGCTGCTGGTTCCACAGATCAACACTCTATATTCAAGACTGCATACAGAGACTGTTCTACTACTAAGACTACAGGCTTGGCTACAGATCTTGTAGCCAAGCCTGGAGCTCTGTCTGTTGTTTAGACAGACAGAGCTCTTGGGTTTGGGTTATTTGTATGGTTTTCCACATATCAGTATCGTCTCCATCCAGGCTACCTGCAGCATGGTCCAACCACGGCTGGTACCACAGCTTCTTCCTGGACCTCTTTTTTCCTGTCTGCATCTCTGGATCATCTGGAATGAAAACAGAAGTTCAAAGAGCTTTCAGGACAGACTCACTGCGGGGATGCGAAGCTTAGAGTTGCACTAGCAGTTGTACTAGGAGAAGTCTGGCAAGTGTTTTAATCTTTTTTGGGGGAAACAATCTTCCTAATACAAGTGGTCCTAAAACGACACAGAAGGAAGAACAGAAATACAAAAGAAGAGTAAATGTTAAGGGTGTAATGTGAAGCTAACTCACGTGCAGCACAGAGAAGTTTTATTGACTAACAGAAGTGAAGAAAAATGTACGGAACAGGAAGGAATACAATGAAGGGAAATCAGGACACCGAGGCAGGAAAGAGGATGAGGAGACAGCAAATATGCTTCTGCAAATAAACATTTTTACAAAGCACAAATAACAGAAAGTGTTGTAGAAAGAAAAGAAGCTGTATCTAACGTATGTAATTGATTTCAGATGACACTGATTAAACTTCTGGCAGTGACAGGAAACACACGGCAGTAAAAAGAGCCGCACCGACAGCCGGGCTTTCTTTGGAGCTTTCACTTATTTTGTGTCCATATTTGTACTTCTGCTGCTTGGATCGAATTCTCTGCATCCTGAGGACAAAAGAAGAGAAGGACACGGACTTCATTTCTGTGATGCTTTGTTTCTGAACACTCTCATTTTCAGGGTTTCTTAGAATTTGCGATATATTTTTCCATTGCTGTGAGCACTTACGATCTCTTGAGTTGCGACAGCGATTTCTTCTCAGCTTGTTGGTGGAACTTGATGTTCTTCACAATACTGGCTCTAAAGAGCTCGCAACCCCTGAGAGGAAAAGGTCAGTTAGTGCCATCAGCAGTTTACAGCCAGGAACCAGGTCGTTTCATGTTTGTGAACAAAAGTGTGTGCGTGTAAATACAGGTGTCAGTATAGCTGCCACCTGCTGTCCCAGCTGGTTATGGCCACAGCCTTTTTTCAAAATGTTAAATATGAAATGAGTATTACTGAGCAGCGGACAGGGTGATTGTCACGGTGACAGCACATTAACAGTGCACTATGACAGTGAAGTGATGAAACATGTTTTTGGCAGACGCTGTGTCACTGATACCCGTGCACATTGCTTCAGGCCAGGTCACGCACACACTTTGTGCCAAATATTTCGGTCAGCACGTGCAACATTTTAGATTTCAAATATTGCCGGTGAATGCACCAAATAACCACAATGGTAATATCTGCAGCGCTTCTGTGGTCAGGTGAAATATGAATCGTCTAGATTTGTTGTGTCTTTGGCATCGCGATAAATATAACTTGTGAGTAATTAAAGCATTTTCAAAACTTCTTTTGGGTAAATTCAGGACAAACATCTCATGCACGTTTGCGTGATGTCAGTCAGCGATGTCACCGAGTCGTACCTCGAGGCCTGTTTGGCAGAAGCCTGCAGTTCAGTTGTCACATGAAGGAAGTAGAAACTGAGGAAGATCCTTCTCTGCAGCAGCAGGCACAGGAAGCAAATACTGTCCCACATTATTCCGGCTTCTTCTACTGGGAGACTGCACGTCTTGTCACTAACTGCTTGTGCTGTCAAGAAATCCAAAGAAAGTAAATGTGAATTTTGCAGAACATCAATCCCCATCAGAATTAAAGCTTTTTAAAATACCAAGTACAACCAAGACTCATTTCATATTGTACTTGGCAAAAAACCCCAAAACAGATTGAAGGCACAACGTTCAGTCTGAGTAGAAACTGATACGGCAGCTCAAGTATTTTTAAAAACTTACGATCATAGTATCCTTTGACTGTGCATACCAAGCTGAAGAGTTGGATGACCCAGCAGAAGCCCTTCTGCATCTCAAACACAAACACACATGCCAGGATCTGAAACACACAAACACACATAAGCACAGTCAGTATTTCTATATGTGACGTTTTGTATACACAGATTCCAAACTTGTTCTTTTTCTTTATATCATGATATCACAAAGTGATGAGGCGTCTCTGTGGGACACAGAACCTCTGGCTTTTTCAAAGGCTCCTATAAAGAAATGACAGCACTGACGAGAGACAGCTTCACAGGACTCTCAATGACAACACCTAACACTTTGTGAGTCCTGCTTTACCAGACCGTGTTAATCACATCGACCTAGCAACCAGGTACCCGCCCCCTGACGACCTCTGTATTCCTCGACCGGTTGGTGAGTGGTTACTGGAGTACGCTGGCTGAAAGCGATCACAAAGCCTTGGTCACAGCAGTTTAATGGGCAAAGCTGATTTGTCTGCAAACACTCCCTAAACAACGAGCAAGTGTTTGAACTGGTCAACTGGCTGGTTGTGTTCTACCTGAGCACCTGAACTCAAAGTAAAAGCAAACGCGTTTGAAGAGGTGGAACACACCTAGCACTGTGGACCTATTTCAGCCTCAATCGCCTCAATAACCTCCAGAAACCACTCGCCATCTGGTTGAGGAATACACATTTTCCCCTAGCAGTCGATGTCACTGACCATCGTCTGTCCTTGTGTGACTGAGGCTTTAGCACAGGGGGGGGGGGGGGGGGGGCAATCTCAGTCCACGAGGGCCGGTGTCCTGCAGGCTTTAGATGTGTCCTCGAACCAACACAGCTGATTTAAACGGCTAAATTAGCCCCTCAACATGTCCTGAAGTTCTCCAGAGGCCTGGTAATGAACTAATCATGTGATTCAGGTGTGTTGACCCAAGGTGAGATCTAAAACCTGCAGGGCACCGGCCCTCGTGGACTGGGATTGCCCACCCCTGCTTTAGCAGCTGATTTTTACAGCAAACCACTGCCATGTGGTGGGGGAGGAGCCAGGCGGTCCCTGGACATCACATCGACAGTTTGCTTATTTTTTTTAATGTTGTTTTTTGGTAAGAGTAAATTATTTTTCAAACAAGGTCAAACAAGGTTAGCCTTGTGATATCATCAACATACGTGAAGCAGGACAACACATTGTTGCTTAGTTGTGGATGTAAACGTAAAATATATTTCATCACCAAACTATAGATGTTATACTCACAGATAAGAGATTTTTAGATATGATGACTGCCACATTATAGATGATGAGACAGTCCCACAGGTTGAGGCGAGTTCTGGATGGTTTGCCCAATAGCTGCGTTCCAAACAACAGAAAAAAGAAGCAAGCAAGCAGGTAGCCCAGTCCAAACACAGATATGCGAGTCGACCCTGTGATAAAGACCACCGACAACACAAACCAGAAGAAGTGGCGAAACACCAAAACCTTCGCCATGTCCAGGTAACTCCTACAAGAGGAAAAAGAGAAAACAAATCATAAAATACATATTTGAATGACAGAGCTGCTCCTGTAGTGAGATGGAGAAGGAGAGCAAGACAAACTATGAGTAAAATCCATTTTTTCTTTAGATTTAGATCGAGAACAGGCAGGTCAGGCTGCAGTGCACAGTCTTACAACCACTTCTTCCATGTGCTAGAAAATCATGAAGGTAATGTGTGAGGCCATCTGTCAGAGAGTTAAAGTAAGGATTAAGTGTCCTTTTACAACATCACATTAAAGCTTTCATCACAAAATGTCAAAAGCAAAGTTATTCATACTGTTACATACGTCAAGTCCACAATTTCCACTCTCACCATACGATGGCTGGTATAGGCTAGCTGCCCCCCCAATAAGCATACGCGAAAGAGAACGGGTGGATGAACGGATAATAATAATAGTATTTTGCAAATATGGGAAAATATGGAAGGAAATAAATAAAAACTTTACCTTTTCGTTTTCCAAGAATATCCCCTTTTTTTCTAATTTGCTCCTAACTAACAAAACTGTGGCTGCACTGTCACACAGTTTGCTGTGGTACTGGGCTGACCCTCTACAGGTCACAGCCTCAGCAGAATTTCTGTTCTAAGGGTGAATGGACTGCTTCTCATCTTGTAACTTTCTACTAACTAACTAACTTAAAGGGCTTCATGCATCATGCCTCATTCACACACATTCATACTGTGATGGATGCATCGAAGAGCAGCCTGCGGTTGCATCTTGCTGAAGGATATCTGGCATGCAGACAGGCGCAGCCAGGGATTGAACCACCAACTTTCCAGTTAGTGGATGACCTGCTCTACCACCTGAGCCCACAAGGGGGCTCCATTTTCTCCAATACTATCTCAATATTGATCATTGATCTCATTGGCTTTAAATTGCACAAATAAGTGATTTCACTGGGATTTCTGTTGTTTCTATACAGTATCTACAATATGAACTCAGCTCCATGTGGTTATTTTCCTTCCCTGAAACAGTGTTTGCATAAATGAAGCTTAGAGTTCAATAAGCACGCTCTATGGCCTCACATCTGTCCACTGCTGGGAGCTGACAGCTAAATCTAAGCTTTATCACTCCCACTTTCCCACGCTGTCAAGCTGTTTGTGTCATCACTCCAATCACCCAAAGCAGGTTAAATTTGAAATGACTGAAAATATAGACGTATAGACTTTATGATATTTACCTGCAATTCATGAAATTAGGTGCAGGGTTAAACAATCGACCTTCCATTGGTTCTGGTTCATCTGTGTTCTCTCCTGCGAGAACCATCCACTCCTCCACGTGCTCACACTCAAACACCTTCCACTGCTGAGATGCACACATCAGCAGCACAAAGTCCGCTGTGGGCGCACACAACATAACGCAATGATTTTCACCTGCAGCACTGAATTCTTAGTAACTGGAATACACACAAAACTATACATGACAACGTCTGTGAAGTCCAAGGAGCTTGCAAAGAAAAGCGTCTGGACTTCTGTAAGTTGCTTGAAGACGTTTCACCTCTCATCCGAGAAACTTCTTCAGTTCTAAGGTCAAATGGTGGAGAGTCCCAGATTTAAACCTAGTGGGAGTGTCCCCCCACAGAGGGACAAAAGGACCCCTGATGATCCTCTAATCGCCTGAGCCAAGGTGTGAAACTGGGTGTGGGTCCCAATCAGCCAGAGTTTCGGGTGTGTTCATTGTGAAACCTGGCCCCACCTTATCATGCGAATTCCTGAGATCAGATGGCCCAGGATGTGAGTGGGCGTCAAGGCGTCTGGGAAGGGATCTCAAAACTGGATTATAGATGGCAGAGAGTTGGTGTCGTAAACCACCGCCTCTGTTCAAAGATGGTCGCTCACAGTGGACATAGATGGCTTCTTTCACTCCTCTTTCAAACCATCTGTCCTCTCTGTCCAAAATGTGAACATTGGCATCCTCGAAAGTGTGTCCTTTATCCTTTCGTCCCTCTGTGGGGGGAAACTCCCACTAGGTTTATATCTGGGACTCTCCACCATTTGACCTTAGAACTGAAGAAGCTTCTCTGATGAGAGGTGAAACGTCTTCAAGCAACTTAAAGAAGTCCAGACGCTTTCCTTTGCAAGCTCCTTTGACTACAACATGACAATATGTTAACTGTGAACTCTGACTACACATTACAGTCAAATGTACTTGTTCTACTGAGCGCTCTGGATTTTATACTATAAAGAGCAGAATTTGTCTACATATATTATTATATTAACACACAATTGTGTAAATAGTGTCATAAACATTAACAATATGCAGAAGTTATTGGAACAACTGTGAGACGACAAACATAACCAGCACAAATATGCCTTTTAGTGTAATAAAAACTGCTCTTTTGTGACAATTTCCAATAATAATCCATACAAACTCTGAAGTGCACTCCATTAGAATATGCACACTCCACACTGTGGGAGTGGCAGTGACACAAAGGTTTGCTTTGTTCACTCATGGATGGAGTGACCAAGCACACAGACTAACCTATGAGATTTCTGGAGTTTGGAACAGTATAAAAATCAGGCAGATAGATCCATTTAATGAGAGCTGAGTTCATCAACACTGGACTCTTCCATCTCCATGGGTAGTCTACAACAAGCACACACAAAAGCAGAGACATACAGTAGTATTTATAGAAACATGTGTAAACATCCTCTCTGAAAAGTGCCCGACTGACACATAAGACCGACCTTTTGTAATCGGCCATAATTTAAATAAAACAAGTGAAATGGAGACAGTCCGCACACGCCTGCATTTCTCAGACATTCCACACATCTATAAAACTACTAGCTGAAATACGAGCGGCCTCAGCTAATTCAGACAAACAGCACATCCATCCACTACTGTTCATCCGGGCTGTACAGCAGAAAAGCCCAGACCGCCCCCATCAGCGGGAACACCAATGTGCTCTCAGGTCAGCCAGGTGATATAATCTCTCCAGTGTGTCCTGGGTTTTTGTTTGGGGGGGGGTTTGCTCCTGGTAGGACATTCCTGGAAAACTACATCCAGGAGGCTCCCAGAAACCATCCCAATCAGATGAAGGAACCACCACAACCTTTCCATGTGGAGGAGTAGTGACTCTACTTTAAGTACCCTCCCGAATGATTCACCCTACCTCTAAGACTGAGCCCATCCACCCTTGAGAGAGATATAATTTCCAAAGCCTGTATACACAGTCTCATTAATGTAGTCATTACCCAGAGCTCATGACCATAGGTGAGTGTAGGGACAAAGATCAGCCTGGTTTTATACTCAGCTCTGTTTGGACGGGACTGCTACAGTGTCTGCATCATGGATGATGCACCTCCCAGTCTGAGGACCATGGTCCTAAGGCAGGGGTGGGCAATCTCAGGCCTTGAGGGCCGGTGTCCTGCAGGTATTAGATCTCATCTTGGGTCAACACACCTGAATCACATGATTAGTTCGTTACCAGGCCTCTGGAGAACTTCAGGACATGTTGAGGGGCTAATTTAGCCATTTAAATCAGCTGTGTTGGTTCAAGGACACATCTAAAACCTGCAGGGACACCGGCCCTCGTGGACTGAGATTGCCCACCCCTGCCCTAAGACTGCTAATTCTCCTTCCCACCAAGTCAGACTCTGCTGCAAACAATTCCAGTGCAAACTGGGAGCCCCCACCTGAGGAAGCGCACAGAACCAGCAATATCTGCAACCAGCAGGGCTGCATCTAAAGGGGGACATGGGGTGTATGAGACCCAATTTATTTTAAGGCTTAAGTAGATATTAATAAAACTGAAATATTTCAAAATAAAAGCTTTTTTGCAGCGTAATAAAACTGTACATGGGCCAGTAAAGCTCTTTTCTGTTAGGCTTTTAGGTTGGAGGCTGAACTGTTATTAACATTCATTATTAACATATACAATTACATTTTTTTTTATATAGTGCCAGATCAACTTACTTCAAGATGCTTATCATCATGCAGTCTTGTTTTCAAGAACAGCACAGTGCTTCCTAAATAATTACCGTTATAAATGTAAAGATACGGCACTGCATCCATTGATATAAACCACAAAGTCGTTATCCAGGGATACGAGCTAAAGGGAAGTGAATAGAGCACACAGTGCTTGGTTTTGTAGAAGACATGGACGTATTGTTGGATTTGTTCACTGGGTGAATCTGCAATCCTGAGAGAACGATTGGAGAAAGATTGAGCATCTCCAAAGACATGGTTCTCTATTAAACGCTGCTGGTTCAGGGTGGATTGCTTCTTGGCATGTGTGGGCTCTCTTTCAGACATGTGAGAAGTAGTCACACATGTGGAGACTGTTAGGTCTACAACTCCTGATTCCATCGTCTCAAAATAAGTTGGATGATTTGATATGGGCAAAGATGCAACAAAAAGATGCAACGTGAGCATCTTCATCCACAGATTTATCGTAATAAAACATACATATTGTATTACTAATATTTATCTAGTGTGGAAATATGCAAGAATATACTTTATTCATGTATTACACATTTCTGACATCTAATTTATTTTAAAATCGAAGGCTTTTAAAACTCACCTATGCAGAGAGCTGGCGGTATGCCCACACACAGCAGATACTGGTAGATCATGATGATGGACAGGAAGAGACAGTATTTTGGCCAGATCCTTGCAATAGCTGCCCGCCTCCGCCTCACTAAGATTGCTACTAACCAACAGCCGTGGATTATCACTAAAAAATTCATCCTCTGTCCAATCACATTCACAGTCATCAGGAAGCAAATCTTTAAAAAAGAGCAGATATTTAAAAATTAAGACTAAAAACGACACTGATGCGCTGGAACGCTATATTTAACTTATCTTCTTTAGAATAAAATAAAACAAATATTACTGTATACAATAGAAAGGATTCCCTGCAAAATGCACAGCTGTCACTGATATACTCTGATCCAAAGCCCACATTTGTGCAGTAAGAGATTCTTTTCTTAACTACCTCTAATCCAAATTTGTAGAAAGTGTAGTTAAGCAGATACTTGAAGCAGGATATGAGGCCCTGGTCTGAAGTGTCTCTTGTGGCGCCAGGAAAGAGCGCCGGGATGACGGGCGGGGAACGCTGGAGTTGTCGGTAATGGTGAGCCTGGTGTCGATACACTGTTGCCTCAAAAACCAACAACATCAGCACAATTAAATGGTTCTGCAAAAAAGCATTAGGAAACAATCAGATTAGGCTTTCACCAAAATTTCATAACAGTTGGGTGATAACCACGTACACTGTAAGATGCACAGAGTAAAACAGAACATCTAATTGTACGTGTGTACGTGTGTCTGCAATTCCTTTTGATTAAACAGCCACCTGCATGCAATCTGCTACAATGCATTCATGCCACCGCTGACTGTAATAAACCTCAAATGTGATATGTAAAGCTTTAAGCTAGGGTGGACTCGCCTGCACGCAGAGGTGCAACTCTCAGGCACAAACTGGTAAAAAACTAATTATGAAGATTCTACCGACAGCAATACAAATGTGTGGCTCAAACATGAGGGCGCTAACAAAATCTATCAAAGGGAAAATGCAAATGTTTCTCTCTGAAGAAGCACACATATGTTTATATTAAATACAAGGTTGAAGTCTTTTGTTAGAAATTGCCAGGAACTCTGAGGACTTGAGGACTAGGACGCAGGTGCAGCGAAGGATTTATCCACAGAGAAGTGGGTGACTCCTCCTTTAAAGCCTGAGTCTATGAGCAACAGCTGACATGTACCATGTGCAGAGAAACACAAAGCATTAGTCATCTTAGATTCTGAGCTACCTGTGTTAATGAAGTAAGTGATAGAAGTGCACAGAAGCTGTGCACCGGGCTGCTGACACCCTGCAGGTACAATGATCCTGCTGGACAGTACAAGTTAAACAAAGAGAAACAAAGGCCTCACTCTGAGAGTGCTACGCGGGTCACACTGCTGTCAAACACATCACAGAGCCAAGTGGCTTTGACTTAAATGCCATTATTAGTGTTTATACTACACGTTTAATTCATCTGCATTATTTGAAGTGAAATGAATATACCTTGCTGTATCCGAGTGCTGTAGCATCTTTCCTAATGCCAAACCATTTGGCGGGATCCACTGGTTCCTTATACAAGGAAGAGTTTTTCATTTCCTCTGGTAACAGGTTGGTTTCATTTGCAAGAGGCTGTAAAAGAAAAGATGGATCACAAACACTTTCTCACTCCAGTGCTGATAATGATTATTCTACAAGAGCAGTCAAACAACAAGAAGTTCTCTAAAATTATTAGTAATAAAATTATTATTCTGATCTCACCGGATTTATAAAACACTACTGAGATGTTCCGGAAGTCACAGTTGGGAACATAACCAGACTTTCAGCTCATTTTCAGCCCAGTCTGTGACCCCGGCCACTTTCTTTTTTGTTCCTTGAACTGACTGCATAAACACAGGCTCAGCACAAACGCATGCTCGTCTCAGGTATTAACCAAACCATGCAGCCGCTTCTCTCCTACTGGCTTTGCACGCCTGCAGTAAAGCAGAGTCTCACCATGGTACAGTTACGGGAGTAGTCGTCAGGGTCAACAACACTGAGCTGGTACAACATCTTGCACACAATGATGACGCACACCCAAACTGTGGACAGGCAGGACGCCATGGATCTGAAACGGTCATAAGGCATCGCCAGAGACCAGAGGACAACCAGGACCAGATTCATCACGGATGGCTACAGAGAGAGAGACAGCACTTTAACAGGTATGCTTTCCCCTAATCGGGACAGTTTCTTAACATTTGTTGTCATTGTCTTTCTCACCGTCATCATCACCAACGTCATATAACGAGCTGACTTTGCTATGCGTACATATATCCAGAGGAAAGAGTGTTAAGCATTTAGAAGCTCCTGCTGTCACTTTGATCTTCCTGACAGATAAACTTTATCCGTTATTAAAAATGTGAGATTCACCTGCAAATATGCGTCTGTAAAGATCAGCTGCATTACTGAGTGTAGGTGTGCTGTGCGTGCATGTGGGAACGCATGTACAGACCGTGTAGCGGTTACATGAACCACTAACAACAACGTCACATGTGTGTAGCAGCTGGATGTGTGTTTTTTGAGAGCTTATGTAAAATTTGGGTTTGTGTTCAGAAGTTTAGCCGAGTCTTAGCCCAGATAAATGTCTGACACGCGTGACATCTCAGTACAGGTTTGAACTGTGAACTCGAGCATAAATGGTCCTCTTAGATTTGAGACCAGCGTGAGGGTTTTGTATGAAATGCTGAATGACGCCTTTTGAAGCCAAGTAATGTCTCCTTGTTGGTGAGTTCACTGCTAACTTTTACAGGCCGCTGTGGTTCTACATTCATCATCTGCAGTGGAGGATATGGGACAGTGACAGCTAATATCTAATCTCAGAGAAACAGAACTGACTCTGACAGTCAGTGTGGCCTCAGATCAAAACATCATCACTGCCGTTAATCGAATAAATCGAGGAGATCATAAATGCTATAGATCAGAAACAGTATGCAGCCGGATTATTCCTCGATAACTAGAAGGCATTTGATGCAATCAATCACGACATGTTATTAATAAACTGGAGCAGTATGGGATCGGGGGCTGAGTGAAAAAGGATTTACTGACAGGAAACAGTTTGTGCAGCTGGGTGAATATTCCTCATCATGCTTGGATAATGCATGTGGGAATTCAATTTCAAACATCCCTGTATCCGTCCAACACTACGAGGTGTTTGCCTCTCTGAGTGGAGTGAAGAACCGGAGCAACGTCCCAGCATGAACCAGTTGTACAGAGAGGAGGGAGGGCTGGACCGGGTGGATCGCCCACTACAGGGATGTGTGTATAAGAGTGTGTGCGGCTGCACAAGCATGCTTATGTATGTCTCAGTATATTTGTAATGATGATAGGCCATAAACAGGAAGAAGAGCAGGGGCGGGATTAAATAAGCTCATCCTGCTGCTTTTTAGACATGCAGGTGATTTATAATTATTACTGTTTTGTTTTCCTTTGTTTGTTTGTCTCTTTTTTCTGTGTTGTTGTTGTAACATGTTCAAAATAAAGATACAACACAATAACTTGATGCTTCAGTCGTTGCCGTACCTCTTCGAGGGCGACCCATACAGCGAAGAAGGCCACCATCTTGAGGATGTGACGCTCCAGAAGCCTCCAGAGAAACTCTTGAATTGTGGTGAGAATGTCAGAGAATCTTCTGGAAAGATCCAGTAACCTGTCCATCACCAGACCCCATTTACTAGGCATCAGCTCCACTAATGAAGAAATCAGACAAACATCTGTGAGTCTGACTGGGATGACTTCTTAAATTAAAAGGTATATTTCCAGTGCATCCAGTCTGCCTGCTCAGTCCTCTGATTTAATGGGAATGTTTAGGATTTGATTCTCTTGGACAGGCACACAGTGTAATCTCAAACCTCAGGACCGCTGCGAGTAAGAGAGAGGAGCTAATGACGAGAAGCTCTGGAACATCAACACCAGTAAGACAGAATGAATGGGACCAGTGACCCATTCAAGGACAAACAGCTTAATAAACCCGATGATCAATTAGCAGTCGGTTGCTGTCTCTTCAGATGTAACAGCCTCATAGTTCTATATGATATTAGAAAGCAACTTTTACATAATTATAAGAAACCTGAAGGTTTTGTTTTACCTTCATCTTCAGAGTCATCATCAGCGTTCGCAACAAGGTCCTCGTCATGGTTCGTTTGCACCTCAGCAGAGCCAGTCTGGTCTGCCCTGCCGCTGCGCTTTTTTCTGAGAAGATTAGACCAAAGCACAAACATCACCTTTCTTTATAACGCAACACAGGTGGTGGTGGGTGTCACTCCATGTAAAAACCAAGCGTGACCAACAACTGAATGAAAACCCAACTTATTTCAGGGACAACGAAGCTGTTTGTGGGTCCTCTGATCATTTCTACATTTTCTAAATATTTAAAACCAGGTTCAAATGTTTAACCGTTCCAGCACGAGGACAGAGCTGTCCAGCCCAGCAACTCCACACAGGACGTAAAAACGAACTTGGGTAGCTTCTTAAGACGTGACAGCGTCCGACAACAGTATTAACACTGTACTATGAAGAAAAGCAAAGACATTCTGCTGTTACATGTCATGAGCAGCAGCAGGAGGTGTTACCTGTGTATGGGCGTGATCTGCTCCAGGTCAGTGATTCTCATGAACGGCTTGTGAAAGTAGTGCAGCTGTAGGATACAGGCCAGCAGGAAGAAGCCGGGGATCAGAATGCTAGTGAAGAGTTCAGACAGAGCAAAGGTCTCCAGGCCGATCGCTGCCAGCCTGAGGATGACAGAGCAACACCGTGGGCATTTCAGATTTCAGCACAGGTTGTGGTTGATTGCTACACTCTGGAAGTGGAATGAGGGTGCGTGTTAGAGGGTTTGCTGAATACTATCGTCACGTTTCATGCGGGAAGAAACGGGGAAAAAGCATTTTCTAAGTACAGTGCAAAAAAAAGAAGAAAAGAAATGCCAGCCCTTTCCTATTGGTGGAAAAATGTAGCATATCGACCAATAAAAAATCATGAGCTGTGGTTGCTTAGGAAGAGGGTAAAGTTTTGGGAGTGACAGAGACAGCGACGTGGACAGAAAGTTTTGTTTCTTCTGTTTTGTGTCAAAAATGGCCCAACACACCCCAGAAATCATGAAACATTTTTACCAAAAATTACAACTTTGACTTAGATCGTGCTCGTAAACAAACCACCTCATGTTGTTTAGCTTTCTGGATTTCATGCTTATTTATTATATACAGTACATAAGATCAAAATTCACACGTTTTATATATATATGTATAAACACTGAACAAAAATATAATCACAACACTTTTGTTTTTGCTCCCGTTTTTCATGAGCTGAACTCAAAGCTCTGAAACATTTTCTACTACACTAAAGATCCATCACTTCCATATGTTGTCCACAAATCTGTCTAAATCTGTGTTAGTGAGAACGTCTCCTTCGCTGAGCTAATCCATCCCTGTCACAATCCTGGGTCTTAGGACCCAGTGTTTTGAGTTTTAGTTCATTTTGATGTTTATAGTATGTTAAGCTCATCAGGTCTCCTATGTTCATTTGCTTATTAGTTCCCTCTTGTGTTTTCAACCCCTGTGAAGTCTCCCTTGCCCTTCGTGTGTTTCATGTCTGTTGTCTTATGTTGTCATGTCTGCCTCTCATGTTTCCTGTTTCATTTTGGAGAGATCTCGTGTTTTTATATTATGGATTATGTTTTGAGTCCTTTGTGGTACTGTTTCGTGTTTCCCTAGATCTGTTATGGTTATCTTAGGTTTTGCTCTTTGGCTTTGTCATATGGCTTCCCTGTGTTCCATGTTGTGTCTCCCCTGTTGCTGTTAAGTTTGCATGTTTAGAATTCAGTCAGTGTGTTTCCTGTTTTACTTTGTAGGTCCATGCCTCATGTGAGTGTTTCTAGTTTTGCGTCTCTGTCTCGTCTAGCCTGATTGCTCCCCTTCTCTGTCTCATTCCCTCGTTATCCCTCTGTATATATATATACATATATACACATATATATATACACATATATACACACACATATATATATATATACACACACAGGCAGGTAAACGGTGCAGACAGGATTAAAAAAGCTTTAGTTAAAGCACGTACTGTACTTCTGTGAAACCAGTCAAGTTCCTCCAGTATCCAGGGAAGTCTTCAAACTGGTAAGTGTAGATGGAAATCAGCACAAGCATGGTGTAGGCCACAACGAGCCACCAGAAGAGCTTCAGCAGGCGCCTCCACAGAGAATAGTAAACCTGAAAAATAGGAACAAGTTACGAGTTAAAAGAGATTTTTAAAATTACTTATTATGACATACGAAACATTCGAGGAGGCGTTTTAACACAGTTTAACACAAAAGGGCCAGAAGCCATTTATTTGGCATGATGATGTCTACGACATGTGTGCATACCTGATAAAGGCACATGCAGAGCAGGAACAGCAGCATGTAGATGATCTTGTATGCAACAAGTTTTCCAGCAAAGGACACCATGATGAACATCCCTCCACAGACATAGATCCAGTATTTGGCATAGCAGCTCATCACCATGCCTCCCAGAACCTTCAGCACAGATTCATTACCAGCCTCCTCGTCTAATAAGGACGAGACGTTGGGAAGAAACCGAGGTTAGGTGTACAGCACAGTAACGATGGAGAGCCACGCTGCCGCCACACGGGCTGAACGGGACCTGTCAGAGGAGACGGCTGCAGAGCTGCGGCTACATGAAAAGCTAAGAGAGACATCGGTGGTGTCGTAGTATACTGCAGTATTCTGCTTGATGGAAATGCATAACCTCCCACACACAGTGCTGGAAAATGAACATTCTGAATGATCGAGACCTCACTCAGACTGCCAGAGGAACTGGAGTGTTTGTGATGTCGGGGTGTGTCTGTTACTTTTAGTGGTAATCCATCGTTGATTATCAGGATCCAGTTTGAATCAATGTTTTGTTTTGAACTTTTTTATGACATTTGTTCTGTCACATTGTACGATTCTACCTATTTGAGCTATTTGTTGTATTTTTGATGTGTTTCACTTAATAATTAAGGACTGCAATAAAGGAATTTCCCAACTCTGGGATAAACACAGTACATCTTATTTTACCAGAATTTTTAACATCTAATCACTGATATGAAAACAAACCTAAATCATTTCATTTATTCAGCAGGTCAGTGTGAAGTTGTGTGTGTGATTCTGACCTCCTGTAGTGACTTCCTGTAGTGGTGTGGCTATTTTCCTTTTCCTGCTGAAGTTTTCCTTCACTGACTGACGTACTAACAGCCAAAAGGTTAAGGTAAATAAAAGCTGGAGAGACAGAGGGAAAGAAGACGAACATGAAGACCACAAGTTCAGTTTTAAGACACGCAGAATACACAAAAGTACAAACGCAACCAGCAGCGAGATTTTACTTTGCAAATTCATGCAAAACATCATTGTTGAGCATCCAGCAAATCAACAATAAAACCAAATACACACGAGACAAAGCAGTGAAAGAGAACAACGGTCTGTGCAGTAACTACACACAACGTAACCAAACAGACAAAAATGAGCCAAGCTGCACAACAACAACGGGATGATCCGTGTTACTTTGCCCAATGCTGGGCACTGAAAGGAAAACAATGTTGAGACTCCAAAGTGCTGTTTGCTACCAGCCTCACTCATGCACGGACACACACATTCATACATCACTGTAGTCTATACCCTAAGTATTTTCTGTCACACTCTGATCAATGAAGGGGTTCAGTATTTTGCCCAAGGAGGGGCTGAATGTGCTCAACACAACGTCCAGTCACCAAACCAGGTTAGTCATGAAACGTCAGCTCTGTGGTGAGAAAGCAGCCAAAGCTACTGGCTGACACGTCTCCGGACTGTTTGGCGATTCCCTCGAGCGCCTTCAGATTCGATTAGAAATATTATCCAACTCAAAGCTAAATGTCATATTTCAGCTTATTTACCAACAGCTGGCTCTTGGCTAAGCAGCAGTACGTCTGTCTGTGTTACTGTGTTGTGTTCCCTCCAACACTGATGTTTTTGTTCATGTTTGCAGTGTTTCTGTGCATCACTGTGCTCAAAGGTTTCTGTGGTAGAATAAACAGACACAAGCGGAGCTGCAGCGTCCAAGCTGTTAATGTTACACGTGTTGCATTTGCAGCACACTTGCTGTCAAAGTGATGAAGCTGTTTTCATCCTTCATCTGTTGTTAGTCGTGTCTTTATTCTGTTTCACTGTGTGGACTTTTATAATTACTAGATCAAGTCAGGTTAAGAATTAGCGGTGAAGGCCCTCGTGCTGTGGTTTAAAGGAACACGAGATGCAGTTCTTGCACATTCAGCCTCTGACCAACATCAGTGAGTATCTGATGTAGAAATGATCTGAGAAACCAGCTCTGCTATTGTTGTTGTTGTTCGAGAGCACATGGTGAGAACTGGACAGTTTAACCTTCTAGGAGCTGTACAGACCAATAAGTAAAGCCAAACACATATTTATGGGTAAACATCCTGCTGAATGTTACAATCCGTCACAATTTCATAACTTCGTTATCATGTCACATATGCTCTCTTCTTACCATAGCTCCCAGTCTGAGGCAGGGGTACTGGGTTCTATTCAGTCCTAGCTGTCCGAGGCTCATGGTTCCCACTGTGGTGGGCAGCTCAGGTTGAAGCTCCATGGCCCAGACGTACTGCAGACAGCACAGAGCCAAGCCGTAGAGCAGGATGAATGGCGAGCACAATGTGGCTGCATGTCGCCTGAAAACACAGACCCCGCCCCCAACTCAATCAGACTATTAAAATACTGGGAAACAATTTTAAATGCACAACAGTTAAAAAACACTGCAATTAATAATTATTGTTGTGTGATGTATTTTTTCCCTACAATATCTGTATTCTTCTTAATGATCAGTTATTATTAGCAAAATCCACAATCAATGATTTTTTTAATATATCAAAGAGGAGCTGCTGAGGCACTCTGTTTGGGATCAATTTATATAAAAATGCATTCTTGGAAGCAACCAGACCTGATTAAGACCGATCCAAGTCTTCATCAGGGTCTGACAGATGCACCGTCAGGATTAAGTAAGTATTGAGTTCTTTAACCTCTAGAGGGTGTTACAGGTGTTACATTTATAAATATTTAAGAAGTATCAATGAACATGTTTACACACAATAACCAGGCAGCAGACGCTTGACTTGTTCTGTCACAGATGTGTAACAAACGTGTGGTAACAGTACCTCGCACGCAGGATCCAAATGAGACACGCCCACAGCAGCAGCACAAAGGTTAACCAGCTGTGGTATGTGATGCT
Source organism: Copadichromis virginalis (assembly GCF_057382275.1). Lineage (NCBI taxonomy): Eukaryota > Metazoa > Chordata > Actinopteri > Cichliformes > Cichlidae > Copadichromis > Copadichromis virginalis. The sequence goes on along the minus strand of NC_140636.1, from coordinate 6,120,135 downwards.
CCAAACCTGGACACAAAGTGACTGTGTGTGAAAGTCTGTGACGCTGCTGCTGAAACGAGTCTGAACAGAACTTCATGGTTACCATCATTGCTATGAGAGCACAGACGTAACTCTGCTGCATGACCACTCTTCCCAGCAGGAAGAATGGGCTTTCACCCCGTTTCCCACTGCAGGCCACATTCGCCTCTGCACCTAAAGAAAAGAATCATATCCATGTTCACAATGTTGCGTTAGACCTCCAACAACCATTTGTTGAGGTAAAACGAGAAACTACAATATTACAGCTCTAGAGGCAGCTGTGGCTCAGGAGGTGGACAGGAGGAGGAGGAGGACGTGGAGGAGGTGGACAGGTTGTCTACCAATTAGAAGTTCAGAGACTTAATCCCCAGCTCCTAAAATCTGGGTGTCAAAGCATCACTGAAACCTGAGTTCGCCAGTGCATCAGTGTGAGGCCTGCGACAGCCTCGACCGGTGGAGGTGCTAACCACGATGGTGGTGGAGCTCACAGTGATCCACCGGGAGCAGGCAGCAGCCACTCAAAAACACCTGGAGAGAAACAGGCTGTAATCCTGGTAAAGGATCGCCTGAAAGCACCAGGGTCCCTGCGAGAGCCCAAGCAGCCAGCAGGGAAGAGCCAGCCAGTCCCATTTCCCAGTAGGTCCCGGTGGCTACGGATGCTGTATCCCGTTCACCGGGAGCCGCACAAGTGCCAGGGCAGGAAAGTTAGAAATGTGGGTAACCGGGGCACCTTCGTCTGGACTGCCGGATGATGGATGCGGGGCAGGTAATATGGTGCTTATACCATGCCCCTGAACCGCTCAGGCACTGCTCTTTTTTCTATGACATTGGATTAAACCAAGGGCAAGTAGCAGAAGCTCGATGGCTCCCCTGCCTAAGTTGGGGGACGTGGGTATGTGGCGGGATGTGGTCTGAGGATCAGCTGCAGGGGAGGGGTGGGTTCAGGGGGCAGTGCCAGTGGAGGCTGGTCAGCACACCTTTGACAGTAATTGTGTGGTTTTGCCTCCTGTTTCAGTGGACACGTAGAGGTGAAGCCGTGCTGAAAAGTCAGACACTGTTTGGCTGCACGGACCAGCGCACTCGTGTGAGCATGTTGTAAATGTAAACCTGCCATGATGGCAGCTTTCTGGCTGAGTCTGGGGTCCTTCGTGTTAGACTGAGTTATGCTAGAGCTGCAGGAAGCAAGTATCTCAGTCACAGGACTTATGGTCATTTATGTATGGCTGAGGTCATAAGGGGGTGATATTCACTGGCACCAAACCTGAGACCCCTGATCCCAGATAACTGTTGGGTGTACTTATAAGTGACATGTTTTTCATCCATTAAAACTCGTTTCTTGGTTTGAGTATACTCTATGTGTACGTCCTCAAAGACAATTAAATGTTGTTTTTCAATTAAGCTGAAAAAGTCAGTGATGTCCACAGAATATCGTTCACTTTTGTGCGCTACATCATAAATGATTCACTTCAGGCTGTCAGATCGATGTCCTCCAGTCAGGCCTATAACGGCTGTCCACTGTTTGATTCTTTTCTGACACACTTTCATACTGGGTGACTTATACTGGTTAGTCATTTCTGTGAAAAATAGCAGCTGGTACCGAGATAGGGCTGACTGTCTTCGGTCACAGTCCCTCCGCTTTCTGTTGGTACAGACAAGAGTACGACCTGAAACACAGAACACACACACACACACACACACACACACACACACACACACACACACACAGATGTTTATTTGTACTTATGTGGAGGGTATATGACAGTTTTAAATATTAAATAGTTCCAGCCCTATCTGGATGTCAGCACAAAGAGCAGCACGGTCGATACTGGTATGAGTAAGAAGAAACACCCAGTGCATCATGGGAAGCCCCCAGTAGCCTTAACATATTGCAGTGTAACTAAGGGAGGATTCAGGGTCACCTGATCCAGCCTCAGCTATATGCTTTAGCAAAAAGGAAAGTTTGATCCTAGGAACCACAAGTAAGTTAGCAGTGCTTGATCAGGGAGATAGGCTACTGCAGCATTTTGGATCAACTGAAGGCTTTTAGGACATCCTGATAATAATGAATTACAATAGTCCAGTCTAACAGTAATAAATGCATGAACTGGGGTTTTAAGCATCACTCTGAGATAAGGTGTTTCTAATTTTAGAGATGTTGTACAAAAATCGAAGAAACTAGTCCCAGATTTAACAAGGACATGTCCTGGTCAAAAATGACTCCACAGTGTTAGCAGAGGCCAAAGTAATGGCATCCAGGGTAACAATCTGGTTAGACACTGTATTTCTACGAATTTTTGGAGCCAAGTACAAGAACCTCAGTTTGTCATCTGCACAGAAGTAAAAATGGATGCTATACCTACTAATGATACTGCCTAGGAGAAGCATGCATAATGTAAACTGAACTGGTCCCAGCACTGAACCCTGTGGAACTCCATTACAATATATTTTACACCTTACAACATAAAGCACCCTGAGGCGACTGCTGTTGTAATTTTGGGTCTATACAACTGAAACTGAATTGGATATATAGTGAAGATAGACAAGCATTTCTTTAGTACGATATAAAAACACAGAAGAGAAGAAGAATCTCTATTTAAATATCAGCCGTAGGCAATAAATCCAAATAGAGCCTTTTGTACAGCCAATAGAAATGATCTACCTGTGTGTCGTCTTCATAGTCGTCTTTTTGTTCATTCCAAGGCTGTAATTCCACCAGCTCTTCTTTCCTCTCGCGTCTTTTCTCCTGTTGCTGCTTTTCCTGCAGAAAAAGAACAAGCCCTCAGAAGATTTCAGAAGATACAGTTTTTCAAAAGTCACGTGGCAGCTACAAAAGTGCATCAGCTGCAGAGTCTGTGCCATGTTAAACCCACCTGGGCCTCTTTGCTCTCCTACGTCTCCCTAACGTAAAAAATCTTTTCAATAAAAGAGTTATTTTTATTATGTTTGTTTTTATATTTTGAATATCAATATGTTTGGGTTTTTGTATAAACACTGTTTCAGTATGTGAGATTTGATACGATAACAAAGCTTTCCATTATGTTTAAATACTTTATCAAAGAAAAGCCAGTGGGGGCACATTCAGTACTAAGAGAATATAAAGATACAGTGGGGCAAAAAAGTATTTAGTCAGCCACCGATTGTGCAAGTTCCCCCACCTAAAATGATGACAGAGGTCAGTAATTTGCACCAGAGGTACACTTCAACTGTGAGAGACAGAATGTGAAAAAAAAATCCATGAATCCACATGGTAGGATTTGTAAAGAATTTATTGGTAAATCAGGGTGGAAAATAAGTATTTGGTCACCTCAAACAAGGAAAATCTCAGGCTCTCACAGTTGAAGTGTACCTCTGGTGCAAATTACTGACCTCTGTCATCATTTTAGGTGGGGGGAACTTGCACAATCGGTGGCTGACTAAATACTTTTTTGCCCCACTGTATGTTATAATATAAAAAGAGTGAGTGAGGAGATACCGCGTTAGAGCCTCCGTGACGTCCTGTTCTGAGAACAGTCACTATGGTAGTATAGAGCAAAAAGAGGATTCCTGGGTTGACATAAACTGGCCAGTCATGACTGCTGTTCAGATTGAGGTCATAGGGCAGGGTGCAGTTTCCTGGTATGATGATGTCCTTCAGACCAAAGAGTCTAGGCAGAAAAAAAGAGAAAGAAATCGAGGAATAGACCTGTGTTAATTGATTTACTAATACTGTTGTGACCAAGTGTCAGGATCTAGAACATTATGATCAGGTGTGATCAGTGAAAATCCGGCACCATAGACATAGCAAAGCAAAGATGTAGAGTCGTAGCCACAATGCTAAAGTACGATTAGCATCAGGCAATTCAGTAAAGTTTGCAAGGGAAGTATTTCAGATGTTCTTTTGTTTTAACTTTGATGATTACAGCTTACAGCTCACTAAAATCATGCACGCAGCTTCTCACAGGTGCTGGTTTAGCGTGAGCGGCCACCACGTACTACATGGTTAGAACACAGTGGCCGGAGTTCGAGTCCGACCCTTGACCTCTCCTCTTGACAACAACAATAGATTCCCTGCAGGGTTCTCGGTGGGTTTTCTTGACTGTCGTCTCAGGAGTCTCACTTCCAGTCAACTTTCCATTGATATGCTTTGTTCCAGCAATGTGCGTCTGTGGCTCGGCGAGTCATCATCTCAACAATCCAATGAGCAGTCTTTCCTATGATTGTGTTTGTGTGCACTGAACAAGCACGAACTCAAAATGTGTACTGAACAATGAATAACCTTTTTGAATTGAATGACAAAAGAAGAAAGCTTTTTCAAATCTTTGGTGGGATACACTAGTACACGTTTTTTGGGGGGTTGTTTGTTTGTTTGGGGGTTTTAAGTTGGAAACGTGTCTTTCATCACTGATGAAAATAAGTACAAGTACGTTGGGTCACAGATTTGCATGACCTGTATTACATGCAGTAAACAAATTGAAGGAACAGAATCGTATTATTTCTGTCACCATCCACGTTACAGACACACTTCAGTCATATGCAACAGCTGTGTATGGAAGCCTGTTTCCGCCACTAAAAAAAAAGGATCCATAACTCAAAATTCCGAGTTATTTTCTCAAAATTTCGACATATTAACTCAAAGTAACTCGAAATTTGACATGATTTCCTCATTACGCAGAAGCTGAAGCGTCAGCTACAAATGCTACAGCTAAGCTGTATTACATCCAGTCGCACAGATTGCTGAGTGTTTTCAGCCTGGCTTCACAAATGATGAAATCCCTGTTATTAGCTGAATCACACGGTGTTACTATCAGCAAACGTACTCGCCAAAGCGCCAATTTGTTGGGATCCGTTTTTGAAAGTGCGCTCCTCTGCGCCATATGCTTCCGGGTAACAAGAAAGCGACCTCATTCACGTATATTTTTGATTGGCAGAGCTAACTCGAAATTTCGAGTTATTTTCTCGAAATTTCAAGAAAATAACTCGAAATTTCGAGTTATGCATACTAGCTGTTTTGTTTTTATTTAGTGGCGGAAACGGGCTTCCATAGCTGTGCCTTCATCACAATTCTAATCTTTTTTTTTTATCACAGCTCAGAGTTGAACTCATCTTTATGTTGATGATACCAAACATGTTCCAACGTGATCAAACAAAGTGTGAAGCTTAGGATCAGCTGACACCTGGGACATGGCACAGTAATATCAAAAAGGCTAAGAGTTCTTTTAAAGTACTAATAATAATAATCACACATCTACATTATCTACATTGAACATTTGACTATTTTCCCGTCAGCTTCACTAAAGAGACACAGACTCAGTTTTATGACAGTGGAGTATGTTTGCTGGGTAAACGTCGACTAGGCTGACTGATGAACAGCTGGCTAAGTGATACCGATACAGAAACCTGCCAAGAGGGCCGTGACGTCATGAGGAAGAAACTGAGAAGAAGAGAGACCGTAAATCCCAGTGGAGGCTCATTCCACTCATGCCTCTCATGCCAGCACAGTCACACTGCGTTCATTTTGTTTCTCGTCAGTAAACTTGAATAGTTGACCCGAAAGAGAAATTTCATAGCCACAGATATGTGTACTGATACAATTAAGGAGGGTTTACAGGCATGAAGGCACAGCAAATGACATTTTTGTTGTTGTAGGCTGAATTATATGTGTTTAAATACTGGCCTCTCACAGTCACTTCACCACAAAGATGGGGTCTTTATTACTCAAATGTTAAAACCAATGGCAAAACGTTGTCTTGTTCCTCTGTAAATCTGTAAATCGTGAGCCAAGTGTGGCCTTTCAGCTCTAATTTAAGGGATTTAACCCAAATTCTGGATTATCTGTTGAGGAATTAAAGCTGCTTTAAACAGAGGCTCAAAAATATCAGAGGCTCAAAAATAACTGGACAAAAGGCCGACAGGGAATTTCTTTTTAAATGTGAGGCTCAAAGTGATTCGACCGCACCGGAGAGAAACCAGTGTTGAGCTGAAACCCAAATAAACTGTTAAACAACGAATTCAAATATTTTTATTTGTTTAGATTAGAAAGTCTGCACTTCAGTTATATCTCGACAGTAAAATCCACTCTTACAAATCTGTTTGTGCAATAAATTATTGACCCAACTGTATCAAGACGTATACACGGCCTTTAATAATCAGGCCAAAAACTGGCACTGCCAGAGGTTTCGTCATGTCAACTGGAGTTTCTTTTCCCCCAAGTTACATGTCCTGCAACACTGATGAAATAGCACTTTTGCCTGCGGTCATGTGGCATCTATTTCTGTTGAAATCTGCTGAATAACCATGCACGGTATGAAATGATGCAACCAAAGGGTCGCTGTCCCCTGCAATTCTGCATATGCATATAATCTGTTATTATGAAGACTTACCTGGCCCACAGGCTTTGTGGGGGGAACAGGGCCTGGGCCAGCAGACTCTGGTATAAATACAGACACACCATATGGCCAGCAGTGAAGAAGCCCACCATCACACACAGCGCATTGAAACCCAGGTGGCTGATGGGAAGATGACATGCCCACCAAGTGCAAATACCAATGAAAAGCAGGAAGTAAATGGCTGAGAAGGCAGATGGCAGTGTGATCCCTATAAAGAAAAGGTCAGAGGTTTATATGCAGTGCACACAAAGGTCCAGAAAATGAAGTACAAACAAAGTGGGCCTGATAAAAGTTTTATGCTCCTTTGTGTCTTAAAGGGAAAAACACAATATTTCTTAAAGAGCAACTTTTACGCAAATCCAGATGAATCTTTGTCATGAGTCAGAGGGTGATTTGGTCATTTATGATGGAGATTTTCACCGTTTGACTATGTTGATGAACGAGAATTTCATGAGATGACGTGGATTTCCTTTAGAATTTTGATTTTTTTACGTTACAATGAAGCAAAACCAACTTGCAGCTTTTGTCTGGGCAAACAAACAAAATGTCGTCATGTAAAAGACATCAGTCGTATTTCGGCTGCGTTTTTGCTTTCAGTTCTTTCTTGAGCATTTCGACATTTATTCTTATTTTCCCTGTTTTTCCAAATCTCCTGTCAATCTTTTTTCTTGCTATTTGAGACAGGCAAAAAGATAATAATACTTGCGGCAGTAAGTATTACTGCCGCAAGTATTATTCTGGTACCTGCACCTATGGTATCAATTTGAAATCTACGTCCCTTCATTCTCGAGTTATCGTGTCCACAAACTTGGGTGTCCGCGTAGCCCGCTCGCACAGCAGGGTGACGACAACACCCCATCGGCCTTTTACAGATGAGGGGGTAATAAAAAGTAACAAAAAACAACACTAAGATCTCACCAGCAAGACCCAGCAGGCTAATCGCCAAGATCCTCCCCAGGTCCCGCAGAACTTTCTGGGCTGTAGCCTTCAGCTGCTCAGCCAACTGCTTGGCTCTGGTTACTGTGGAAACCTCATCAGCATCACCAGCTAATGACCTCTCTTCTTCATCTTCCTCTCCTGTTGCCTCTTCTTCATTATCATCATCACAGTCACTGTTATCATCATCCCCAACGTCTTCTGTGTCGTCTGTTGAATTATGTTCTAGCTATGATGTGTAGGAATGAAAAGAAAGACATGCTTTGTAAATTACATCACCCAGAGGATTCCTTCGGTTACAGGAGTAGTGCTGGAGCTAATATCCTACACTTTATTTCTGCGGACACATTCTCAGCTCACTGTGTGATTATCTACTGATGTAAAAATCTGATGAAATAAATGTCGAAATCTGAATATATATTACTGTGCAAAAAGTCTTGAGCCAATCCTTATTTCATGATGTTTTGTAATGCTTTCTGGGTGCATTTCAGAGGTTTTCTTTAGACATCGGCTGCTTACAAAAGAACGCATCTTTCATATCTTGACCTGGTGCGTTGTAACAATATGTGGCAAGTGGACAAACATACGGCAAAAGTAAAGGTGTGAGGCCTAAAAAATAAAAACTGCAGTAGATGAACAGTATCTGAAACTCGTGTACTGTTCACTGAAGTCTCAGAGAAATGGTCTGGGTAAAAAGGAAGGAATTCTTAACCTCTTAAATGTGGACATCACATTTCAGGTTGTTAGACCACAATAGAAAATGTTACACATATAGGTGTGAACATGTTCCCATGTTTGAAGTAGCAGCTTTGGACCGAAAGTTTTCATGTTTTATGCGACGTTCAGAAATCTTTTACTTTTTTTTACTTTGTTACATCTTCCTGCAACTGTTAGCAGCACCTCAAATTAGCTATATTGCTCAAAGGGGCACAACTGTTGTTTCTCTTTTTGTTTTTGTACTCAGGAAAAATGCTGCTGTGTTCAGACAACAAAGAGTTTTGCACAACATCACCAGAAACGACATCAGGTAAAAAGATGATTCTTTGTTTTTTCATTCATCGGGTCCGAATCAGCCCAAATCGCAAAGAGATTTAAAATTGCATGGCGTGAAAGAGTTCGGGTCTTAGGAGTTTAAGGAAGGAAACGAAAACAATAGGCAGAGTTACGCCAATCACAGAAGAACCAGGTGAAAATCAGTGGCAACAAGTCTGATGGATTGATGAATACACATTTAAAAAGTTTGGTTCAAATTGTTATGGTTGGTCAGGAGAGATCCAACAGTGAGTCTACAGCCATCTGTAAAACATGGTGGAGGCGCCGTCATGGTTTGAGGCTCAATTTCAAGTACCATCATATTTTGATCCAACCTGCAATGCCATGTGGAAAGCATCTGACATGATGCTGTCATGTCAGCTTATTTTTCAACATGACATTGGTCCCAAACACAGCATTCCTGAAAAAACACACACTCTCGGGTATGGACTGTCCTCCCAGAGCCCCCCTATTCACATTCAGAAGCAGGTGATTTCTCCCACACCACCTCACTAAACCATCCACTCCTCCCCCTGTTCTTAATTAATACATGTAACCACTGCAGAATTATTAGGGTGTTTCTGTAGATGGCATGACCTGTAGTGAAGATCTGAGGCATCGAGATGATCGGGACTGGAGACGGCACTGTGAGACGCTCCTGCACTGCACCCAAACAAGTGTGTAGCAGAGAGCTGAACCTAAACCTGTTGAATGAATGGCTCTTCACCCCCTCCAGGCTGCCCACTGCAGTGATGGCTGTCCATCTGTCACCTTAAACCCAGTGATTTTCTTCACTCCACCCATCCCTCCTGTTGTTCTGCTCGAGTTTGCCCTCGAGCTTCCTTCTGTAGGAATTCTTGCATTTCTGTGAATTCACCCGCAGCCCGTTCTGCACTTTCCAGTTCTTCCCTGCCCCCAGACCTGAAAGCTACGGAAGAGGATTAGGGCCACTGTTTTTTTCTTCTTTTCCAGAATTCTCAGATTAAAGTCAGAATTCTGACTTTTTCCAGAGACCTTAATCCTCCTCTGTAGAAGCCAGCCTTCTTTTAATTAGGCTTTTTTTTTTTCAGATCACCAGTGATTTAAGGCTTATTGTTCTCAAAGAAGAAAGTAGTCCTTGCTAGTAAGATTATGTATTTACAACATGTGTTACACTTCTCAATAAGATGAAAGGAACATGTATTCAGAGCACAGCATCAAGTCAGTTAAACCTCTGGGACACTGAGTTGTTAGTGAGCAACAATGAGATCAACAATGAGATGTCCCCCCTTAGATTTGTAAGATTTTACTTGAAAACTCAAAAACTGTGGCGTTATTTTTGTGCCTCTATTCTGAGCGCAGTAAATAATTTGCAAGAACAAATGCTGTATTTTGAGAAGAAAAGTTTAATTTGTGCAAACAAAATTCATTTCTGTGTGCAAGAAATGAATTTCAGTGTTGGCTATTATCCATCCACACACACAATAACAGCCCCTGTCGCTCAGATCACACATCTGCTCTCAGTGTGCAAAAATTCTGACTGGCTGGAAAATAATTATAGTTATAGAAAAAAATAAAGTTTAAGTAGACTTCAGAAATAGAATAAATGATAAGAAAACTGCCTGTGCTGTAGAATCAAGGTGGTCATACCAAATATTGACGTTCCAGGTAGTAAGAATTGCACACCCCTCGTCTTTGCCTTATCTGCTGTATTTGTTTGTATGTTTGACAATGTTTTGATAAATTGCTGTACCCATTACCCATTTTTCTAGCAACATATAAAGAATTGAAAGCTGTCTCTGTTAGGATGCCTGGGTCATCGACCCAGGGTTTTTGAGTTTATGATATTATTTATACTGTCTAGTTTTTGGTTTCTTTGAGTTCTGTCTTATGGCTTAGGTCTCTGTCTTCTTTAGTTGCTCTGTCTCCCCTATCACCTGCATCCCCTTGTCTAGTTCGCGTCTATGTGTATCTTAAGTTCCTATATCCCCGTGTTCAGTCAGTGTTTGTGTCTGCCCTGTTCCCACGTCTCTGTTCCCTTTGTAGTGCCTGCATATGAGCCTGTCTCTTTGTTCAGTCTGTGTTATGCATTTCCTGTTTTACTTTGAAGGTCTGTGTCTTATCTCAGTGTGTTCAGGTTACGCTTCTTTGGTCTCGTCAGTTCTGATTTGTCCCAGCTGTGTTTCCCTCCTGTTACCCATTCCCTGATTGCTCCCTCTGTGTATTTAAGCCCAGTGTTTCTCTGTGTCGCGATCTACCGTTTACTTTGCTGTGTGTTTTGTCAGTCCACCGGTGTTAGTTTATTTTCAGTTTTTCCCAGTTATGTTATGTTTGCGTTCAGCATTAAAGCTGTTTTGGTTTAAGTTTGTCTCCGGAGTCTGCATCTTGGGTCCTATTCCTGTTTGCACACAGCCGTCACCTAACAGTCTCAAGACTTTTGAGTAGTACTGTACTCGAGGAATTGGTTTCACTGAGTAATATCCATGCACTTGATCTGGTGAGGCACGGATTAGCACACTCAGTTGTGTGTGAGTATCAACAATTTGTAAGAGGACTTCATTTTTCACACAGTCTACTTCAGCTTTTGATTAAAAAATGACGTGTTATTGTTCCTCTGAGGTTGTATTTCAATCATTTTAGAACCTGCTATGATGCTAAAAGACAAAAAACAACAACACAGTTTTGTTTTGACCTTCTCCTTGCTGCATGCACTAGTGATTGTCCATCTACCATATATAGTTTTTATGTGTAATTTTGTGACTTCTTTGATTTCAGCACAACCACACTGCTGGTTTCCTGTCATAAAGATACACATTTAAACATATGCAAAGAGACTCACCGATGTAATGTTGGCAGCAGCCACCATTTCTCTGTTCCTGACCAATCTGCTGCAGAGGATGACTGTTACCAATGCAAGTATACACACACCAAGGTCTGGGCACAGGAGACGTGCCACTTTCCAAGGGTCTTCCAAGGGAAGCCTATGACACACGTACACATGCAAGGCTGTTACAATTATAGGATAAATAAAGTATATCTCATTTTATCTCAACTCATGTAAAACATTTCAGAGATATCATACACAAAATATATCCACATTGCATGGTGGATGTATGGATACCATTACAATCCAGAGTTCTGTTGGGAACACTTGATTTATTCAAATGAGTGAATGAATAGTGGCATTGTAAAGCGCTTTGGGTGCCTTGAAAAGCGCTATATAAATCCAATCCATTATTATTATTATTAAATGTTATTTGACACATTACTGCAAATCAAGCAAAAAGTTAGATACGTGGCTAATAGAAGACCAAATAAATACAGAATGCTAAAAGATGAATGTATACAGGCAATAGTGAATTTAAGGTTGCACTCGTGCAAATAGATTTAAGGTCGCCTCCTGCCAAGTTCATACTAATCGAATCAGTTTAATCTGCAGCTTTACAAAAACAGCATATGGCCCATGTGACATAGATGCACACTGACAGGAAGAAGGTGCTCTGGTCCCTAATCGTTATCATAGCGTGAGTTTGGGAAAGCACAAAAAGTTCGTAGAAGCTTTGCAACTTCTCCAAGACGTTAGTTACCAAGGACCTTGAAGACCTGTGTGCAATTCTAACAATGGGAATAAGGTTGATTAAGATGGTTTAAATGCAAAAGGCGCTTTCATTAAAGTAAACTGAATTAAATGTGATTTAATGTACAGCTCTATGTTCAAATGAAAAAGTATTAATGGCAGTGTTTTAAAATAAGCATCTTCATGTCAGTATTTTCTTCCTCAGGTGTCTATTCAGTTCAATTTATTTTTAATTCTCTTATTTATATAGTGTAAAACTTACAACAACTTTCATCTAAAGGTGCTAAAATAATACAGAGAAAGGCCAAACAATCCTGTGACCCCCCGGTGAGCAAGTGCAAAGGAAAAAATAACTTTTCACAAAGAAACATGTGTGAGAACCAGGCTCAGGGAGGAGGCAGCCCTCTCCACCACTGGCTGAGGGTGAGGAGACAAGGAGAGAGCGGTGGGAGGCTTTGCATTTACTTGTAGGCTACATTTACCTACTATTTCCCACAATCAGCCCATCAGTGACACTGGCAGGGATACATGGGGCAACTCATGGAATTAGATACATAGTTACATACCTTGACAGTCCTATATGTCTGCTTATGGTATTCCATTGTGAACAGTTATCACCTATTGCAGTGTTGAGAGGAGGATATGTGTATAGTACTGTCTGGAAGCAGATATGAGCCAGTACAAATAGCAGACTGGTGCAGAATATTGCTCTGATAAAGCGTCCTGTGTGACCTAAAAGGCAAAGACAGGAGAGATACAGAAACGGTTAAATGCAGCATAAATAAAACCAAGATAAATAAATAAATCTTTATTTTACAGACATGGAATAAGTATATGCAAGACACTGAATCCTGAACTGCCCCCAGTGTGACTGAGTGTGTGACTGAGTGTGTGTGAATGTTAGAAGATCCTTGTAAATCATCTCAATTTCACTGTTCTTCAGGTTACCTTTATTTGGCAATAGCTTTATTGCGATGTCTGATGTGTTTGGTTTCTTTTTTGTACCTGTTCATTTGAAGGACCAAAGTGTTTTGGTCCTTCAAATGAAAGTGCTTACGCTGCATCCACACTGGAAGCAATTTGTGCGTCAGCCATCGTTCTGAAGCTGATAGCTGGTCATTTGTGGACATTTGGGCTCTAGAGGACTAGCTGACCCTCTAATGCGTTTACTACCAAGTCAATCATTAGTGTACTTCACTCTCATTGGTAGTCACTTCAGCCTGGTTCCTGCCCATGCCCACACTTCCCAGTGTCAGTGATTATTTCGCCCTTTATTTGCTTGAAGACATCATTGACTTTCTGTAGTCTCTGACTGCCACATGACTGCAAACGACTCCCAGTGTGCACACAGCTGTAGACATTGGATTCATTACTGATTCATTACTCAACCTTCAGAATTCAAAGACATCCCAAAATCAAAATGACAAATGATGTGGCAGGCGTGTTCATTTTGCTGAAGTTTCATTATAAGAAATGCTACTCAGTAGTTTCTCCGCGTGCTAAATGTTTGACACCATTTCTATTTGACAATATATACGAATATCATCGTCATACATTTGAAGACCATCTCCACAACACACAGGCGGTAAATCATGGATATACAGGGAAAAGAGAAGAGGGCCCAGAATGATTCTTAAGGAAGGCCTGTATGTAAACAAAGCACTCGACTGCTCTCACAAACTACAGGATGAAATCACTCAACTCGCTAAAGACAAAATTATATCATAAAAAATGGCAACAATACAATGTTTGATCAAATGGATACTAATGGACAGCTAGAGTGAGTCATGGACAGACACAGAACAGAATAAAGTCAAAAACATTTCAGTCACAGAGCTTCTTGCTTTACATTGTAAGGTTTAAAAAAGAATAACATCATAAATAGGCCACTGCTTTTCTCCTGAACTGAAAAAGTCAAAATCACGCACCCCAGAACAAGAACCTCCAAACCCTATGAAGTCATCTTAACTACTGCCATGAAAACTATGTTTTTAAACCGGAAATCGAACAGGATATGAACCAGTGGATTCTTTTTTCACTAAACGCATGACATTAAGGACAAGAACTTCTCACCACAGGAATAATATTTGCCACTGATTGGCTGGTCAGTAGCATTACTTGATGAATCATGAGAACAAAAATGGTCCTAAGCTCCGCATAGTGACCAAAACAACGAGCTCGTGGACACAAGCGTGACATCACGTCTGACACTGTGGTCAGCAGCACAGGAGCACCACAGGGAACTGTGCTGTCCCCTCTTCTCTTCACCCTGTACACCTCTGACTTCTGCTACAACTCTGAATTATGCCACATTCAGAAGTTTGCAGATGACACAGCCATCATGGGGTGTATCTGGGATGATCAGGAAGAGGAGTACAGAAGTCTGGTGAGGAACTTTGTCGCATGGAGTCACACAAACCACCTGCAACTCAACACCTCAAAGACTAAGGAACTGGTTGTGGACTTCGGGAGGTCCAGAGAAGGTCCACTGCCGGTTCAGATAGAGGGGGAGGAGGTGGAGGTGGTCAACAAGTACAAGTACCTCGGGCTGTGGGTGGACAATAAACTGGACTGGTCATGCAACACAGAGCACCTGTATAAAAAAGCCCAAAGCCGACTGTACTTCCTCAGGAGGCTGAGGTCTTTTAACATCTGCAGGAAGCTCCTGAGGATGTTTTACCAGTCGGTGGTTGCTGGAGTACTTTTCTATGCTGTGGTGTGCTGGGGGAGCAGCACAGCAAAGAGGGACTCATCCAGGCTGGAGAAACTGATCAGGAGGGCTAGCTCTGTGGTCGGCATGAAGCTGGACACTCTGGTGACAGTGGCAGAGAAAAGGACATTAAAGAAACTGCTGGACATTATGGACAATGCCAGGCATCCTCTGCACACGGCCATTAACAACCAGAAGAGTCTGTTCAGTGACAGGTTGCTTCTCCCAAAGACAAGAACTAACAGACTTAAAAACTCCTTTGTCCCACACGCCATCAGACTGTTTAACTCCTCTCTGGAGGGGAGAGGGAGGGGAAACAGGAGGACAAAGGAGGGGGGAACAACTAAGCTGTAGTGCCTCTTCACCTCACTGTACAATACCTTTTGTGCAATACTTTTGTAAATAGTCAACAGTGCAATAGACTCAATACTTGAAATGTGCAATTCACTTGTATTTTTATTTTTTATTCCTATTTATTCTATTTATCCCCTTTGTATATTTTATTTATATTTGTCTCTGTATTTATGTGTGTGTGTGTGTGTGTGTGTGTGTGTGTGTGTGTGTGTGTGTGTGTGTGTGTGTGTATTATATATATATATATATATAATATTCTGTAACTCTGTAACTTCTGTCGGTGCTGTGCTTTTTTGGAAATCGAATTTCCCAGAGGAACCCACCCGAGGGATTAATAAAGTTCTATCTAATCTAATCTAATCTAAGCGTGAAAAGCAGCTTTCACAGGGTGGCTGGCCTCTCCCTTACACACCGGGTGAGGAGCTCGGCCATTCAGAAGGGGCTCAGAGTGGAGCCGCCACGTCTCCACATCAAAAGGAGCCAGCTGAACAGACCCAGGATACAGTGCAGCGATTAAACCTCTCGGCTATCCTGGGAACACCCTGGCGTTCCTTGGATAAGCTAGAAAGAAGGCTCCTGCCCTCGCGGCCCGGATGGATGGACGGCTTAAAGAAAAGCAGGTTTCAAATGTCGGACCTGAAAACACAGATGGTCTTACCTTTGATGGTGTGTTTGTTGGGACACAGGAACCACGGTAAGAGCAGCAGGTACAAGAAGTAAACCAATGACAGGATGTTGAGGCGAAAAAGACAAGCTGCAAAGACAGAAACAGCGCAGTCAAACAGCAGTGTGGGCACATCTTTACACAGATCATCTTACTATGGAATCATCTCAGGAAAAACGATTCTGATAAATATTCAAATTATACCCATATTTGAACTGGATTTTGATGTAATGTCAGGTCTGGATTTCAGAGAGAAACCTTTTACACGTGATCATATTGTTTTTACTCATCAAACAATCAACATGTTATTAAAGTGAAAACTTTACGCTTTAATTCAAGAGGTTTAACAAAACGATCACATTAACTGCTTATGAATTACGGCCATTTGTCTTAACCTGAAACACATTTTGGAATCACTTTGCTCACTTTAAGTTGTTGCCTGCTGTCTCAGGCCTTTTCTGTGTTACTGAGCTTTCTTTGCAGAAACAGGCAACACAGTTGATTTAGCCACTTTTATTTTTTATTTTCAAAACAAAGTGGAGTATAACACATAGTACATCAAAAACAAAACATCCAGATATGCCCCAAACAAACAGACAAAAAGCACATGGGGAGAGAAGGCAACAATGTCATACGTAGAACTCAACAGGAAATAAAACACAGCACTCAAGCCTCTAAAGTCTGGTTGAAGAGGCTTCATAAAATTGACCCACTCGCACCATAGCTTGGCAAAAACATTCTTCTTAAGACGTATTGAGAATGTAATTGAGTCATTCACACTGTCCCTGCAATCTGACATAGTGGGGGGCGGAGCCAGCATCTTGTAACTGCGTTCTTGGCACAAGTATTATAAAAAGATATTCATTTCTCATGTCCTGCAGATGATCACGATCAGTTAGGAATATTGTCGAGAATTGCAAAGGTATATTATTCACCTTAAACATGGTGATTAAGGCTTTGACTCTTTTTTCTTCTTTGCTGAGTATTTTCAGCCCACTGGTGGGGGCATACTTTACTTGCACCAAGACCTCTGTGAATCTGCTGGAGTTACAGTGAAAAGCTACCAGATTCAACACTCGTGAATAGCTTTGCAATACCTTCGTTACATTCTTAGATTCAAAGCTGAATTACTTCAGTTAGCTTGTTTGAATCTCCTGATGTGGTGTATAGTTAGAAACAAAATGCAAATACTCAGATAACAACTAAAGCATTATCATAATGACTGTTGAGCAGCAAGGCTTTATTCTTTATAACGAGACTATTCATAACCAAAAAAAGCCCTCAGCGTTTAAACAATAGCTGCATATGTACTGAAAAAACTAATTCAGCTGAGAACCAGTTGTGTTTGTTTTATCAAAGCTGTGTGTTACAAAGAAGAGGAGAGAGAGACGGGTTTGACAGTGAAGATGAAATAAGCAGAGGTAGTTAAGGTAGATGACTTTAAGTACTGTTGTTTACTATCAAAAGCAAGGACCGTGTACAAGAGAGATGAAGAAGAGCGCAAACAGGGTGGAGTGGGTGGAGGCGAGTGTTAGGGATGCTTTGTTACAGAGGGATAGCAGCAAAACGGTAAAGGGACTACTCTCCTCTGACAGCGCACAGCCCTGTTTACCCTCACCAGGGTGGCCTTGGGGTCAAGCACCCCTCCTTCACCCACACCCGGTAACAGCAGCTCACCTCTAAATCCATGCATCCTGTAACTAATTAGGTTCAAATTTAGCAGCCTGGAAAAATAGGCTCCAAAGTCCTGTTCATTTTTAAGGCTAGAGTAACCTGTAAGAACCCTGAGAGTGATGTAATAATAATAATACACAAAGCTAAAGCTGATCTCGAGAGGAGAGAGTGGGAACACCTTGGCCACCAACACCATCATCTCTGCTGCATGTAGATACATGTTGATAGGAAGGGAGCCAATTCCTCGGAATAATCCAACAAGGCAAGAATGAGCAGAGAAACAGAAAAAAATTACAAATCCAATTTGTGCGTCCACAGTGTTCGGGTGGGAGTTGCTCGTCTTGCAATTATTGCTGTAATTAATCCCAGGGAACTAGGGATCCAATTTTTATTTATTTATTTTTCCTTTGCCCCCAGTTGCCAGCCAGAGCCTCCTTCAGCACCCTCGAATAGAATTTCCCATTAATTGGATGATAATTGGAGCATACTCTCTGGTCCACCTGTTTGAAGACTGGAGCCACCATTTTCAAACAAAGGGGACCCCAGAGGCTCGATCCAGACCTCCACGAGACACTACACTGGTGCAAGAAAGGCCCACGCAGTCTGGAGCCGGGGTGCCAAACTCATTTTACATCACAGGCCACATACAGCGCACTCTGACCTTAGGTGGGCCGGACCAGTGAGACTCCCTTTACTGTTTTGTTTTTTAACCGTAATTGTAAAAAAACAATTTAAGTAGAAAGTTAAAAAGAAACTTTTGTGTCATTTAATTGTTTATTGCTTCATTACTTTGTGTAGTATGAATGGCCATAAGGAAGGTTTTTATCAGTAGGAAAAGCTGATGCATCGTCTGCTCGTTTGTGGTGAGCAGCAAATCAAACAGTTCAGAGTTCAGGCCTGTGAGACTCATGTAGACACTCAGACACATCCTGTGTCTGCCATTCAAAGACACTTTGGATGAGGTTTATTTTATGTAGTATTCAAGTCTTTTTCAAGGAAGCATTCTTTCATTCAGCCTTATTTTATCCATTTACTATTACCACGGAGAACAGACGTGAAGTTTAAGGCCTGGAAGTTTGAAACCTTTCGTCCTCCACAAAAGACAATGGCTGAAGGTAAAACAGGCACCAGCCAGCTCCTAGTTTGATCAGTTCTGCAGTCAGCTCAGAAGAACAGTGATATCGACCAGGGGTTTTAAGCTTTGTGATTGTTAGTGTGTTCTGTTCTGCTTATCCCTTTTAGGCTCGCGGGGGCCTGGAGCCTCTCCCTGCTGTCTTAGGATAAGAAGCAGAGTGCACCCTGGACAGGCTGACACACAGAGACAGACAACCATTCACTCCCATTGCCTGTGGTAACTCTATCATTTAGAGTCACCAATTAACCTAGCCCCACTAACTGCATGTCTTTGGACTGTGGCAGGAAGCCGGAGTACCCGGAGAGAACCCACACAAACACAGGGAGAACATGCACAGCAAGACCTCGGCCTGAAGGTGGAACTGGACTCAGGACCTTCTGATTGCCTGCATGTATGTTATAACAGAATATTCATGCTGGTGCCATTTCCATCTTTTTATTTTCGATTGTCTTTTAAGTTCTTGTGTTTTTAGGGATTTTGCATGTGTTTGGTTTTATTTGTTTCATATTTGTTGTGCAAACTCTGAACTCTCTTAGTTTTGTCATGTTGTCATAAGAATTTTCTGGCTAGCGCCTCGCCCAGCCCTGTGAGTAACCTGTTTTTCCTCGGTGTTGGGCAACAGTAGTTCATTAGGGGAGTGTGTAAGATCAGCAGTGGCTGTACGTGGCTGGGTAATGTCACCATTGTCTATTCTTTAGAGCTGCTGACCGAGCAACCCTAGAAGCGGCATCAGGAGGGAGCGGCTACAATCTGCTCAGCTGAGACTCACTATTCAGAGCTGAGAAGAACCCGAACAGTCACTGAATTTAGCACTTAGACAAATATTGGACTGTCTGGTAATTAACAGCTTGCTGGACAGTATTTTTATTGTTGTCTTGACTGTACAAGTTTCCTCTGTGCTCATTGTTTAAATTCTTCTCCCTGGTGGTTGTTTTTGAGACCACAATAACTGCTATTTTCAGATCTGTGTTTTATTTAGAGGCACCTCTATTCTTACTTTATGTGAATTTATCGAGGGGGAATCAGTTTATTTTCTTTAAGAAAGGATCTGCTCCATTCTCTGTTCCCTGGCTGTCACGCTGCCCTCCCCTGTGGAACCGATGGCTCGTTCAAACCTAGCTGGTGTTGTTGCAGGACACACAAAATTGTGTCACTAGTGGGATGTTGTGTTGGTTAGCTTTCTTTTTTGAGAAACCGACAATCACTGGTCTCGCCCCACACCCATTATCATTATCTAGTTTTGTATATACAAGTTATAAGGGCTCAAAAATGCTTGTAAAAGTAAGTTGCTCAGTGGTTCAGGGAGCAGTGCCAACTGGGCTAATTGGCTGCCACTCATTTGCTAATCAGCCTCGTCCCAGTAGCACACCGGGACCTGGAGGAGTTGCACACATGTCAGGCGGTCAATCACACTGTGGACTGTGCAAAAAACTCTGAGTTTGCATTACAGTGTGCACTTTGCTACACCAGCATACAGAATCAACAGTGTATCTACATGTGTCGAGAGAATGGGTAGAAAGTCTGGCTGCACAATGAAAAAGCTCCACATTTCTAACACCCTTAAATACTTTGACAGCCTGTATATAGAACAGTTTTCATAATACGAAGTTAGCTGGAGGCACTCACTGATTTCCTGTTAGATTAGTCACATACATGCTGGACTTTAAGCGCAGCTTTTGTCACTTTAAGTTCAAATCTGACTTAAAGCCCCAAACTCTTTACTCATCAAACTATTAAAAACAGCCAATACCAATCAAACCTGGCCGAGATCCTTGGTGTCCACGCCCAATCATCAGAATAGATCTTTTTCAAAGGTAAATAGTTGGAAAGATAAGTGTAGCCTTTTGGCAACATATGAACTATATTAATCCATTCGCCTCTAGAAAGTTCTGTAGATTTACTTGTTACATTTGTTAAAGTCTTAAAGATAGAAGAAATGATGAAAACAGGCAGTACTTCACAAGAAATTTAATAAAAATAAGGAAAATTGCACGACAGGTTTAAAATTTTATCAGCTTCTAAAAGCTGATACAACTTCTATATAACTTACATCGTGCTATCAAAATTGTCTGGAACAACATAGATCCACACCCAGTGGATCTATGTCTACACCTACTGTATGAATATTCACATACAGGACAAACTCTGCATGGAGGAGCTCCACCCTGCTGCCCAGTAAAACTTCAGACCCGCCCAAAATGATGTCTCTTGACAAACATGATAACACTCGTTAGGCCCACAGGCAGCATCTATCTCTCACTAGCACTCAGAACAAACCCGACAGACAGAGGGTACGTCCAGTGTTCCAACACAAAGCACTTCCTTTTGTTCATTCTCTGATAAAACTTATACATAAATACATACGCTTCAGGTCCACCATGGTGCAGTTATACTTGCATTTTTTCATAATAAGGTAAGAGGCTACTCAAGTACTACTGTCAGTACTACATGATAGTAACAATATAGTATTGCTGGTCCATTCACACTACCATGAATGTATGTTTCACTCGTTGCACTTTCTAAGAAACAAATATAGCCGTCTCTGGTTTGATGTTTCGTTGGTGGGTTAGAGCTCTGCTCCCTCTTTGCTATCCTTTTCTTTGTTATAATGAAAAAAATAAGATATTATGATTAAAAATGAAAAGTCTAGTTAAGCATATTTTATTTTTTTCTTGCTTCTAATACTCATTATCCCACAGCTGTTTCTTTTTTTTAGATTGAGTTGATTTAATATAGATCCATCTATAGCTGCTCTTTGAAAGAGCTAAGAGCTTTACTTTTCACTTCCTCCATGTAAAGGTTTGCCATACTGGGTGACACTGGGGGGCCTATAGCACATCCATGTTTTTGTCTGTAGAAACCCTTGTTGTATTTAAAGTGTGCAGTGGTAAGGCAGAGACTGGGGTAAACCCACTTCTGTTTTCTAAGGAGCTGTCTTGCTGTAGTCATTTTCTGACAGTCTCCACTGCCTTGGTTCAATTCAATTCAATTCAATTTTATTTATATAGCGCCAAATCACAACAAAAGTCGCCTCAAGGCGCTTCATAGATACAGAGAAAAACCCAACAATCATATGACCCCCTATGAGCAAGCACTTTGGCGACAGTGGGAAGGAAAAACTCCCTTTTAACAGGAAGAAACCTCCGGCAGAACCAGGCTCAGGGAGGGGCGGCCATCTGCTGCGACCGGTTGGGGTGAGAGAAGGAAGACAGGATAAAGACATGCTGTGGAAGAGAGACAGAGGTTAATAACAGATATGATTCAATGCAGAGAGGTCTATTAATACATAGTGAGTGAGAAAGGTGACTGGAAAGGAAAAACTCAATGCATCATGGGAATCCCCCGGCAGCCTACATCTATTGCAGCATAACAAAGGGAGGATTCAGGGTCACCTGGTCCAGCCCTAACTATATGCTTTAGAAAAAAGGAAAGTTTTAAGCCTAATCTTAAAAGTAGAGATAGTGTCTGTCTCCCGAATCCAAACTGGAAGCTGGTTCCACAGAAGAGGGGCCTGAAAACTGAAGGCTCTCCCTCCCATTCTACTTTTAAATACTCTAGGAACAACAAGTAGGCCTGCAGAGCGAGAGCGGAGCGCTCTAATAGGGTGATATGGTACTACAAGGTCATTAAGATAAGATGGGGCCTGATTATTTAAGACCTTGTATGTGAGGAGCAGGATTTTGAATTCAATTCTGGATTTAACAGGAAGCCAATGAAGGGAAGCCAAAACAGGAGAAATATGCTCTCTCTTTCTAGTCCCTGTCAGTACTCTTGCTGCAGCATTTTGGATTAGCTGAAGGCTTTTCAGTGAGTTTTTTGGACATCCTGATAATAATGAATTACAGTAGTCCAGCCTGGAAGTAATAAATGCACGAACTAGTTTTTCAGCGTCACTCTGAGACAGGATATTTCTAATTTTAGAGATGTTGCGCAAATGGAAGAAAGCAGTCTTACATATTTGTTTAATATGTGCGTTGAAGGACATGTCCTGGTCAAAAATGACTCCAAGGTTCCTCACAGCGTTACTGGAGGCCAAGGTAATGCCATCCAGAGTAAGAATCTGATTAGATACCATATTTCTAAGATTTTCAGGGCCGAGTACAATAACCTCAGTTTTATCTGAATTAAGAAGCAGAAAGTTAGCGGCCATCCAGGTCTTTATGTCTTTAAGACATTCCTGCAGTTTAACTAATTGGTGTGTGTTATCTGGCTTCATGGACAGATAGAGCTGGGTGTCATCTGCATAGCAGTGTAAATGTATGCTATGTCTTCTAATGATGCTGCCTAAGGGAAGCATGTATAATGTAAACAGAATTGGTCCTAGCACTGAACCCTGTGGAACTCCATAATTAACCTCAGTGTGTGAAGAGGACTCTCCATTTACATGAACAAATTGGAGTCTATTAGATAGATATGATACAAACCACTGCAGTGCAGTACCTGTAATACCTACAGCATGTTCTAATCGCTCTAATAGGATATTATGATCAACAGTATCGAACGCTGCACTGAGGTCTAGCAGGACAAGCACAGAGATGAGTCCACTGTCAGAGGCCATAAGAAGATCATTTGTAACCTTCACTAAAGCTGTTTCTGTGCTGTGCTGAGCTCTGAAACCTGACTGAAACTCTTCAATAAACCATTCTTCTGCAGATGATCTGTTAGCTGTTTGACAACTACTCTTTCAAGGATTTTTGATATGAAAGGAAGGTTGGAGATTGGCCTATAATTAGCTAAGACTGCTGGGTCTAGAGATTCTTTTTGAGTAAAGGTTTAACTACAGCCAGCTTGAAGGCCTGTGGTACATAGCCGATTATTAGAGATAGGTTGATCATATTTAAGATCGAAGAATTAATTAATGGCAGGACTTCTTTGAGCAGTTTTGTAGGAATGGGGTCTAAAAGACACGTTGATGGTTTGGAGGAAGTAATTATTGAAGTTAACTCAGAAAGATCAATTGGAGAAAGAGAGTCTAACTTAATATCAATGGTACTAAGAGTAGCTGTAGATAATATTACATCTGTGGGATGATTATTGGTAATTTTTTCTCTAATGATAAAAATTTTATTTGTGAAGAAGTTCATGAAGTCATTACTAGTTAACGTTAAAGGGATTGTTGGCTCAAAAGAGCTCTGACTTTTTGTCAGACTGGCTACAGAGCTGAAGAGAAACCTGGGGTTGTTCTTATTTTCTTCAATCAGTGATGAATAGTAAGATGTTCTGGCTTTGCGGAGGGCTTTCTTATAAAGCAGCAAACTATTTCTCCAGGCTAAATGATGATCCTCTAGATTTGTGACACGCCATTTCCTCTCCAGATTACGAGTCATCTGCTTTAGGGTACGTGTTTCAGAATTATACCACGGAGTCAGGTACTTCTGATTTGAGGCCTTAGTTTTCACAGGAGCTACAGTATCCAGAGTCGTACGTAGTGAGGAGGTGAAATTATTAACAAGATAATCGACCTCTGTTGGGGTAGCGTTCAGATAGCTACTCTGCTCTGTGTTGGTACAGGGCATTGGAGATGATAACAGTGGGTGGATTATATTCTTAAACTTAGTTACAGTGCTTTCAGAAAGACTGGTTGTAGGGATACAAGTGAAAAAGGAGACCACATCCAACGACACAGTGGTTTCATCTGGATCCAGTGTACGTTTTTGGACTTCTCTCATCTGAGAAGCTTCTTCAGTTCTAAAGTGAAGGTCAGACGCCAACTAGGGAGAAACTACAGTGGGGCAAAAAAGTATTTAGTCAGCCACCGATTGTGCAAGTTCCCCCACTTAAAATGATGACAGAGGTCAGTAATTTGCACCAGAGGTACACTTCAACTGTGAGAGACAGAATGTGAAAAAAAAATCCATGAATCCACATGGTAGGATTTGTAAAGAATTTATTCGTAAATCAGGGTGGAAAATAAGTATTTGGTCACCTCAAACAAGGAAAATCTCTGGCTCTCACAGACCTGTAACGTCTTCTGTAAGAAGCTTTTCTGTCCCCCACTCGTTACCTGTATGAATGGCACCTGTTTGAACTCATCATCTGTATAAAAGACACCTGTCCACAGCCTCAAACAGTCAGACTCCAAACTCCGCCATGGCCAAGACCAAAGAGCTTTCGAAGGACACCAGGAAAAGTATTGTAGACCTGCACCAGACTGGGAAGAGTGAATCTACAATAGGCAAGCAGCTTGGTGTGAAAAAATCAACTGTGGGAGCAATCATCAGAAAATGGAAGACATACAAGACCACTGATAATCTCCCTCGATCTGGGGCTCCACGCAAGATCTCATCCCGTGGGGTCAAAATGATCATGAGAACGGTGAGCAAAGATCCCAGAACCACACGGGGGGACCTGGTGAATGACCTGCAGAGAGCTGGGACCAAAGTAACAAAGGTCACCATCAGTAACACACTACAACGGCAGGGAATCAAATCCCGCAGTGCCAGACGTGTTCCGCTGCTGAAGCCAGTGCATGTCCAGGCCCGTCTGAAGTTTGCCAGAGAGCACATGGATGATACAGCAGAGGATTGGGAGAATGTCATGTGGTCAGATGAAACCAAAGTAGAACTTTTTGGTATAAACTCAACTCGTCGTGTTTGGAGGAAGAAGAATACTGAGTTGCATCCCAAGAACACCATACCTACTGTGAAGCATGGGGGTGGAAACATCATGCTATGGGGCTGTTTTTCTGCCAAGGGGACAGGACGACTGATCCGTGTTAAGGACAGAATGAATGGGGCCATGTATCGTGAGATTTTGAGCCAAAACCTCCTTCCATCAGTGAGAACTTTGAAGATGAAACGAGGCTGGGTCTTCCAACATGACAATGATCCAAAACACACCATCCGGGCAACAAAGGAGTGGCTCCGTAAGAAGCATTTGAAAGTCCTGGAGTGGCCTAGCCAGTCTCCAGACCTCAACCCCATAGAAAATCTGTGGTGGGAGTTGAAAGTCCGTGTTGCTCTGCGACAGCCCCAAAACATCACTGCTCTCGAGAAGATCTGCATGGAGGAATGGGCCAAAATACCAGCTACTGTGTGTGCAAACCTGGTAAAGACCTATAGTAAACGTTTGACCTCTGTTATTGCCAACAAAGGTTATGTTACAAAGTATTGAGTTGTATTTTTGTTATTGACCAAATACTTATTTTCCACCCTGATTTACCAATAAATTCTTTACAAATCCTACCATGTGGATTCATGGATTTTTTTTCACATTCTGTCTCTCACAGTTGAAGTGTACCTCTGGTGCAAATTACTGACCTCTGTCATCATTTTAGGTGGGGGAACTTGCACAATCGGTGGCTGACTAAATACTTTTTTGCCCAAGATTGTCATCCCTTTGAAACCAGGTTTATTGGAGAAACTCAGAGACTCCTAATCTTCTCCAAGCACGACATCCCAGTGCACTCAGAGCCAGCCGCACACTCAGGCATGAACTGGTTCATCCCAAGGACAAAACCTGGAAACAAGCTAAAAAACATAGTGTATGCTGTGCAGCGCAGCGAGGAGCGCTCGGACCTCTGCACCGGACAAACCGAACAGCCACTCAATAAAGCTATGTCTGCAGGACACGATGGACAAGACAACAGGACAAGTCAGAACTTTTAATGCAAACTAAGAGTGTGAACAGACTTGCATATAATCACTCTGTCACAGCTACTGACTATGTTGCTGCCATTCCATGTGCAATATTTTAGTGTGTGCAATATTCTGGCAGATGTGCAACTGCCATCCCCACCCTAAAGGACCATAGCCCTTATTTATTTATTACATTATATTACTATATTTGAACAGAGGGGGTGGCTTTCAACACCAACTGATTGCCACCAAACACAGTTTTGAGATTTGTCCCGAGGCGCCTCAACCCCCGCTCACATCTTGCATCAGTTGATCTCAATGGGTCACATGATAGGGTGAGGCAAAGTCTCTGCTGATAATGACCCAGGCATTTTTTCACACCTTGTGGTAAAGCACATGATCGATAGTAGGCCAACGACCCTGTTAAGGGACAACTCCCACTACAGCTTAAATACCTGTGACTCTCCACTATTTGGCTTTAGGACTGAAAAAGCTTCTCAGATGCGAGGTAAGTAAGTAAGTAAGTAAGTAAGTAAGTAAAACTTTACTTATACAGCCTCTTTCAAGATAAAAATCACAAAGTGCTTCACAGAAGCTAAAACCTAAAAATAAAAATCAACTAAAAGCAAGTTTAAAAAGAAGAGTTTTTAGCTGTTTTTTAAAAGAGACCACTGAGTCCACAGATCTCAGGCTCAAAGGGAGAGAGTTCCACAGTCTGGGGGCCACAGTTACAAAAAGTTTGTCGCCTTTTGTTTTCAGCCTCGTGTGTTGGACAGCAAGCAAGCCCTGGTCACATGACCTCGGGGCCCTGCTGGGTGAAAGGTCTTCAAGAAACTTCAAGAAGTCCAGTGACTTTCTGGCTGAAACTGGGAATAGTCTTCTCCCCAGTCCCTTAGCCTAACATTAACTATCATAACTAAGTACCTAACTGCAATCTTTATCTTAGCTAAAACCTGATTCTTACCTTAGCTATAAACCTAGTCTTAACCTTCAAACAACTCTTTAAAGATGTATGACACAGTTAGGACCAGCCAAAATGTTTAACTCAGATTTACAATGTCAACAAGAGGCAGCAGCAGCAGCAGCTTTGAATTAATTGAATGTAAGAGGAATCAATCATAATTTGTCTAGTTATTTTTAGCTTACTGCTGTATGCATCAGTCACTGCAGCTCACACATGGACCCTGGGTCAGGGGCTTCAGGCATGTCCGAGGAGGCTGCAGGATAGACCCAGGACCCACTGGAGGAATTCCACCTCTCGGCTGCTTGTGTGCTTATTTACATTGTTTTGATGGTCAAAATAATCCAACGTGGTTTCATTATACAAATAAGAATAATGTTGCTTGCTTTGAATGAAAACCATGTGATACATTAGTAAAAAGATGGTGAATAACGTCTTCAATAATAATGTGGATTATATGTTTTATACACTTTTCATTTGACAAAAGATGTAAATTAGTTGTAATTTTCAAAAATAATTCTAATAATCAAATGTTGTTCCTTTAGATGTTACAAATTGCTTAACTAATGATGCTTTGAGAAGAAATATGTTGTTTACATCATGATTGCTTGTTACAGGCAGAGCATGGCCCATCAGTCTGTGCTCACTGTTGCTGTCTTACTGAGCTCCTTACTGTTAACCTTGATGACATATGACTGCTCTGCTAACTTCAGCAAATCATGTGATAACAGTTGCAATGATACCACAGTTGTTTCTTACATAGGAAAGAGCAGCTAACAGCCATGAATCACATAACTAAGGATGGATGACTTCAGATGAACTAGCTGCCTGCAGCAGCTCCCATTAACCATCAGCAGTTTTCAAATGCAGAGGGCTCACTGCACCAAAACCTTGAAGTTCACCTGATAGATAAGCTAACTACCAGTGACGCCGCAGCCATCATCATGAAGGCCCAGCAACACTTTCGCTCTCCTGGCCTCATCTACACTAAGTGCTGTAGGCGCAGAGCATTAAGCATCATAAAGGACTCGACCAACCCCCTGGTTCATGCTCAGAGTCTGGGAGCAGATACAGTAGCATTAGATCAAGGACAGCACACAGACGTCTTAACCAGAGTATGTGAGCTGCTCATAGGGACTGACTGTACTGTTTCCTTGCTACAGTACTTTTACCCATTTACCATTCATAATATTTATTTCATCTTATTGCATATTTTTAGTCCATTTATTAAACGCTCTTATTTATTGGTTTATTACTTTACA
The DNA here is from genome assembly GCF_057382275.1 of Copadichromis virginalis. Classification (NCBI taxonomy): domain Eukaryota; kingdom Metazoa; phylum Chordata; class Actinopteri; order Cichliformes; family Cichlidae; genus Copadichromis; species Copadichromis virginalis. Next base: position 6,091,891 of record NC_140636.1, on the reverse strand, counting down.
AAATGCACTACTGTGTGGTTGTTGTGTTTTGTATGCAAAGCATGAAAATGACAAATAAAAGGAATCTGAATTTGAAGTCCATCTAAAGCAGGGCTGCCCAATCCCAGTCCTCGAGAGCTACTATCCTGCAGCTTTTAGATGCATCCCTACTCCAACACAGCTGAATCAAATGGTTTGATTACCTCTTCAGCATGCCATCGTGTTTGGCAAAGGCCTGATAACAAGCTATTCATTTGATTCGGGTGTGTGGGAACAAGGATGCATCTAAAAGCTGCAGGACGGTAGCTCTCGAGGACCGGGATTGGGCAGCCCTGATCTAAGGCATGGGTGTCAAACAGACACCAACCTGCTAGAACTGGCCCAGCAAAGAATCCAGTGTGGCCCCTGGATTACTGTGGGAAGTGTAAAGGAGGGCATAAAGTTTTACAGCTAACACAGACATTCATGCTGCATCAAAATAATAGATAGAAAAACAATTAAATGACAGTAAAGTTGTCTCATTATCTACTATAGAAATTGTTTTTTCACAGTGTCCACAATGAAATAATAAATAAATAACATATTAGGATTGTATATTACTTGTGTAAAAAAATAATATTTTATAATTTTATAATATCTCATCGATTTAATGTGTAACTACATTTCCTTTCACTGACAGTTGGGGCAGTTTTAAATCAAAGTGGGTTGTAAGTGTGCCATGATTTGTGTGCCACGGCTTTCTCCAGGTGTGATGTGAGACAACAGGCCGGTTTTCAGAGCAGCCAAATAAAGATTCAGGTGCGTCACCAGCCCAAGATTTCGACAGAGTGATGGAGAAGCAGGCTGGAAAAACTGCAGTCCCTTATCATAGAGCCATGACTCTTTTTGGTTATGGTGCAGTGCAGCTGCTCCATTGTGGCACTATTGTGTGATGATTTCGCACAACAGTGCCAATCTTTCTCCTCGCTAAGATCACTTGTCACTTCTGGACTCAAATTTTTCAAACTGGTTCTCTTTGTATTCTGACAGCTTTCACTGGTTTTATTGGATTTACTGAATTTTACTGTGGAGTGACTGAAATCCTGCACTGACACCTTCAACTCTGCTGATGTCATCACTGCACTGACGCCTGGTTTCCTGACCTTTCCCAGTGGTCCACTACCTTCAGTCAAAGTTACCCCAGCTAACTCAAGGATGCTCAGCTCACTGACCTTAGAAGCCATCAGGCGCAGCTACATATCCATCTACATATGTCACTATGTTCACTATGCGATGTTCATTACCATCGCATGAAGGAATTGCTAAGCACACTCAACTATAACCAGCGAAAAACATCTTACTTAGCTGGTTTCATTAACAAGCACAATCCAAGGCTCTTGTTTGACACCATTAACAGACTTAGACTTACTCCTGATTCCTCCTCTTTGCTTACCACGTTTTCTGATACTGCTAAATTCCTTTGGTGACAAGTTCAAAGCTATCAGATCATAATTTGAGTCTGGATGATTTTACCCTCGTCGAGTGTCTCACCCAGTTCTGATTTCAATAACAGCTCTCATTGATATTGCCTCACACGTGCACTCTTCTTCCTGCCCGACTGACATCACCCCTCCATCTGCCCCAGCTTCTCTCCATCATATATATACACCTTTTGAAGGCGAACCATTTCTCACTCACCATCACTCCACAGTTTTCCCTTCTCCTCAGGTTAAGAGCCTTGGTGTCATCCTAGACAGTTCGCTTTCCTATAAATCTCCCATCAGTAATCTCACCCGTTCTGCCTACTTCCATCTACGTAACATTAACAGATTGCTTCCTTCTCTTTCCACCCAGTCTACGTCCATTCTTGTACACAGTCTTGTTACCTCCCGTATTGGCTACTGCAATTCTCTTCTGCATGGTCTCCCCCAAAAATCCCTCCATCAGCTTCAACTGGTTCAGAACTCTGCTGCTCGCATTATCACCAGAACACCTCCTACCAGCACATCACCTGTTCTTCAGGAACTTCACTGGCTCACAGTGAAATTCCGGATAATTTTCAGACTTCTTCTGCTCACCTTCAAGGCCATTCATAACCTCGCTCCTCCTTACCTTTCTGACCTGTTAACCACCACCTGTTCTGCCCGTTCACTTCGTTCTTCTTCTTCTATCCAGCTTACTGTACCTTCCTTCCGCCTCACCACCGTGGGAAGCAGAGCTTACAGCTGCTCTGCTCCCAGGCTGTGGAATTCTCTGCCCCCTGAAATAAGAAACACTGGTTCTCTCCCAGTTTAAATCCCAACTCAAAGCTCATCTGTTCAAATCTGCATATTCACTGTGAATCCACTGTTTGTTCATTTTATCTTGTGCTTTTGTTTTATTGTTCTTATTCTGCCATTGTTTTACTAAGTGTTTTATCCTATTGTAAAGTGTCCTTGGGTGACTTGAAAGGCGCTCATAAATAAAATCTATTATTATTATTATTATATATCCAGTCCTTTCATCTGGATCCTTGCTGCTTTCACGTAGCAGAGGGAAATAATATCTTTGATAAATTTAATTTTTTTGTTTCAATTGAAAATGAAAACAAAAGCCCAGCACAGAAACATCATAAATAATTACTAATGATACTCTCACTTAGATAAAGGTGAGTAATCCATTTTAGTCTCACTAAACAGAGCCGAGTTGACTGGAACTGTTCTCTAAAAGTTTTATCACACATCTAACATATACTTCAGAATTCATATTAGTCAGTTTAGGCACCCCTTGTATGTGGATCTATACTTAGACCTCTTCTGTTTTCACTACATACGTTACCTCTGGGTCATGTATGAAACATGTTCAAATGCATCTCCGACCACTGCTATGCTGATAATATGTAGCTGTAGTTTTCTGCTAAGCCAACAACCCCAACACAATGCTTTTCTGCCATTAATAATTGGATGTCTTCAAACTTTGCTCGTGTAAATCCAGGTGAAACAGAGGTTCTTGTGTTCTGTGTTACGTTTCGGTGTGTCAGTGTTTTGTTTTTGGCGTGACTGTTATGTGTTTCCTGTTTTACTTTGAAGGTCTGTTGTTATCTTAGTGTGTTCAGTTTACATTTTCCCTGTCTCGTCAGTTCTAATTTGCCCCAGCTGTGTTTCCCTCCTGTGGTCCATTCCCTGATTGCTCCTTCTATGTATTTAAGCCTTGTGTTTCAGTATGTCATGGTCGCGATCTCCCCCGTGTTGTAAATAGTTTGGTGTTTTTGTTGTAAATAAATAGTCTGTTGTAAATAGTTGTGAATGGGTTTGTTAGTATTTTCGTTTGAGACACCTTCGTTTTGGGATTTTGGTGGAGGGCCTTCGTGGTTTTATTTTCCTTATTTTTATTTTCCTGCGTTGCACCCCGGTTGCCTAGGCCGGGGTGTAACATCTGCGAGACTGAAGAAGTCAGCTGGATGGGTGACGAAACGTTTCTCCCACAAAACGCTACGTCCAGATGAACTGGATCAACGTTTGGAGATTTACTTACCTGGATGATTGAGCATGCATCAAGATATATCAAACATGTTCTCTTGCTTCATTTGATGTATTTTACTATACACGGTACAGAACAGAGAATGAAACACCTGCAAATGTGTATGAAATGGCTTTTGCCAGCCCATCTGATTTCCGTGCCACCCAAAGAAAATCTTTCTAGCTCCACCTCTGAGTGTGACACAACCACCACCATCTAATATCTTTGCACTGACAGGCGTTCACTACTGTTAGGTTTTGTATTGTTCATTGTCATTTATGCTTAGAAATATTTACTCATATATGCTTAGAAGTGTATAATCATTTGTAGATTGAAAGAATGTCTCATCCTAGGAGGTCTGTAACAACTCTGTGTAGCATGAAGAGGGGAGTGCGTTCACTCCTCTACAGAGTGTTCTGGCATAGATCCGTATCTTCTCTTGCTGATATATGGCATAGCAAACACACGTATATCTGTTTAAGTATAAGAGCCTTTTGTTCAGATGGACCCGCTAGACTCTTCACAGGGTCACATCTTGACCTCACACACACACACACACACACACACACACACACACACACACACACACACACACACACACACACACACACACACACACACACACACACACACAGTATTCTTTGTTCACATGTATACCTATGTAAGATGTTATATGTTAATGAACCTATGCATATTCATGTAACCTCAATAAAAGAACAGTGTTACGGGAGAACGGACGAGAGCAACTGGGGTCAAGCGAAGGAACGGCGTTTGTCCGGTTCTCTCCCGTGCACGAGAAACATGAAGAACTTTGCCTACTTGTGTCTTGCTTTGCTGTGTAATTATATTGTCTTCAACGTTCCAGCGGATGGGTTCAAGCTACAAACCTATCAACTACCAAAGCAACAAACACTGGAGCCAGTTCTTGAACGGCCTTCTACATCATCTGCTGGGGCATCTGAGGTCTCCCCTACACAGGCTAGAGCTAATTAAAGGAAGCTCCATACAGGTTCATAGACTGCAGTGGAGATGTGGAAATACTTTTATTTTTATTACATGAAAGAGTGCCACAGGAATATGATAGTCAAGTGCACACTGCATCAAGGACAGAACAACTGCAATATACTTGCTGACACAAGTTTGTCTTTCTGCAACCCTCTATTCACACAACTGAGGAAAACTAGAACAGAAGTGCAATTTAGAGAAGTCAAAAGGGAATCCTCTGTGTCAGCGGGAGACGTTCTTTTCTGCTGGGAGTGCCTCAGCGTGCCGGTCGGCATGTTTGATTTGGCCAAAGGGATTTGTATCTCCTCCCTGGATGAAACTAGGGGTCTTTCCACTTTTAGGCGAATGTGTAAACTGCTAAACTATCAGAGCTCTCTATATTAGTATTTAACTTAAAAATCCCTCATTGTGCTTCCAAGCCAGGGTTTCCTGCTTCTTGTTCAGTTGAACAATAACTGATGCGTCCTGTCATCAAACCTTAGCAAAGCACTGAACTCAAATACACAGGGCAGAACAACGGCAAACAACAATAAAAGGAAGTGCACAATATGTGCCAAGGACAAAATCCACAATCAAATACAAGAGTACCAAGAGCGACAGCTAGCTCGCTGACTAACAATGCCACATTTTGATTTTTAACTTTATGTCTCCGTTTGAGTCCATGCTGAGATTCAGTCTGGCAGATTATGTTATTGCTGCTCACCTCATACATGAGTGCACTTTTGCAAGCTCCAGGTTGCAGAAAGGCTCCCTTCATGTGAGGTCCTCAGAACTCTTAAACGTAGCTTTATGTATGATGACATGATTAGAGAGATGAAATAAAGACATGGTGATCACATTCTCTCCAGTTATAACAGAGGTTTGATCAAATGCTATTTATATTACAATCTGTTCTGTCAGTGAGATTCCTCTCCACTCTTTTTCAGATCTAAAAGGTAAAAACGCTTCTGCTGAGGAAAGAATCAAAGCGAGGAGCAACGGTGATAAAGGTCCAGCTCAGCTTTGTTGGAATGGAACATTCTCTTGTTGCATGTAGTAGAGTTCATCCTGAGCAACTTTCCTGTTTTTGTGGAAAGAAAAAAGGTGTGTGCACACACACACACACACACACACACACGTATGCTCACTGGCCACTTCATTAGTTACATCTGACTAACACTGGGTAGGACTTCAGACTGCCAGAAATATTCCTCAGAGATTTTGGTCCACATTGATGTAACGCTGTCACAGCTGCTACATCCATGACATCGATGGATGAGGTGCTCTATTGCACTAAGATAAGGTGACTGTGAGGCCATCTGAGCACAGTGGTGTGAGATCCATTTTAATTTTGTGACATTGTGCATCATCCTGCTGGTTGCAGCTGTCAGAGGTTCTGCAATGATCTAGCACAGCGGTCTCCAACCTTTTTTGCGCCACGGACCGGTTTATGCCCGACAATATTTTCACGGACCGGCCTTTAAGGTGTCGCGGATAAATACAACAAAATAAAACTAGTACCGGTACCGAAAAAAATAAGATTTATTCATAACATACGTGAAAAGACCCAGGAAAACCGAGTAAACGATAAAAACAATAACAAAATAACACTGAAAACCGATAAAAACCCTGAAAACCAGACATTTCACACCTGAGCCTCAACTCTCGCGGCCCGGTACCAAACGACTCACAGACCGGTACCGGCCCGAGGCCCGGGGGTTGGGGACCACTGGTCTAGAACACTGTGGTCAGAAATAGATAGACATGGTCAACAACATTCTTGGGTGGGCCGTGGGGTTTAAACGACAATCAGCTGATACTAAGGGGCACAAAGTGAGCCAGGAAAATATAAGAGACACATTTACAGCCACCTGAACCACTGCTACGACGCCGATGGATCCATTTATTGCCCAGTTTTGCTCAGCCCACAGCTGTTGCCATCCCGTTCAAGGTTCGATGTGTTCAGAGATGCTTTTGTACATATTTGGGTTGTAGCGAGCGGTGATTTGAATCACTGTTGTCTTCCTGAAGCAGTCTGACCTCCACTAACAACAAAGCCACTCACTGGATGTTTTCTTGTTTTGCAGACCAGTCTCTGTAAACTCTAGAAATGCTTGTGTGGGAAAATCCTATCAGGTCAGCAGATTCTGAAATGCTCAAATCAGCCCATCTGGCACTAACAATGACGCCACGTTCCAAGTCACACAAATGAACTTTCTTCCAAATTTTTATGCTCATGTTGAACTTGTGTTCAAAGTGTGTTAACAAGCAGCTCAACAGGTGTACCTAATGAAGTGGCTGGTGTGTGTCATTTATGGCCCAGTGCTCCTCTGCACCGTTTCCATGACAGTAAAAACAAATACACTGCATAACATAAATGTCTGTGATGATACATCAGCCGAAGGAATCGGAAGAGTTGAAGGTGAAAGCCTGGATTTGAAGCAAACACTTAAAGAACAGAAACAGTTTTGACTCGGGCCTGATGAAATCACTCAACAAGCTGCCAAAATGTTGAACTGACTGACCAAACACCAGAAACCACAGAAAGAATACCAGCTGATCAAAACTAACAAACAACAGAGCCGTTTTATTGGGTATAACAGACGCAAAACACTTAGTCTAGCTAGCAGAGGAGCAGACTCATTCAGCAGCCTGATGCTGAATTCTCTTATATTCTGTCATCTGTATATTCAGAGAAATAGCACAAAAACTTGTGTCAGGGTGAAAATACAGCAGTACTTATTGCCAAGTATTTCAAGCAGGTACACAGTGTGTAGGTCTGCAGCTGTGAGACTCAGCGGTGCTTTGCAGCCTATTCCTTATCAAAGGATGTTTCTGCCCAGTATACAGGTTGAGTGGCTCACAGCAAACTCAGACATATCAGTGTATGTCAGAGAGACAAAGTGCTTCAAGTGCAAAGAATGAACGTACTAAATCAGTCTGTGGGATTGCTTAAATGTGACTGTAGTGTGCGGCATGTTAAAGGCCTGTGAGAGCAGGAAAGCACTGGCTCTGCCCTGGTTCATATGTGTTTAAATGAGTTCTACAGCTATAGTCAGATATTCCATGAGTTAAGGCTCTGTTACAAACAGGCCAATCACAGCACTGAAGCAGACGCTGTCCCAACTCTGAACTCTCCAAACGTAGCTATCCTCTTTGCCTCCTGGCATCAACATGTAACAGTATACCTTTACCATTAAAACTAAGCACGTAGGAAAATCGGACTCCGAGTCAAGAGCAGGTTGTACAGTTTCCTTTTCTTAGAAATGACAGTGAGATGAGCTGCTGTTCAGTGTGCTGATGGTGGCGAAATTAAAGCACAAATAAATCCTTCTCTCTGACTCACTCCTACACACCGAGGATTTCTCACCGAGCCGTGAAGTCCTGTTAAACTGCACTACTGTGGAATGACTCTGACTCACTAGGCTACATCACACAGTTCTCTTGTAAACAGGCTCATTTTTGTTACTCAGATCAGGTCTGTGTCTGAAACAAACCCAGCCAGTGGTGCTGCGCTTTTTCCCCCTCTCATCTTTTTTAATTCAGATCTTTCACCGAAACCTAAAATAACACCTCGCTACTTATGTTCAACACGCTCGAGTGAAGTGTGCTTGTGTAAACTTTAACTACATTATTCCACAGCCCTTATAAAGTTGTTGTTGTTGATACTTGATCCATCATTATATGTAAGGAATGGACTTTCTTACTGTCTCTGCAAAGAAACAGGTGGAAGGAATCTGTCAACTCTGGGTTGTGAGCATTGGAATACACTCCCAACAACAAGAAGCTCCTGTCTCATTGTTCCTTTGCCAGCTATCTATCAAAAATTAAGGTCCTCACAACAAATATTTGCTTTGAAGCTGTACTTCCATGTACGTTTGCATGTTTTTACAAATCACTGTCACTAACGTTCATAAAAAGTCAATGTACCACGAGTTTTGAAACAACTGATTACAAACAATATTCATAAAAGTGCTTTCTATCAAACATTCTCCCAAGGTCCAGTGTCTTACCCAAGGACACTTTGGCAGACTGGGATCAAACTACCAACCTTGGGATTAGCAGATGAGCTACAACCACCCTTAATATTTGAAATTTTAGTGTGAAGAGCGACACATGATCAGGATCACAAAGTGTTTGTTTGGATGAGGGTAATTCTCCAGGAAATGTTGATGCAATGTCCTCTTGGCTGTTATATCGTCGGGTTTCACTTCCTTTGTATCACAATGTGAACTGTTTAAAGACACAATGTTGCAAGTTGTAACAAGTTGCATCCTGTCTGAGACTGTTTCTGTTTCTCTCAGTCTCCCAACATTTCATAGCAACAGTAGTCATGCCCCACACAGTAAGACTGTTAACATTCCAGCTTATGACATTTGTCCTCTGAGATTGCCAGCTGGATTTAGGCTAAACATACACTTCCTGTTTTATCTGAGCAGAATATTAATTTTACTTGTTACAAACTCTGCTGAATGACACTCCTAACCTAAACCAGAGCAGATTGGGCATAAAAACATTTAAATAACATGGCTTTAGATTTGGAAAATCCCTAAATGGCAGAAAAGAGTCATTATTTTTGTAGGATCACTACATGGATTTGGGTGAAACAGAATAGATAGTGTAAATGATCCATAAACAGCAGTAGTTATTTTTAACTGAATATGTGACCATGGTAAAATGGTAAATGGCCTGTATTTATATAGCGCCTTACTCGTCCCTAAGGACCCCAAAGCGCTTTACATATCCAGTCATCCACCCATTCACACACACATTCACACACTGGTGATGGCAGCTACATTGTAGCCACAGCCACCCTGGGGCGCACTGACAGAGGCGAAGCTGCCGAACACTGGCGCCACCGGGCCCTCTGACCACCACCAGTAGGTAACGGGTGAAGTGTCTTGCCCAAGGACACAACGACCGAGACTGTCCAAGCCAGGGCTCGAACCGGCAACCTTGCGATTACAAGACGAACTCCCAACTCTTGAGCCACGATTGCCCCAACGATTGACCATGGCATTCAGAGGGCTCTGTGCAGGAATCAGCATTATTGGGTTTCCTAAGAAGAGGCTCTGTGATCACCAGAGTTTTCCATGATATTAGTACAGCTTCACACTGGGAACCTGATCAAACCAAGCCAACAGTTCAGACTTTGACTATATGCTCAAAATCACAACTTTGTTGTGATTCTTCTCAGAGGAATTTGTTAGAGAAGTGCAGTGTATCGCGTGCAGGAACCTGTGTGGGACTGCCTTTACAGAACAGCACCACTGATTCAAACCACAACTGAGAGAAGTTTGCGGTGAACATGCGAGCAAGAAGACAAACACGTGTCAGGACCCAGCCTTTTGCAGGTCTTTATGAAAGAGTAGCAGTAAAACACTGCGGTGGTAAAGGAGGAGAATGGCAGTATGAACTGTTTGCTGATGTGTTCAGCAACATTCAGGAGACCATTCTTCCAAAAGCTTTGGGACAGCTACACCCTTCATCTTTAAGCAGCGTCTGCATGAACCGCTGAGCAATGGCACTGCTCCCAACAAAGCTGCCATACTACGAATGACCGTCACCAACATGTCATATTTACACAACTGTAAAGGAAAGTACCAGTGCAGTCGAGTCAGTGCAGGGTGTGTCAGCGGGCTGCTGGAGACCACAGCCACACACTGCTTTTAGCGAGGACCCACCACCCAACAAGCCACTGGATTGTTGTCTGTCCCACACACAGAGGGTCGTCTTCTCTCCTGCAGGCCCCAACTGAAAGGCATTTCATCATGTCCACTGTTAAACTGATGGCTGACTGAGAAACGGGGGCGCAAACAAGCTTTTCCACAGCCCAGACAGGATGGCAGCTTTAACACGCGCAATAGACACACTTACTTTCCGCTCACGCTCAGGAAAACCTGCAGTGCATGCAGCAGTTCGGTTACCTAATGTGAACTGGTGTTTTCCACATCAGCGCCTTGGAGAAAAGCTCGTGCTCGTGCACGCGCAGCAGTGACACTTTTGAGCCAAACTCCGGAGCAGAGAGCTGTGTGACACGCAGGGCTGAGAGTTTCTGTGAACACCTCTGAACTATAAACGCAGTGTGGAAATGTGTCGGCCTGTACGACTTCTGTCAAACTTGTGGAGAGTTTTGACTCCCTGGCGAACTCCCAGTGCGTCACGGAGCCGAGCCCGGACGAGCCGAGAGCCGCTGTGCTGGCATCAGTGCAGCTGCTTCTCTTTCAGCTTACCTGTTAAGAGGCCGGAGGGCAGCAGAAGGCAGTAGAAGAGCCAGACAACCACCTGAAGATCCATGGCAGAGCACGTCAACGCCGCGCACACGGCACGAAGGCTGGCTCGATGTCAGACGCACTCCATTTGGTCTAAGGTGGCCGATCGCTGTCCGGGCCGTTACTCTGTAACGTGAACACTCACACTGAAGCTCCGCTTCGCGCTGAGCCGAGGGAGGGGGTCTTCTGTAGGGATAGCTGGAGGCCGGGCTGAGGCGGCTCCGCGGCACATGGAAAAAGTGATTCACGGGCGGTCCGTGTGAGGGGCGTTCATACTGCAGCTGCTCACAGTCGCCTCCCTCTCTCGCAGTCTGACTGCGCGTTAAAGTTCGTGCAGAGCGCTCACAGCACTCAGTCCTTCTTCTAATGACCCTTTCACACTCTCCCGTGTCAGTCAGTACTTGGGGGTACCTGAGGCCGCTCCTCACGTCAAGTTTGGCAAAATTCGTATAATAACGCGGTCAGGTAGCGCCCCTCTGCGTACGCAGGGTGACGCAGCACCGGCGTGGAGAGGTCACCGCGTTGATCCTGATGTGATGACTTAGAAAAACGATATTAATTGAAATAAACTCGTGGCGCTCAGCAGTGAAATTACGACTTGTTCTCTCCAGATGTTTCCACATTACAGAACTCCAGATATCAGCTGATTTTTCACAGGTTTCAGTTACAAAGTCAACAAAAGTTTGGATTTGATAAATCTGTGGCTCAGTGTCCGCATTGAGCCACAGCCACAGATTTATCTTCCAGCTTCCGGCTGCAAATCACAGAAGAGATCAATGGCGCACAGTCCACTCAGTCATCCTGTGGCTGAGTGGCTGCTGTGGACCATTCAAAGCTCACTGCTCATCAGCGTGCTAAACCTTGGGGGGTCTCTCTGTCTAAATAAATAAATAAATCTGACCCCCCTAACCCCCCTGGAAATTACGCCCCTGTCGACACACAGTGACGTGGTTGTGATCTAGTGTTATTCTGCTCCCCCCCCCCCCCCAAAAAAAAAACAAAAAAAACAACAACAACTTTATTAAGCAACAGTATACAGAGAATGTATTTGAACATAATTAACACATGCCAGGGGGTGCATATAAAAAGTTACATAGCCTACATTCAAATAATTTGTAATTAGTACAAATAGTAATTGTTTTTATAGCCTTTTTATTAAGTGATCCACTAAGCAGTTATCAGTATAGCTGTGTTTAAAATGAGGCTTTTGGCTACTGTATTTGCATTTCTGGAAATAACATTTAGCTAAGATAGCTAACAGATTTATTACAAAGTATACATCTTCCGTTTTGCCTTTGAAAGAAACAAATACAACATTTTCCCATTTCAAAGTAAAGACAAAATGTTCTAGCACGTGACCCAGAAGTCTCAGGATAGCTTTCACATTCATGTCCCTTTTGAACTTCGTCATGATTAACTGCATACTATTTAGCACGAATATTCTCATTACCTTTACTGTGGTTTGTTAGACAGATTCTCCCTTTGTGTGAACCCACGAGGTTGGGTGGACCGGTGTTATTTGTGTGTGTCACTGAAACACGCAGCAAACTATCGGGAAGGTGGCGTGATTTGAACGTGATCACCTGCTGTAACCATGGTGATTAGACAGGTAAAGTTACACTTTCACAAACAGACACTGGACATGTTGATCCACAGCACCGCTCAAAGCCCGTGTTTAGCGTGTGGAAAACTTTTACACAGAAGAAGAACACGCCCGCCCACGGTCTGCTCCAGTCCTGGTTTACCCTCCGACCAAGAGGACCGGGGGAGGCGTGGCTTTATTCATTTCGCGCGAACATTTGTTTCTTCTTCCTGTGCAGTGTGCGCACTTCCGGAGAACGTTTGCAGACGGCGTCTGTGTGCTGGGGCTCTGCTCGTCCTCGTTTTGTTTTCGTGTTCGCTTGTGAGGCCAGCGGCATGTCTCAGGCTCGGGTTACCGACTTCTACTCCCGGACGAAGAAAGCCACTGGCGGCCCAACGAAGCCGACAGAGCCACGCAGCGCCTTCTCGTGTTCGTCGACAGTTCATGAAGAGTTTCTCCGTGTAATCGACGAGGCCGCAGGGCTGAACCATGGCGCGGAGCAACCCCTCTCCAGTCCCCGCACCCCCAAGCGGGGCTCGGCTGACCTCGGAGCGACCGTGTCCGCCGCAGCCGTCGAGCACAGCACCGCCAAGAAGAGGCGGCAGGCGGATCTCGGAGCACCGGCAGCCGCTGCAGGAGCAGAGAGGCCGGCGAGGCGGTCTGCCAGGAAGAAACTGGAGCTGCCCGCAGACACGGCACAGGTAACAGACGTGTGCATGTACACACAGACCCACAGGCTTTGTCCTGCCTTCACTCTGTAGTTGCAGGCTTTGTGTACTCTTCGTCATGCTCAGATCTTTGTAGTGTCTGGATATTTGCTCCTCTGGACTGATCTGGCTTTAAATCGGCATTCTGAATCTCACGAGGTTTCTCAGCTGAATAAATGAGATGTTTCTATGCCTTTTCTCAGAGACTGAACTTGTGATTTAATATCATTCCTGAGAGGGTTCAGTCTCAGCAGTTTGAATAAGGTCTTCATACTGGAACAATGAGAGCAGCCTGATCATATCTGAAACACGCCTCTCTTTAACAAAGGTTGCTGTGTGTGAGAGAGAAACACTCATGATGGCTAATCAGCATGTGGGGAGCAGGGCTGCACACATGACCTCTGGTGTGTTTTGGTCGCAGCTGAGAGTAGGGCTGCTCGATTATGGCAAAAATGATAATCACCATTATTTTCACTGAAAGCCCAGATCGTGGTTAAAATTCGATTAACTGAGCAGCCCTAGCTGAGAGCACCTTTTTCCATTTCTGGCAGGTCCTGGGTAAAGAGGACATCGCTGCTCTCAAGTCACGCCTTCTGAGGATTAAGAAGCGTGTAGATGAGATCCCTGCCACTGCGTCCTCAGCTACACCCTCTCCATCTTTAGTGCCTGACAGTAGCTCCCCTGCTGTTCCTGAAACCATCATTTCGGCCTCTGCTGAAGCTAAGACCCTGAAGCTCTCTGTAGCTCGGGCCAAAGAGCTTGCAGCTAAAGCTCAGAAGAGGAAGGAAGCAAAAGCAGCAGCGGAGCATGAGCTGACTGAGACCCGTGCTCAGGACAGGTGAGCACTTGCACATGTGCACAGAGCTAAGTGAGAGTAAGCTGCATTTCCCCAAAGATGAGCTTTTGTTTAGTCCATGTTAAAGTGAATGTCCTCCCTTGTGTGTCCAGCACCGAGCAGCCAGCGTATCAGCGGTACCACACTCTTGCTCAAGATGCCCCCCCAGGCCTCTCGCTCCCCTACCATTACAAGGTGCTGGCTGAAATGTTCAGAAGCATGGACACTGTGGTCGCCATGTTGTACAACCGCTGCGAGACCGCGACCTTCACCAAGATCAAACGGGGAGTTCAGGACATGATGCACAAGTAAGTGTTCGGTTAGTCGGATGAGTTCGTGAGACAAAAGCTGAGAATGTGTGGGAAAGTGGAATGTGTCAGCAGTCCTGTTGTTTGTGCTAGAAAGGTTCCAGCTGTCAGCAGCTTCGTGTGTTTTTAAGCTAAGGCTCGCTGGACCTGTGGCTCGCTGCTAAAGATAATAACTGACTTCTTTCCTCTTTGAGGCGCTTTGAAGAGAGCCACGTGGGTCAGATAAAGACGGTGTTTCCTGAGGCCTACACGTTCCGGCAGGAGAAACACATCCAAGCTTTCAACAGCAGCATTAAGAAGGGAAGCTACCAGCTGACCGTGGACCCCATCATCGTCTCCGGTTAGAGCGCACGTCACCTTCAGCTCAGCCAACCCTTTTCTCCAAATACCATATTTGTAAACTGTCCCTCAGTACATGGCTTTGATTTGGGTTTTTGGGGTTGTTCTCCTCAGAAAATGGCGAGGCTCGACCTGTGCTGTCAGCCTCTCGTCTCCTGGAGAGAAGACGTGTGTTCCATAACAGCCTGCTTTCCATTGTCAAACAGCACCACAAGGTCAGCTGCTCTAGTTTGGGTTCACTCATTTTTTTAATAAGTCACACAGCAGTTACTTTTTTGTTGTCGTCTCAAACTTCTGCCTAAATCTCCTTTTTTTTTTTTTCCCCTGCAGGTTTTCCTGTCCTCGTTGGATCCCCCAGTGTTGGTTCCAGAAGACAAACTGACCCGCTGGCATCCTCGCTTTAATGTGGACTCTGTGCCAGCCGTCCATACGAGCGCACTGCCTCAGACTCCTCGCCCGGAGAAACTGGCCACAGCTCAGGAGGTGCTCGACAAGGCCCGCTCACTCATCACACCTAAGGTGCTGCAGCAGTGTCACCGCTCTCACGCTTCTGCGTAAACGATGAGCTTACTGTAGTCTGAGATTAATATCTGTTAGGTGTTAGCACTCTGAATTTCAGGTGTTGTTTACACACATTTGTGGCGTTGTCTCAAAAGATTGAAGGTCACATGGGCAGTAATCACTCCAGGCTGTCAGTTCAACACTTGACCTCAATCACAAACAGCTGTGTCATACCCACACTCTGTAGCACTTTCCCCTCTCAGTTAATCACGTAGCCCCTCCTGAGTCTGCCACCAGACCAGCGTCGCGTGTTTTGTGTTGTTACTTGTAAACTCGCATCACCTCCTACTGTTCATGAGGGTGAAGGACAGAAGGAAGAAGTTTAATCAAAGCCGTCTGCGTGAACATGGTGACTGACAGCTTACCGCCATCGATCCCTTTGGAGAGATGCAGCTCCTAATTCAGCATTTTTCTCAGTTGTATGTTCAGTTCCAGGAAACTGGTGAGCACTACTTAGTAACAGTGGGTGTAGTCACAAGAACGTCTTACTGTTAAGAGGCTGAGTCGTTTTGACCAGCACGTGTGCTCCATCCAACATGTAGGACTGCTTTCGTTGGGTGACGGGGACTAGAGAGAGAGCGTAGTTGGATATTTGGAAATCCAAAATCATATTCTTGTATATTTGTGCCCCATCATATCTTAATGATGTCAGTCTGCCCCAGGGCAGCTGTGGCTACAACTGCAGCTGCCTCCACCAGTGTGTGAATGTGAGAGTGAATGAATAGTGGCATTGTAAAGCGCTTTATAAAATGCAATCATTATTGTAGTACCATATCACCCTATTAGAGCACTTCGCTCTCGCTCTGCAGGCCTACTTGTTGTTCCTAGAGTATTTAAAAGTAGAATGGGAGGCAGAGCCTTCAGTTTTCAGGCCCCTCTTCTGTGGAACCAGCTTCCAGTTTGGATTCAGGAGACAGACACTATCTCTACTTTCAAGATCAGTCTTCAAACTTTCCTTTTTGCTGAAGTTAGGGCTGGACCGGTGACCCTGAATCCTCCCTTAGTTATGCTGCAACAGGTGTAGGCTGCCGGGGATTGTCATGATGCTCTTTAACGGAACTTTATATTAGTATAATTACTGTAACGCTAAATGTGTTGGCTTTTTGTGTGTGTTCAGATGGAGAAGGCTCTGATTGGGCTGGCTCTGAAGACAGAAGACAAAGCTGCTCACAAAGAGCCAACATCCCAGGAGAACCCCACAGTCCCCCAAACATCAGCTGTCCCAAATGCCCTGAAAGGGGTGTCCCAGTCTCTGCTGGACCGGGTAGGTAGACCGGGCACACAGTTCTTCAGGGGGGTCGACCACAGTGCTGTTGGAGCTTCTTTAAGATGTGATTTTTGTCTCTAACAGCTGCTAAAAACACATCTTTATAGTTTACTTTGCTTTCTCCTCAGATTCGGGCAAAGGAGGCACAGAAGCTCCAGGCAGTCATGACTCGTAACAGCAAGCAGGAGGAGCGCCTGTTAATGATGTCACGCCTTGGGGAGCTGGCACGGATTCTCCGCAGTGTGTTTGTTGCAGAGAAGAAACCGGCTTTAACGATGGAGGTGGCGTGTAACCGGATGGTGGCAAGCTACAGATCTTCTCTGAGCACAGGTTGGTTCACGAAACAGAACAATGTGGTGCTTGTGCTGAGATCTCCCTCCACACAGGGTTTCTGTTTGTAACTGTTAGAAATGTAGCAGAAAACTGAACCAGGTAGAGCCGTATTCACTAGGTAGAAGCTGACCGGCTGATCCTTTGTAATCAACAGGTGAAATGGAGAAACACATCCATCTGCTGGCAGAAGTGGCTGGTGATTGGCTGACTCTTCACACAGTGAGGAAGGACTTGTACCTGAAGCTGAATAAGAACATGGAGCTCAGCACTGTGACGGACACGGTGAACAGCAGACTCCGAGAGGAGGAGACTCTGATCTGAGGCCTGGTGGCCTTTAACGTGACCGCCTCGCAGTATTTTTAGCACGTTTCAGTGGTTGTCCGCAGGTTTTGGCACGTTCGTCTGGTTTGGATAATACATGGATGGAGTTGAAGGAGTCCTCCTGACATGCTTGTGCTGAGTTGTTCGAAACACTGATCCAGTTTTGTTTTTTCCTTCTATCCAAAGTGTAACACGGATGTACTGACTTTGTTATTAGGAACACTTTTCTATGCAGTAAACTCATTTTGTATTTTAGATTCAGAGTCACTGTTTGATGAGAATGTTCAAGAAACACAGTGAAGAGCTGCACCCAGCTTTGTGCTGTCACGAATGGTGGATTGGTCATGAGGGGATCTTAAACAGCTCAGCAGGGTGCTGTGGGTGTTTGATGTTCTCATTACTGATGCAGAAAACGGGTCCATTCGAACAGCTGCAGGCTGATGTAACTCATCAGTAAAGGTAATGATTGACTTTGCTGTGACCAAACCGGAGTTTCAGCTCGTGTTCGGCTCGTTCTGGTTTGATGTGTAAGCAGACCTGCTTCATGACAGCTGCTGTGCTCTACAACTACACTCACCCTCGAGCAAAGCACAGCTGGCTGCAGCTGGAAGACTTGCACACAAAGACAATTTAAGCTGCACACTTGATTCTAAACCAGTCTTAAGCTTGTCTCACGGCTTTAAATGTTCCAGCATAGACCGTGATGATCATTTAGTCATCAGTGATAACCAGTGTTTGTTTTTAGATGTTACATGATTGGACTGACACAGATGTGTTGTACACTTTATTGCAAAGTTACACCCAGTAAAGCTGGTTTTGGTCATTTCCAGTGGAACGTTTCTTTTTTCAGTCATTACATTGATGGAGGCTGCTGCGTGTTCATGTGCTGCATCTCTTGTATTCTTAGTCATTTCAGTCTCATCTGCACTCCCTGTTATTTCCATCACAGTTGTTCATGTTTCGTGACTAGCAGCTGCCTTCCAGTGGCAGAGTCGTCACGCCTGAACATGAACCCAGACAGGGTCAAACTCACCCTGCCTTCTGAGCCGAGGCAAAGTAAACTTGGATGCTGCTCAGACACTGGACGTACTGTACTTCCAGTAACATCCCATTAAAATAACGGGGCGCAGCTACACCCTGTAAACAAAATTACTGTAAAATTAAGAGATTTCTTGTCTGGGTCGAGTGTCCTCAGTACTGAAGCAGGGAGAAGACTCTGTGTGGTTTGAGTTTGTCGATGCCGTTTAGCTCTTTGAGCTCGATGACCACCATGCAGCCCAGAACCTCAGCCTGCTGTTTCCTCATCAGCTCGGCGGCAGCATGCAGCGTCCCTGCAATACACACATGTCAAAGTCTTAAAGGCAGACTTCCTAAGAGAAATCAGTCCAAAGAAAGTCACGCATCCCACCGATACTCCTAACAGCCCAATCCGCTTTATTTCCCTCTACACCGAGTTTTTATTGAAGTAGGGGGACCCAAGACGACAGTGCAAAGCAGGATTTGGGCTTGTCAGGTAACTTTTCTTTCAGTCTTCCAGAAAACAGGGAGAGCTCTCAGACCTCATTACCTCGGCGTTCTGTGATATGGATCAATAAAAAAAACATTTTTAATGGATCAATATGACCCAAAACAGCAACTGTTAGTACTTCTGGACCGATGTATGAAACTTTCATGCAGAGTAAGCCTGTGTTTGAATTACAGCCCTGCTGCTGCAGCTGAAAGAAAGCTTAAAGGTGTCTCGCGCACAACAACATTCGCTTCAAGCTGAGCTGAAAGCCTGGGTTGACTTTAGCCTAACTTATGGTCCCGTTCACGTTATGCGTCTCAGAGGGGTTTCACAGACAGACCTCCAAAATGTAACTGCCCCTCGCTGGACGTGCACGACTCTATGGGCCAAAACAGGGGAGGAGGCAACAGCCGAGTTCACCAAGAGAAGAGTGAAGGAAAATCATCACAGATTAAACAAAGTATGAAAAGTGAAGACGAGTAGTGCGCATCACTGCCCAGACAGGACGATGCTGTTCTAGTCAAACTTTTCCTTCATCACTGCCATTTCAAGACAGGAAAGCTGCCATTAATTAAAAAAGTCAAACCAGAGTCACAACATGAGACTGGGGGAAAAAAGATTCTAGTAATATTAATGCTGTGTGTCAGCCGCGAGCGAGCTGTGCAGCTTCTTTCATAAACCATAAGAAACGACCGCTACGCATCATGAAGGTTGTTTCTGTGAACGCTGAATCCCCCCGTGGCATCCATAATGTTACACGGATTATCTAATGTTGAAGTAAAAGCAGAAGTGCCAGTAAGGGGAAATATTCAGCAACATAACTTGTATTCATGTCTCAGTCGGACTGAATCACATCTAAACTGGGCAATTTCTCACCTCCAGTAGCCAGGAGGTCATCGACGAGCAGGACCCTTTGTCCTGGCGCCACAGCATCCTCCTGGATCTCTGCTTCTGCCTGGGGGAACAGAGTAAATACCATTTTTAATGAGATCTGAATGTGGTCAAGCTCAACGATGCAACAGAGACTAAACTTCTTATCTCAAGTAACAGTGAAAGGAGAAACGGAGTTTCTTGTAAACCTCGACTCATATCTGCATCATGATAGCTAGCAGTGGGTTTTCTGTCTCTGAATCTCTGAGCTGCTGTGCAGACACGTCACTGAAACAAAAACACGAATATGACAGCAAGCTGCAGTGCACGTATTTGTGATTAGCACTACAGGACCTAAAGGATGCACTTCAACTAGCTGACATTGTCTTAGTATACTGTTTGTTTGTTATGTAACAAACACCACAAACCCTCCCATCCTGGGTTTGTGGTGCTGGATCCTTCCTATAGGACGCAGCGCTTACAGCAGGCCAGTAAGGCTGAAGGTGTGTCTAAGATATTGCTGCCTTGTCTGCAGAATAGGATCATAGTGTCTACATTTCCATAAGTGTCTCTGTATACGGCTTGTGGAAGGGATGCGTTCAACTGCCCCATGGAAAAGAGGAGTGGGGATGAAAAAGTCGAGCAGTGAAATGTCCAAAAATACATATTTCCTCCACTTTTATGAGGATTGTCCTTAGTACCTCATCTCTAACAGTTTCATCCTGCCCGCCCTCCAAACACACAAACCTTTCAGAGTGTGTCCTTGTGTTCTTTACCTTGCCATACTCCAGATCATAAGAGACAGAAACAGTGGCTCCGGGCAGTTTGCCTTTCTTTCTGACCAGGACGAAGCCAACACCTAGCCTCTGGGCGAGCAGAGGCCCAAACAGGAAACCACGAGCATCTAAACCTGCCACACACAAACAGCAATAATGAGGTGGGAGGAGCAACATTTACATTAAAAGGACACAATAACATCAAACCTGCCCGAACCAAACCAGAGACGTTATCAGATGATGACTGTGATTGAATGATTAGAATTCTATAGAAACAGCAGTAAACTGCAACACTGTTGCAGATAAGATTATTTAATCCTCTGTGAGTGATTGTGTGTCTGAGCGTGCTCAGGGTTGCTGTTTGCTACTAAAGTGACGGCTGCACATTTAAACTGGATGCATGGAAGCAGTAAAGCTCACGGTCCCACAGCCTGATAAAGGAGTTCAGTGTGTAACAGATATTCTTGTACTCTAGCAGCTGCACTTCGAACAGACTAAAAGAGACTCGGCAGTAGTGATGGGCAGATGAAGCCCCATGAAGCACTGGAGCTTTTCATCCAATTGGTTCACCCCAACGCGAAGCTTCATGAAGCTTCATTTGCTCTAGCAGGACACCTACTGGACGTAAAAATAATAGCTGGCATGAATTTGAAGAGTGTGGCATTTTGCACACAGCCTGTAAATGTCAACAACAAAAGGAGTGTGTAAAACATGTATATTGTAGTGATGGCAGTATACTGTGTATATTTATGCTGGCAGTATGGAAAATGATTATTTGCGGCAAAGTTCGAACCGCTTCATGAACCAGTCACGTGGTACAGCCGGGCAGCGAGGCTTCGGACGTCATCATTTTCAGCTCCTCCCATAAATGAAGCAAGCCTCGATACGCGCTTCGCGGAAACGCCCCCTCCATTACTCGACACACGCTCCGAAGCCTCGATACAGAACGTCCCATCACTACTCGGCAGCAGCTTAAGGATCAAACACATCACAAATAATCCTGTGATAATGCAAGTTTGTGATGGTTTGATTACAGCACTGCTTAACTCACACATGTTGCACAATAAAGAGTCAATGTAAATATTGTCTTTCCAGGCAATTTTAAACCTAAACTGAACACAGCCAACTTCAGCATGAGTTACCATGGTAACTTAACCAGATAAAAAGAGAGCCACTTTCATTTATTCACCGTGTGCTGTTGACTGTTACACGGACCTGACTGGCTTAAGAACATAAATAAACTAAGGAAGCAAGCAGGTACAGGCCGGCTTCCTGCCAGTCTCAACTCTTTCACTTTGAGCAGCTGTCGCTGAGGAGCTGGGTCCAGGGCGGCCTCATGTTTGACGTTGTAAGACAGCTTACACTAAGAACAAGTGATGGAAAAATATTGAACAGAAGTATCTGATGGAGTGTACATGCTTTACCACTATACTCACAGGAGTTAACACACAATATCTCACACAGCTGCACAAATAAAGTGGACTTTCCGAACACCAAGCATGCGATACAGCTGGCTGAGAGGATGTTTAAGGTGTGTTAAAGACGCCTTTAAAAGGTGGAGCACAGCAGTTTCAGAGCTCTGCTTTTGTTTTTCTTACCTACAATCAGATCCACGTGCTGGTACATGTTCCTCACATGTTCTTCAAACAGGTCAATTACTGCTTTAAGGGCAGCTGCATCCTTGAGGATGGGACAAATATCTCTGCAAGATTCAGACACAACAGTTTGTAGCATTTACAGCCTGGCAGATACAGGGCTTTTAAGACTCATGCTATTGTTTGGTGGCTTAAAAGTCAGATATAACTGCTGATCTTTTTCTGAGGGAAGCCACCCTCTGATAGACAAACAATGCAACATGAGCACAGGAGGAACACCCTGAAACCATGCTGAAGGGTTTTCTCCTGTGTCTCCATTTATCAGCTGTTATAAATCCCAATACTGATATATCAGCAAATTCCTATGATCAGCTGATACTGGGAGTAGCTGTGGCTCAGCAGGAATAGTGGTTCGTCTACTTACTGGGGGGATTGGACCTCCAGGTAAAGAGTCAGGCTTAAATAGTAACCAGTCCTTTTGGATACACATCAGAATTATAACATACATTTCCACAGAGAGATTTCATTTCCTAGAGATGCAAAGTGTTGATTTCTGATCTATATTTGACATTGGAGTGACAAAACCCAGCCTTTGACTTGTAGGTGGCATAGTTATAATGCACAGTACTAACTGAACAAATACTGCATGTTATTTGAACTGAACCAGCCTGTAGCTGGATGTTGTAGTGTCACTGGGCTCTGTGTTGGGCGGACTACTTTTTACATGCTACCTCTAGGGAGTACTATTAGAAAACACTGTATGCATTTTCACTGCTGGAAGGCTAACACCCGATTATATTACTGTAACAGATCAACTGTTTCTGTGTCTGCAACATTCAGAGCTGAGTGGCAATTTTCATGCACAGTCATCAAAGTGTTGCAAGAAAATATTGCCACGGTCAAAAACTACTAACAGCCTGAAGGTTAAACGTTGTTTCATATTCATTTGCGTGATGTATTCCTTATTAAACAGCTCATCGTCATGTTCAAAGGCCTCTGAAGTTAACCTCTGAGCAGTTCTCTGACTACAGTGAAGGCTTTCAGTGCTTTGAGCCATTGCGGCATCCTGACAGCAAGATTTCAAAGGGATTTTATTTTGAAATACACACTGATATTGACCTCATGCTCAGCGGGTCACGGAGGCCGTTCACTGTCTGAAGCTCAGGCTGTGGAAACAATCGTAGGTCATAGATGAGCTGGTACCGATGACAGACTACATGAGCCGCTGCTTTAACTTGAAGAGCCCCGCCCTCCCTCTGCACTGCACTGCACCACACACACACACACACTCTATTCGGCTGTTCCTAAGTGCTCACTGTGGGGGCAAAGTGTGCTTCCTGGTAGCAGGGGTCTGACACGTGCCCTTGCACCTGGTTACAGCTCTCAGAGACCCGTTTCTATTCGCGGTAGACCAGCGAAGAGACCTTACGTTTGCTGGGCCGTTCAAACAAGAACGCAGTGTCTTACCTGAACAGGATCCCTTTCTTGGGAAAGTCTGGGAAAGCGCGGACGTGTCTCTGGACCAGCTGCAGCTTTGCCTCCCAGCCTGCGGCCATGCTGAACGCTACTTCTTCTTCTTCTCCTCCTCCTACGGTGTGCAAACACTCCTTTGTCGCCCTCTTGTGCGGACGGGGATGCACAGTACAGCAGTGCAATTCATCCTGATCGGTGATTGGTCGAAAGTCTAGAGCGAAAGAACAGGCTTGTGATTGGTGAAAAATGTGCAACGAAGAAGCCTTCTTTTATTCACTCAGTTTGTTGTCTGATTTTTCTTTGTCAGGTGATGTTTCCAGCTCCTTTATCCCACCTGACGCCTGGACTGCTGTCTGTGGTCTTCAGAATCAGAATCAGAATACTTTATTGATCCCTGGGGGAAATTATTTTTTGTTACAGTGCTCCATTTTAAACCAACATTAAGACAAGACAGACAATACGCTAACTAAGAATAGTACAATATATACATATATATACATACATACATACATACATAAGTCAGTCAGCATGATCACAATGAGTTATTTATGTATTCTGACTGGTTTACAATGACAGGACAGTAAGCATTATCAGTGTGTATTCCAATAAAAGCATCTAGTTTTTACTCCAACATCGATGAGGATTTTCTTTTGGCTCTTTTGAACCAACAGGTTGGAAAGTCTCCTGAAATTAAGCGCAATTGAAAATCAATTCCTTTCTTTTCTTCTGTGATTATCATGTGCAAAGACTAGCCATAAGAGGAGTCTTTTAGGTTCTCCTGATGAGACAATGTAACTGTTTTACTTTTGTACTGGTAAAAACTGAAGGATTATTCATGACACTGTCATTTACAGACAGACATGTTAGAGTTCACTTGCCAAAGGTAAAAGAGTTGTAAAATCATTACAAACTTGCTATGAGAGATTATGTTTGTCCTGTGACAAATAGACTGAATAGTTGATTATGAAAATGGCGTGATCATACACCATGGCCTTCACAGTCAACCAAGACTATCTGACTCCCATAACAGATAATAGCTCTGTTAGTGTTTCCTAATCAATTCCAGGAAACGCTGAAGTTGTTGCGGAGGCATGTGTTGTACAAATACTTCCAAAACTTGTCTTTGCCTGCATGTACACATTGCTTCGTTGGTTCAGGTCTGTTATGTGTTTCTAGACCTATTGGCAGAGAATAACTTAATAATAAAAAAATACAAAACACATGTCTAAGGCAGATTAAAGCCCAACTTAGGCATTCATTAAGTAAATCCACAACTCACTGTTACTGTAACACAGGACACTTTATTAAAGGTGATGAATACAGGAAAACAGCACTGCAGGAGAGTCAATCAGTGAACTGAACTACAAAAAGTCAAAAGTGCCCATCCGGTAGGCTGGAATCATACATGTTTAAAGAAAGTTTACAACGAGCGAGATGTACTGACAATGGCCAAACACGGGTAAATGTGTAGTAAATGGCAGTGCGGTAAATCTGCCTAGTATGGCATTAAATACGCTTACTACTTCATATATCTCAGATCGTTTGTAACGAGCCACGGAAAGCAGGTGTAGCCACTGAAAAGACTAGAAATGGGCGGCTAGCGCGCGGCTAACATTTACCACAAAGCAAAAGGGTTAAACGCGCTATTCAGCGTCGTTTCCGCTAAATCCAGACTCTGTAACTTGACGTAAACATAGAAGAAATGCCAGTTTCCATTAAAAAATAGCGGACTTGCCGACTTCTTCGCTCTTCCGCTTCGTGTTGTTGTTGTTTTGGTGACGCAACTTCCGTCGAGCAGACGATTGGTCGTCTACAGTAGGGGGCGCTGTTTGACAGTGATGCGGCTTCTTATAATTCGAAGAAGAAATGCGGCGCTTCTTCTTCCTGTGTGGTGAGTACAGAGGATCGTGTACATGGCACACTGATGTCGGTGTGTGTCACACTCGTGTCCGCTCGCCGTGCCGTGGCGCCGGCATGTTTGTGGGCTGGATGGAGCGGGTGGAGGAAAGCGTGTGCCGGGGGATTCAGGCTGGTCCCGTCCAGAGCCCGCAGCGGGACACGGCCCGGGGCTGCAGGTCAGTGCTGCCGCTGTCAGGACACATCAGACCCGTGCTGAACTCGAGCTTTAAAGCAGCGTTTAACCAGCCGGGTTCAAATGTCTGCCCCGGTGCTTACAGATCGACAGCAGCGATCTGACCTCAGTCTGAACTCAGGTTAATTGTAGCCTACAGAGTATCTGCAGTCAGTTAACGTGTTGTGTGCTGTCAGCAGTAGCTGATGAAAAGGGAGTGACTCAGAGTAGCGTCATAAGAACATGTGGGGAAACAAACAGTTCAAAACGAGCTCTTTGAGGTTTTATCTTTTATTTCCCACAGTATTGAGCCCCCTTCAAATCAATCAACCAATAACACTTACAGGAAGTGAAATCGAGTCTGACTGTGTTGTCTCCCTTCTAAGGGAAGCTGTTGCGGGATGGAGAGGACAGGAAAGCAGTGGTGAGCCTCCATGTTTAATCTGAGTTTGCCCCTCGGTGCATGCTGGGAATGATGTGAATGTTAATGTGGACAGCAGATTCTCATGTGGGACGGATCGTCCATAGTTTTTCAGTGGAAGTGATGAATATTCAGAGACTCACAGCAGTGTCTGACAGTCTGCCTGTACGTTGCTGTGTTCAGATCTGTGTTGAGGGGAACATTGCCAGTGGGAAGACAACATGTCTGGAATATTTCAGCAAAACCAGCAGTATCGAGGTCAGTCAGTCTTTGTGCAGTGTAGCTGTGTGCGTTCAAGATTTCCAGTGTTACCGAGCTCAAAGTATACCATTTGTTCACGAATGTATTCCTCTCTCCTTGCCTCTTTCTTGCAGGTCCTTACAGAGCCAATCTCTAAATGGAGAGATGTCCGAGGGCACAACCCTCTGGTAACGTACATGACCGTGCTGTCAGTGTGCAGAGCTGGAAGGATTCTTCCAAAACATTTTGTGCTTTCATGATGCTGGAGTGTTGAACGCGCCGGTGCTGAACGCGCCGGTGCTTAACATGCCGGTGTTGAACGCGCCGGTGCTTAACATGCCGGTGCTTAACATGCCGGTGCTGAACGCGCCGGTGCTGAACGCGCCGGTGTTTAACGCGCTGGTGCTGAACAGTGTTGACTTGGGATGAGATGTGGTGAGTGTAAACACCATGGATTGTCTCTGTATACTCCCGCTTCCATCAGGATCCTTCCTCAGGAGTCTGGTCAAGCTTATCAAATGCTCTGGGAATGTGTTGAGTGCTGGTTGGTAGTGTGACTTCCCTGCATGTCAGTCTAGCTGTTCACCTGCAGGTTCTGTCCCCGCAGGCTTTAATGTACCAGGATCCTCAGCGCTGGGGCATCACGCTACAGACCTACGTTCAGCTCACTATGCTGGATCGACACCTGTCAGCTGTGGTAAGTGTCCTGCTAGCTAGCACCACAGCTGGTTTACTCTGTGCTTGTTTTGTTGCATGCTAACACCCATATAGCCTGGGCTAGCACACTGATGGCTGTACGCTGGTTATGCAAACGGATACGCTGGCACACGTGCTGTTTCTTGTTGGTTTCAGGCAGCTCCTGTTAGGATGATGGAGAGATCTCTCTTCAGCGCCAAGTACATCTTTGTGGAGAATCTCTTCAGAAGGTACAGTAATCTGATCCACGGATCATCCACACAGTTTCACCTGAACAACACAGCCCTGCAGCGCTGAAGTAGGAGAGTGTGCAACCTGTGCATGTGATTTATGTACAGACAGAGAGGATGGATTGTTATTTCAGTCAGGCTCAGCATCTGTTCTCATGTCTTTAATGTAAAGGTCGTGTTCAGTCATGCATCATTGTAGCCAAGTCTTACTATGAAATAGTCCAGATGTTGATTTGCAGTAATGGCCAAAGTGCCTCACAGCCGCAGCTATGTAAACAGAGAAGCAGTTACTTAAAATGTAACATTTCATTTAAAATATGTAACTGTCTCAAATGAATCATCCAACCTGTAACTGAGCATTTCTGACATTTCTGGGAATTTAGAGAGCTGGGGTGGTTCGGGAGGTAGAGACGGTCACCTACTAATCAGAGCGTTGATGGTTTGATCTTTGACTGCTACAGTCTATGGTTGAACCTCCAATGTGTGGAGAGTCCCGGGTATTTAAGCCGTAGTTGGTGTTGTTGACCCGCTAGTGATCATGTGCCAACGTGTGAAATTATCAGCGGAGGTTCTGGGTGAAATCACTGTGAGACCTTAGAACTGAAGATGCTTCTAAGGTGAGAGCTGAAACGTCTTCAAGACATTTCAAGAAGTCCAGTCGGTTTTCTTTCCAAGCTCGTTAGGTCAGATAGAACCTGTGAATGAGTGAATGAGACATGTTTATAAAGTGCTTTGAGTAGAATTAGAGTTTTATTTCATGTTTTTCTTCCAGTGGGAAAATGCCAGAGGTGGACTATGCTGTTCTCAGCGAGTGGTTTGACTGGATTACAGCTAACATTTGCATTCCTGTTGATCTCATTGGTGAGTACAACACAAACAAACCTGCTGCAGCTCAGCATCAAGAAACAAAGCACGAATCCTGTGCACGTCTGAATGTACACGATGAGAACTGACCTCTGTCTTTGAGGTTGTGTGTTTATACAAATGGCATTCCTATGTAATGAAATGAGTTCATGTAGTCGCAGTAATAATAATGATACATGTCATATTTGGCTTTTTCCCTGGCTCCAGTTTACCTGCAGACGTCTCCTCAGACCTGCCATGAAAGGTTAAAGCAGCGATGCAGAGAAGAGGAGAAAGTCATTCCACTGGTGAGGAGCTTGTGCTTCACTTCATTGAAGTTTGTCAATTCAAAGGGACACAGACAGCTGCACAGTAGTGCCAATCTAATGACCACTTGAAGTGACCACAAAGCTACTCCAGAGAGTCTGAAAACATTTCCAACTCATGGTGAAAAATCTGAGGTTTGTCGAGGCAAATGGCATTTAACACTTTGTTTGAAACGCGTACAAATGCTGGAGCTCTGCTTCAAAGATGAAGCTGGTTCCTAGAGATGCAACAAAAGGCTAAAGATGTGAGCAGCAGCACACGTCAGCACACGGCTTCCTCCTAGCTCCAGTTTCTGTTCACCTGGGGCTTCACTACATGGACTGCAGTGAGGTGGCATCAATATTTACACCTTACCAGACAACTGCTACTACAAACATACATGACAAGTTTACAGCAGGCGTCCTGTCAATTCAAGTCAGTGTATTTATAAGTATGTTTTTAAACAACAGGTTGACCAAAGTGCTGCACAAACTGGGAAAAAACCCAACAGACAGGTCACAAAAACAAAGAAAAGAGTCACAGTAAGGGAATAAAGATGTGGTGTTAGGGAGGTCCTAATGCGAAAAGGAGAGCGTTCCAAAGTCACGATGTAGCCACCGTAAAGGCCGGCCTGCTCTGTGTTTGAGTCTGCTTCTAGGAACAACAAGACCTGAAGGCTCTGTTAGGAGTATGTTCAGAGAGGTAAGAGGGAGCCGACCCATTTAGAGACTTAAAAGCAAACAATTAAAGCTTAAAATCAAATCTAAAATTTACTGGAAGCCAAAACTGGGGAAATGCTGTCGCGTTTACGTTGCCTGTGAGCAGGTTGGAGAAGAGGGAGCAGAGCCTGGCTGATGCCCAAATAAAGGCCCCAATATTCTGAAACAGCAGAAAAATGTCCAGCAGGAGTGATGGTGCAGAGCTCGCGCACAGGTAACAGAGGTTTAACTGGTCAGCACAGAAATTTGAATTATGACAGTGATCAGAAAAGTGGCTGTAGCTCAGGTGGCAGAGCAGATCAGCCACTAACCAGAAGGTCGGTGGTTCGATCCCAGGCTGCTCCAGTCTGCATGCCAAATATCCTCGGGCAAGATACTAACCCATGTTGCTCTCCGATGCATCCATCGGAGCGTGAATGTCTATGAATACTAGATACTTAGCACTTAAGCTTAGAAGTGCTTGTGTGAATGGGTGAATGAATTAGTTGTATAAAGCGCTTTGAGTGCTCAGAGTAGAAAAGCGCTATATAAGAACCAGGCCATTTACCAAAAGTGCAAATTAGAATATCACATAATTACAGAGCACGAGATAAGACTGAATCCAAAGTACGTCCACGCTCGTGGGAGGGAGCGCCGACTGAACAAGACTAAAACAGTCAGTAAGGTTCAGGACGTCTTTCACAAGAGGTTTAGTGGGGCAGCAAACATGAATCTTAAAATCCCAAAGAATTAGAGTCGTTCCGGATAAAAAGACCTTAAATAAAATCCTTGTTAAACTGCGGAGCCCATAAATATCAGCAGTGAGCTGTCTCTCAGGTGTGTGTGTGTGTGTGTCCATCCACCAGGAGTACCTTGAGTCCATTCACCAGCTTTATGAGGAGTGGCTAATCAGGCGTAGCTCCTGGCCTGTTCCTGCTCCTGTGTTGGTGAGTGTTCACACGAGCACAGCTTTGCTTTCAGGTAGTACTCTCACACCACAGACACACACAGTGAATGATAACAATGAATTGGGGAAACCTTGGGTTCTTGTCTCATGCCACCCACCTAAATATTGTTGCAACTAAGCCCATAACAAGGACGGGACGGTGCACTCTTCCACACTGATTAGAAACACGACGAGGAACCTGGGCCCAAACTCCCAGGTCTGGTTGACCCAAGTTGTTTTTGAAGCACGAGTTGTGTCAGTGTGATTGGACTCGTTCTTATTAAGTGCTTTTCTACTCAAAGCATGTCATACTGTATGCCTCATTCACCCATCCACACACAACACATACGAGCACTGTTTTCTGTTCTTTCTATCCAGCTCTATCCACTCATTTAGAAGATCTTTGCTGCTCACTGTATAGAAGAGCCTGTGTAGTGGTGTTCTTCCTGTTCATGCATTTATTACTTCTAGGCTGGACATATTCATTCTTATCAGGATGTCCTAAAAACTCCCTGAAAAGCCTTCAGTTGATCCAAAATACTGCAGTGACAGGGACGTTCAGCCCCCACAGGAGAGGCGGAGCCTTCAGCTTTCAGCCGTCTCTTTTGCAGTACCAGCTCTGTTTTGATTCAGAAGACTGTCTGCTGTCAGGATTACGCTTTGTGATGAAGCATATTCAACCCCACTATGAAGAACGCTTGGGAAAGCCGTCCCTACAGTTAGTTTTATCCAGGTTTGTCCTTTAGTGCAGCGTAGAGACACTGTATCATTGTTTGTTTTCCCCACTTCCCCCAAAACACAGGCTTTAATCTGGTTTGGAGCCATGTTTTTGCTGCTTTCTGTGTCGAGTAAGTCCCTCATAGCCAACCCTGATCTTCCTGATATTTAAGAATGATGTGTGTGTTTGCAGGTGATTCCTGCTGACCACAACCTGCAGAGGATGCTGCACCAGTACGAAGAGAACCGAGCCAAGATCCTAGCAGCAAGTCTCTGATTCCCGAACACGCACTCATGCTAACCCCAACCTGACAGGAAGCTGTTACAGCACCTTTTTTAAGCTGTTTCTGATCTTACACCTCGTCACATGTGACATTTTTGTATGCACTCCCAGGTCAGCCATTCCTATTCATGAAGACCAATCTCAGTACATTTGATTGCAGTATTAAAGTAAAATGTAATCGATGTGCTCACAAGAAACTATCGAGAAACTGAACATGAGAGCGGATCATTCCAGTGCTCGAGCCCAAGCCTGTCAGCCTTCAAAGATGCTGCGCGCTCAGGCTGGTCCTTGCATCTTATCTGCTGAGTTTTTCCTGAGAGCGTGATTAATCCTCTGTGAGTCTGAGGAAGTGTGTAAGTGAAAACTCTTCATACAGAACAAGTCCAGTGACAGCGTTGTGTCACTTCAGACCACGAGTTATACGTCCTGGTCTGATCATCACTCTGTATCACTCCTCTGTCCTTTACCTGCCTCCATCTGCTCTGCCACCTGAATGAAGGAGCCTATTTCCATGACAACATTTAGTCAGTGTTTGAACAGGCTGTGTGATCCGGCACTGTGAAAAATCTGCAGCCACTGACAGCCTGACGCCCTGGAGCCTTGAACTCGGGGACACGTTGGAGCTTCCTGAGTGATGCTGTGGGCTCTCTGCCTTCTCTTTCCTTACCCGGATGATTGAGCGTGCTTAAAGACTCACTGCCAGGTCACATGACTGATCAGTCGAGTTTACAGCGCTTGAAGGATCAAGCAGAGTTGGCTGCATTGTGTTAGGAATAAAATGTGTGTAAAATTTGTGTTTTATTTTATACACTTTGCAATTGTGCTCATTGAGAGTTGGCACTCTGTGTAATAAAAGTCAAAAGCATCAATTAAACAATATGATTGAACTGAATTATTGGCGTGTTGACTGCAGAGGGATTAGCAAACTGCTTGCACATCAGTTAAAGTCAGGGTGATATTTTTCTGGGCTGTGGGAGGCCGACAGACTTGGGTAATGAATAGAAAACTCGTCTTGGGGCTGCAAGTATAAAGCAGCTTGAGCTCAAACATTGCTGTGGTTTGGTGCTATAAATAAACGTGACAGCTTTTAACCAAAGGGAAAAAAATGACCCAAACTATTGTTTGTCCTCCATCCAGATCCACCAACAGAAGATTAGTGACCTCAGACCACAGAGGCAGCATGCATACACATGTTTTTGCACTGCACCACTTTACTTAGACGTCACTCTTCCATCCAACACATATAATGAACTAATAAAATATTTCTTACAAGTCAAAGTTGGGTTTTTGTCTCGTATCCTACAGAAATGGCATTCAACGCGAGTCTGTAATTAGACTTTCAATGTAAATAATATTTACGACAGGCTTAGGGCGTCGGGGGGTTCCCGGAGGCGTCTTCCTTGGGGGGCTCAACCCGGGGTATCGATCATGGCCTATTAAGGGCTCTGTTGGCTCTCAGGTGACTGTTTCCTCGTGGCTGCGTGCAGCGGGGCTAGGGGAGGGTCTGTGCTGACGGACGTGGGTTACTGACCTGGTAGCCTGGCTGCCCCTGGGTGGGTCCGGGATGGGCGTGAGGTTCTGGGGGCGCTCCGTCTCTGGGCTGGAGCCCGGGCCGGGCCTCGGGGGCTTGGGTCCTGGTTGGTGTGTCACCAGGGTTGTGGGCGGGTGGGTGCATGGGGGCCCAGCCCAGGAGCAGGGTGCCGCCAGTGCATCGAGCCACCTGGGGGGCTCTTCAACTGGTGGGGGAGATTGTCACATCTTGCAGGAGCTTTCCGCTCTTCAGGAACTCTCTCTGCAGGAGGGGGAGATACAGGAGAGGTGGAGGAAGATCTCAGCCTGGGCGTCTATTGTCTTATGTAGTCTGGAAGATGAGTGGATGGTGGGGTGGGTGCAGTTTTCTCTGTGGTGGGGTTGGGTGGACTGTCCCGGGCTCTGTGTGGCCGGGAGGCGCTGCTGCACTGGGCCCCGGTCTGGATGGGCCTGGGCCCCCTTTCCCTGGCGGGTCGCAGAGTATGGGGGTGCCTACTGGGGTCAGCGGGGGAGCTGGCCCCAGGGAGGGGTCACCTGCCCCTCCCTTCCTTCCCTCCCCATCTCCAGCTGCCTCCCTCTTCCCGCTCCACCACAACCACCCACACATGCAGGACCTTGGAGTAGGGGTATGTCACCAGGGTGCAGAGGAGGCTACCCCCCCCCCCCCCCCCCTGTCCCCTTCTGGCTGCCTCTGCCTCAATTTTATCCCACAACTTAGACATTCACATTACTCACACTCTCATTACACATACATATAGGATCTTGGGGGTGGGCACGATACACGGAGTCCAAATTACCATCAGGGTGTACACCCCACCCCTGGCATTGTTGCCCACCTCTCAAGGTTAAATACACGTAGACATTGAGGGCTAGCAGGAGGGACCATGCGCTTACCTGCTGCTCTCTGGCAGGTAGCTCCAAGCCCTCCTGGGTTTTAAATGCACCTTAGAACACACATGCATCAACACTACAATGAGCAGGTGGAGGGAGGTTTGGAGTCTTCTCTCACCCCCATTCTCTGCGACCTGCTGGAGCAGGGGGGCTAGGAGGAGGAGTTGGCCGTCCGACTGCGGTCTGGAGTGTGGGGCCTCCCTGCTGCTGCGGAGTCGGGGCGGTCTGCCTCTCCCCACCGCAGGGAAAAGGGTAACACCACCTGGGTCTGGGTGCAGTTCCCCCTCCAGGGGCAAGGGTACCTAGACCCGGTTTGTAGAGTACGCTTGGGGAGTGTGATCGTGTGTACAGCGTCTCTTTATGTCTGTCTCCACGTTGGTTGAGTGTGGAGTAAGTGCATATGAGAGCATGAGGGTGGGAATGGATGTTTGTGTCTGTGTGTGCCTGTATAATAATGTTTAATATTTAGTATTTACTGTCATATTCCCATATATCATCGTGATGTTGTTTATTCTATTACTCTTGTTCTCTTCTGCTTGTTCTCTTTTTTCTTTCTCAGCAGGTGATCCAGGTGATTGATATATGCATTTTTTTTTCTGCTCATTCTGTTGGTTTTTGTCTTTTGCCCTTCTCCCCCGTCCCTCTTCTCAGCTGTTTCTCTTTCCCTCTTTCTTTCTCCCCTTCTTTCCCCCAGTCCAGTCTGTCCCGTATTCAGTAAGTGAAAATAAAATAAACAATAAAAGGTGAATCAAATGGACCATTACGGCAAGGCTGGGATGGTCAATTTGGTAAAGTAAATCCGTTGGGCATCTTTCTTTGCCTTTAGACAACAATTCTGATGCAAAAGAGCCAAACGGGACAGGCAGAAAAAATAAAAAAATAAAAAATAAATAAAATAAAATTATGTTGCTGTCATGCAAAAAGGTAATAACAAAAAACTGGCAGAAGAGAAAAAAAATATTTACATTTATTAGCTGCACTGTTTTGCATCATTTGCAGTTTTTCCTGCCTAACTCTAGGATACTGGAGCAGTTCTGCAGATGAGCCTTAAGCTCATGCATGCTTGCATCAAAACAACTTTCAAAAATGTGTCTTCAAATGTAAAAGCTTTGCTTCATTCTTCAAGCAGACATGTTTAACTGTGGCTGAGCAGTATTTGTGAACGTAGTCCAGACAGGTCTTTAGTAAATGAGGCAACACAGCTAAAGGAACACCAGCAGACTAATCTATTCATCGCCACTTTTTAAAAAGATCTATAAGCAACTCTGTTCACAACAGTTCGTTTTTGAACAGTGAACATCAGCTTTCCTGATGCTGCCGAACAAACCAAACACAATGAAGAACTTTCACCAGTCAACGAATGTACAGATGTTTCCATCAATGAACCTGCGATGCTGAGGGTGAACAACAGCAAGTTTTAATCAAAGCCTGTGTGAACATATGCTTTACAGTTTACCACCATCGCTGCCCTTGGGAACGATGCAGCTCCTGATTCAGGATTTTTCTCAGTTGTATGTTCAGTTTCAGGAAAATACTGGGTCACAACTTTGTAATAGTGAAGTCACATATTCCTGTTAGGAGCCTGAGTCATTTTGGACCTCCAGTGCACATATTAAACAGATATGTAGGACTGCTTACTTCCATTTGTGCAGCATCTCTATGATTAGATCCCAGAGTGACACTAACAACTAGTTAATGTATTTATTACTTAATTAAGTTTAGTTTAGGTAGCATATACATGTCTGAGCTTTACAAAGGGTCTAATCACACAAGCCAAGGTGTGAAACTGGGTGTGGGTCACAATCAGCCAGAGTTTCGGGTGAGCTCATTGTGAAACCTGGCCCCACCCGATCATGTGATTTCCTGAGGTCAGAGGGCCCAGGATGTGAGTGGGCGTTAAGGCGTCTGGGAAGGATCTGGATTATAGATGGCAGACAGTTGGTGTCGTAAACCCCGCCTCTGTTCAAAGATGGTCGCTCACAGTGGACATAGATGCTTCTTTCACTCCTCTTTCAAACCATCTGTCCTCTCTGTCCAAAATGTGAACATTGGCATCCTCGAAAGAGTGTCCTTTGTCCTTAAGATGCAGATGGACTGCTGAGTCTTGTCCTGTGGAGGTGGCTCTTCTGTGTTGTGCCATGCGCTTGTGAAGTGGCTGTTTGCTCTCTCCGATGTAGAGGTCTGGGCATTCCTGGCTGCACTGATGCTGCGACTGACTGAGGACCTTCACACACAAACAGCATCTACATGCAATGCATCTACCTCTGCATTAGTCTGACAGCGGTGAATGAGTCTGCTTTCACAAACAACAGCACAAATACATATACAGGAAATGCTGCATGCTGGTCACAACCAGAGCCGAAAATGGATCCCACTCATGAGCTCTCTTCATTTTCTTTTAATTTATTCATTTATTTTAAATAAAACATGATTATTTATTGATGCATTCAAGAAGTTTACATTACATTATATGGCTTTAATAATATACCAAAGGTATACAGCTTTGATTTTGGTCATTTAGGCACAACAATCACAATTTAACATTTTATAAAAAAATGATGATAAGACTATCTGTGCTTTATCTGCAGGAAAGAAGATCTTTGATCATTGTAAACATACTTCCATCGTTGGAAAGAGACAGAAAGCTGCCGTTCGTGAGGAGGGGTCAAATTATGAGGCTGCTGTAAATAGCACAACATACTGGTTAATTAGCTCAACCACCTAGCAGTAACGCACGTTTTGCTCTTCAGAGTTCCTCCGATGATTTAGCGGTTAACACGTTCCCTTGCAAATCAAAATGTCGCAGGTTCAATTCCAGCTGAAGACAAAACTGCCTTGGAGGTTGTGTCAGGAAGGGCATCCAGCATAAAGCTGCCCAAATACACTGAAACTATGAAAGCGTCATCTTGACAAATGAACGTGACTGGATCTGTGTGGCGCTCTGCAGCTGGACAGCAGAACAGGGTCAAAGTGAGAGAAGGAAGAACACTCACACTCCCACAGCACACTTACACCTCGGCTCAGCTTGTTTGCACCTGCTCTTCAGTCTCTGCATTGTTCCACTATAACAAAGCTCTGCGCCACCTGCTCCTCCTCTGCTGGGCCAGCGTCCTCGTCTCCAGAACCGCCTGGATCTCCTTCCCGCTGCCTCTGGGTGTCTGCCGTACTGTCGGCTGGAGGCGAGGGCTGACACTCGGCGGGCTGCTGGTTCGTCACTGTCGCGTCACACTGTTGCGGGCTCGTGTGTGTGCCGTCGTCATGACTCAGCGCTGAAGCTTTTCCCACCACTGGCTTCCTGAGGCTTCTCTTCTTTGTTTCTGTGTTTGCTTTTCTTATTTGTTTCCTCCTGTCTTGGTTTGTGTTGTCCCCCTCTTTTCTTGTTGTCTCATGTTCATTTTCCTGCACTTGTCCCATCCACTCCACCAACCCTCTCAGCTCCTGCTCCTCCTCATCCACGGAGCTGAGAGAGGAAAGCTCTGACTTGACCGGACTCTCGTCTTGTGTCCCTGTGAAAATCAGCGTGTGTCAGTTAAGTGCTGGAGGCTGTTAGGGCACCCTTGGAGCAAATGACAAATTTTGTTGTATTCTGAGTGTGTGAGTGTGTGTTACCAGTGTCGTGCTGTGTTGGAGGCTGTGCTGTGGCTCCTGCTCTGAGTGTGATGTGGAGGGAAATGGCCTTGGGGCCACTGAGCTCATCATCCACTCTGCTTCTGTGGGTGTCGCTGCCGGTGTCCCCTGGAGCGCTTGCCCCTCCACTGTTCCTGCCTCTCCGACTGCCGTCCAAACTTTGCTGAGCTTTGCTGTCGTCGTTGGTAGTGAGCACAGGTGCAACAGCAGTGCAGGGATTCTCGCTGCAGTCTGTCTTGGGCAGGTCAGCGGCACTCACAGCTTTAGTGCTGCTGCAGACTTTGTGGGGCTTGTCTGGAAGCAGGGGCCGGCCCCTGATGGCCAGGTCAGGGTAGGTCCTCTGCATCTCCATAATAGACGGGTCTACACTGCAGAGGTGGTAATGCTGAGGCTTAGGCTGGGGGGTTGTTACAAGCCTGGTGTCCAAGTACAGTACCTGGCAAACAGAACAGGTGATTTAGTATTGTATCATTGTAGTTTTACCTTACAGTATAAATAACATTTAGCTCACAGGCTGGCCTCTTAACGTTCACCACACTTTCGTTTATGCTCTTCTGACTGTCAGCAAGATGTCTGAAGCGCCTTCAGGGCTGAGGAGCTTCAGCTAAACGGACTGGTAAACGCCTTTCTGCTCTAGCTGAGCACTCAAAGCATTTTAAACAACTTTGTGCTTTCATTCCCACACATTCGCTGTGCTGCTTGTGTCTGAGATACTCACTCCTCTCTTCACTGCAGATGGCCCATTGCATCTGTTCATTTTCCAAAAATATGAAAGCAGACTTAAACCATCGATCTTACGGTTGTCTTTTTGGTTTTTCCTGCCTTTTCCCCAGGTCTGTTTCTTCCTCATCACTACACGCTGCTTTCTTATCTGGGTTAAAGGCTCCCCCTTCACATGTTCAACACGGTTGATAGCTAAAAGCTTAGTTGATATAGATATCACATGGAGCCATTATTTTAAAAAGCGTCTGTTTTTTTAATATAACATGTGATTGGCATTTTAAAAGAAAAAATTGTTCATGCCACTGAAATATCTTACATACAGGCTTCCTTATTTTAGGCTTACAGTATTTTCTGCACTATAAGGCGCACTTAAAATCAACATCGGCCTTATGTATGAATCCTGGTTGTGCTTACTGACCTCGAACCGATGTTATCTGCTACACAGCGCTCAGCAATCTGTCAAAAAGATCTTAGTCAACTTTGCTAAGCTACGAAGCCGCACTGCTTGATGGACTGTCGCAGCATTACGACTACTGTAGTCAGGAGCAGAGATGGGCAGTTACTGTAATCTGATTACTTTTTTCAAGTAACGAGTAAAGTAAGGGATTACTATTGCAAAAACGGTAATTAGATTACCGTTACTTTCCCGTAGGAACGCTGCGTTACTGCGTTACTAAAACCGTGATTTTTCTGCGAGAATGTCTCATGACAGTGACGTAAGCGAGTGCGACGTCCGTGACAACAGCTGTGTGCAGATCAACAATGGATCACATATCGAGTGCAGAGAGAGTATGAGCGTGCAGCGTTTAAAGCGTGGAAGTACTGACCTTACTTTGAGTTTGATTCCATAAAAAGGGACAAAAACATTAGTGTCCGCTGTGCGTGGGAAGAAAACTTCTTTTTACACCGAAAAAAACCCCTAAACTTCCAACAAGCACCGAGTAGCTACGACGTAATGGGAAACTCACAGAGAAACTCGCGGATTCTTCCACTGACCTCAGCACACCTGCACCAGGGTAAACCTCCGCCTGCCCCACTCCTGCTTTACAGGTGAAAATAGAGCAACAGGACCGCTGAGTCTGTGACTTTATTTATTTTCTGCTGTGTTTTACTTGCATCTATTTGAAAGACTGAGTGTAAACACACAAAATATTTTATTTTATGTGCTGGAATGTGCAGAAAATAGGTTTAAATGTTAAACTAATTTCTTCCAGTCAGAGAATGTTGCATATAATTAAATGTTTGCTTGATGCATAAAGTTAAAAGATTAAAACTAATAAAACAAGTTAAAAAAGAGACTTTTCCATTTGATTACATTTGTATGATGGATTATGCAGAAAAAGTAGAATTGGGCTGAAAGATCTATCGCTTTATCACCTCTTCAGGTTGTAAATCGTGTTTTTAAAAGTAACTAAGTAATTAATTACTTTTGAAAATAAGTAATCAGTAAAGTAACGGGATTACTTTTGGGGGGAAGTAATCAGTAATTAGTTACTGATTACTTTTTTCAAGTAACTTGACCAACACTGGTCAGGAGCCTTGCGGAGTAATCTGGGTCTAAACTCCGTCTTCTTCAGGTCCCAAAGTCAAACGAACACTGCAGCATCACTGAGCATTGAAAACTGTCTAAATTCTTTCACCTTTAATAAAACGATCAGCGTTGCTGCTTTACCAGGTGTAACAATTAAGTTAACATCCAGGCGTCCATGAAAACAGGATTTATTACATTTAACAGAGTTGTCCTAAATGATTAAACATGCAACTATTTTGCTGGTAATACCTGAAATGAGTAAAGAAAATCAACAGCCTATTTATGCAAGATAATTCATAATTTTATTGGGGGGTTATATTGGTTGGGTCTGATTATTGGGGGGGGGTCATAACCAACCTAACCCCCCTGGAAATTACGCCCCTGACTGAAGTTGGGCTAGCTGGTATATAATGATGTGCTATGGGATCGCTAGCAACACAGCTATGTTAGCATAACATAAACAGTGAAGCTGCAGGATGAACGCTAACCTTTTTCCACTCGATAAAAGTTAACGTGAAGGCTCCTGATGGTTAGAGACAAATGCAATCGCATGGCAGGATGCTGTACACGGACCAAACTTCAGTCAGGAGAACAACTGAGATAATCCATCCACAATACGAGGTTAGTCATTAATATACTGCAACAACATGGGAACAGAGCAGCTGCCAGAGAATTCAGCATTAATGAATCAATGGCACAGAAGTGGAGGAAGCAAGAAGAATGAGTTGAGTAATGTTTGACTTCTCTGATTTTGTTTCGCCTTATGTATGAAAACAGACCCGTTTATCGGCAGCGTGCCTTATAATCCATGCGCCTTCTGGTCTGAAAACTATGGTATTTGTAGAGGCCTCTAAACCTATTGCTCTACATACCACAGCAGTATGGTGGTCCAGTGTTCTTTCTTCATGTGTTAGACATCAGTCCAGCTGTTTCCCAGCTGTGTTCCAGCTTCGACATGTTGTATTCATGTAACATAAATAATGCTGCTGAGTTTACTGATGAAAACAGATTCAGTTTTATCCCAGGCTAAAGAACGAGTCTTTAAAGGAACTATCCGAGTTGCCTTGCCGTGCTGGAACACCACATTGCACTGCCAGAGGGTTTCCAGAGTAAGGTCAGGTTTAATAAGAGGGCTGAAGGGGCAGCAGACATGGGGAGCACAGTGGAGCAGTGATTAGCACTGATGTGTCACAACTAAAGGCTCCTGGTTCAGAGCTGTGTGCGGTACGTGTTTGTGGTTTGAAATGTGCCAGTACTGTGATGCAGGTGTGGGGGGATAGTTGGGTGTGGCTTCTAGTCTAAGGTGTCCACAGCATGAACACTGACACACGACTGCAGTGCTGCTGGAGTTGAGCAGAAAAACACAAAATGTAGAAACGCGATGGCGCT
The DNA here is from genome assembly GCF_057382275.1 of Copadichromis virginalis. NCBI lineage: Eukaryota > Metazoa > Chordata > Actinopteri > Cichliformes > Cichlidae > Copadichromis > Copadichromis virginalis. The sequence continues at coordinate 6,051,563 of NC_140636.1, read as the reverse complement.
TAGAGCTCGACCTGAGGATGGCTGTGTGTAACTGCGTGGATCTAGCATGTTACACACAGGACGCTGCCTCGGCCTGAGACAGGCAGACTGCGATTTACCATCAGCTGCTGAAGATGGCCTTTCTGTTGGCAAGAAGGAATAGCTATTGAGGTCGCTGCCATTACAAGTAGCTTTTCCACACTTCGATCCTGTGGAGCTGCAGATATTCAATAAAGTCAAACAGGTGGAAGCAAGAAACTCAACTTTAGCTCCAGTTAATGTTTGTCAGACACACATTCGGCTATTTTTACTTGCCAGTATCATGAAAACCACCAGAGAAGGGTCGGTGCGTGTGCTGAACGCTGGGAGAAGCCTAATACTGAGACCCTACTTATTTAAATGCTTGGCTGTGATGTGCATGAATGTGTCCCAGCACAAACAGTAACACCCGGCACCCTCAGCAAGCTTCATTCATAAACAGCAAACTGAGCTGATTCTAATGTAGTTTAGTTATTAAGCTTTGTCAGTCACTCTTATATCAAATATCGTGTGGGTGCTTATTTTAAACTGTTGGGACTTGTTTTAATGAATGCACACAGTATCGTGTGTCTTCAGTCGGTCTCTGTAAAGCACTCTGGGAAAAGCTGCAGGTTTCAGGAAGCAGCAGCTACCTCTTTTTTATCCTCCTCCGTCTTCTTTTCCTCCTCGTCCTCCGTTTGTTCCGTTGCCGTCCTGTTTTGCGTGCATTCAGTCAGTTTCACAGCTCGCTCTCGTCTCTGAAGAACATCGAGCCACTCCTGTAAAGTAAGACAATCACCGTCACGTGGCGGTCAAACCAAACCCATCTAGCGTGACCTCTGACCTGCCGTCTGTGTCACCTGCACATCCTCTCCCAACAGCCACTCCTGTGTCAGGCTGCAGCCTGATCTGTGCTGAGGGATTTCCCATGATGCTTTACTGATTTCTATTCTGCCCCCCTCTCGTACTGATTGCATGCTCGTTACCTCACAGCACAAAGCACTTTGCTGCTGTGTTTGAGTAAAAATCTGATTTAACTGAATTGAATAATGCTTCAACAATAATAATAATAAAAATTAATGTATTTTTTGTATACTTTGTTTTTCCTTTCTCTGATTTTGTCTCTACATTATTTCTTTGCTTACTTTTCTTTTAGAGCCACTTAGTGTAGGAATTCTGTATTAATTCCCAGGAGATCCTGAATTGTTTAAGGTGAGCAGGGGTCAGATGCAGCAAGGCAGCAACATTGGGGAATTCTGCACACATTCAATTCAGAATGGGCTCATATTTTCTCTTTATATGTTTCTATGTTCTATTAATAATAAAATCTGGCTTTATGAGGTTTGCAAATCACTGGATTCTGGTTTCATCTATATTCCACACAGCTACACAACCTTTTCACAATTGGGTTGTATTTGGCAGCATGGAGCCGTTTTCAGCAGTTGTTATTCTGGGATTCATGACTTTATTCAGAGCAAAGTATAAAACATGACACTTCCTCCTCACACTGCTGAATATTAGAATGGAAATGTGCCAAAGCTGAGCAACCATGAAAAGTTACAGTCATTTAGTATTTCATGGTGACACACTGAATATGCCACGGCTCCAAGGTTCCACCGTTTAAACTCACAGCTTCAAAAAGGGAGGAAATAAAAAAGGGGATAATTTATGGGGAATGATCAGAGGAGCAGGGTCCAGGAACCAGGTTTCACTCTCAGTGAGAGTTTGCTAACTGTGAGATGAGGAAGAGACAAAGAGTTAAGCTCAACTCTGCATCAGTTACTGTGGTACTCAACCTGCTGGCCGGCAGGTTTTCTTTAACAAATTCGGAGTTTCTCCCTGACTCCGCCTTCCTGCTGCAGCTGAACCAGCTGACGGACACCCCTGTTCACAGAATTCATGTGTTTACAAACGTTGAAATCTTAGTTAGATGTTAGTTATTTTTCTTTTTAACAAGTGCTTTTATAATCAATGAGCCATCAGTGTAAGCGCAGAGACAGCGCTCACATCAGGGATTTACTATAGTCTCTGTGAGTCTGTGCACAACTTGAACTTCAGTATCTTGCCCGAGGATGTTTCAGCAGGTGGACTGGAGGAGACAGGTTCGATTATCTACTCTACAAGCTGAGTACAGCTGCTCAGCCCTACTAACTTACCACAGTGGCTTAAAAAACAATCGATGTGATATACTGTAACGTAACTGATGAGACGATTACTAACATGAAACATGGTCATACCTGTGGTCTCAGTTGATCCTCCTGAAGTTCCAGGAAGTGGTTACATTCCACTCTGGCCAAGAGCAGCTCAAAACCAACGAGCATGGCTTTGTCTGCATTAACATCCTCACTGAGCCTGTACTCACTGAAATGCATCAAACAGAACAGAGACAAAGTGATGAGGAGAGCAGAACCACAGACAACTGAGGTGGCTGCAGCTGTGCGGGTAGAGTCTGCTAATCGGAAGGTTGATACCTGTCTGCCAATTATTCTTGGGCAAGATACTGCAGGTTGGGCTCTGATGCATCCATCACAGTGCAAATCTTAGATAGAAAGCACTTAGGTACAGATAGTGTGTAAAATCTGAACTCGGGTTTTTACTTGGTCTCAGGAACCTTTGTAAGAAAAGTGATCCTATGAAAGTCAAGTCAAAGAACCTCGGCTGACCAAGGCGTGTGCTGGAGGTCAATAAAATAAAATATATTTATAAAAAAATATCCATCCATTCGCTTCCGCTCATCCTTTTCAGGGTCGCGGGGCGCTGGAGCCTATCCCAGCTGTCATATAAAAATATATTAAAAAGAAAAAAATCAGACTGTCTCCAGCTGCCTGCTGTGTTTTGGAGTCATTTATTCTGAGAGGGACACATATGATATATGAACAAGCTGAGTGTCTTGACACATGAAAACATTCTTGGGGAATTTTTGGAAAGCTTTGTATACACGTTGTGTCACCACGTGTGGAATTAAAGTGGTAAATGAGCTGGACTTTTCTATTCTGAGCACTCAAACTGCTCTCTACTACAAGCCTCACTCGGTCACACATTCAGACCTGAGCACCAGTGGAATATTCACACACACACAGCTTTGGGATCGCGTCCATTTAACCCGCTCTACCTCCTGAGTCACAGCCACCCTAAGGAGTCTACGTTTGTCCTGACAAAGAGCTGTGCAAGGCTGCGACCTTGTGGATTAATGTCTACAGTTGGTGCGTCACTCTTGCGCTGGTTCTTACCATTGTTTGGGGTCTGTATGAGGCACATAACCAATGGAGGCCAGGACAGACTGTATGGTGGAATTGCTGAAAACTGGCTCAAGACAGTAAACAAATGGAGCCGTAAATGTCTGAAAGAGAAAGAAAACACAAACACGGTTCATCTGTTAGTACACAGGCTCAGTGATCACTTCCGTTTGGCCTGACACAGCTGTGAGCAGAAAAAAGATAAGCGTCACTGGGCTGTTGTGTGTCCACTCACTGCTACACAAGCAGATGTTGTGACACGGTGTGGTTCAGCTGAATGACATCTGCAGTCACAGTGTAACATGTCAAACGAGTATCAAGTGTACTCCTGTACAGAGCCGCTGTGCGGGAAACGCGGCGCGTCTTCTGACCTTTAGTGTCCTGATTTCCTTCTTCCATGGCTGCAGGAACAGGTTGACGCACAGAGTTTCCAGCACTTCTGAGGCTCTGATGAAGGCGGACAGGTGTTTCCTGAAGTCGCTCTGAGCCTCACAGCGCTCAGTCACAGCCTGGTAAAAGGGGAACATTGTGAAAGTCCCGCCGGTCTCCGCCTCGCTCAGTAGATACTGAGCCGCCCTCTTCTGCAGCTGGGGGTCGCGGCACGGCCCGACCTCTGCCCGCTCCTCCAGGTAACACTTGACATAGTCCGCGTACACGTCCCCGCGGGAAGGAGCCGGCCCTCCTGCTCCGGTACCGTCCTTCATGACCGCCACAGCGACGAGCCCCACCACCTCGGACTAACGAGGAAGTGTGGCAGTCCGACAGCACGACGAGGAAGTGAAAGCGACAGCGGCTCCTCCTCACGCCGTGTGCGGCACAGAGCGGCAGACTGGGAGCCACCGTGCCCGCCGACTACTGTCTCACACTACAGCTTCCCCGGGGCCAGGAACCACGCGGTTTGGACTGCTGCTTCTCACTGATACAAGGACGTGTTCGGTGTCGGGAGTGCTGAAGTAACGGTCAACTCATTTTCTTTATGACAAATTCATATTTCGAGCTTTTCAAACTACATCGCAAAACGTACCGGTGTGTTCTGATGTTTCCCAAATCTCAAGAAAGGCTGTTTTATTTTGAAAATAATCACCCGGATGTGATCATTTTCGTTTCCGGGATAACTGTGTGTCGCACTCGTGTTGGTGGTAAGGCTGTTTCCCCGTGCCTGTAAAAGCCACGCGTGAGAAACCGCGTGGTGACGGGGTTGTGTTTTAATGCCGTCCAGCTGATACAAGCCGGACATCCACGCTTTAAAGCCCGCGAACAGGAGCGCCCTCCACTACTTTGATCGTGAGTCACGTTTTTGCAGGAGCCGTTTAGACTTTTGTTTGGTCCGCTACGCTTGAGTCTGTGCCTCTTTCATACGTGGGTGCTTAAAAACACGCGAGTGGCCGTACAGCTGTGCCCACACTCACAGCTCTTGTTTTCTAGCCGTCCCTGCCTGATGAATGTCGCTGTCACAGAGTCGCTTCTGATCACCTGGATGTGCTGAAGAAATCATAGAGATGAGATGAACAGGAGTTCCTTCTGGGATGCTTGAAGATGGTGAAGGAAAGAAACAATAAGAGCCAGGCCACCGTCTGTCCCAGAGCTTTTGTTTGCTGCTGAGTGAAAAATCTGATTTCTGCTGCAAACTGTGTAGAAAATTGTCCAAATAAAGAAATTGGAGAAATGATGCTCCTAACAGAAAGCAATGAATGACACCGGTGTTATTAGTGGCGCAGTGAGGGGCTGAGCGGGCTTGGAAAAACAGTAACATGAAGACTTTGAAGTTCGGTGCAAATGTGATGTATCATAGTTTAATACGAGGCTAGTAAAGGCGCCGTGGGGACATAGTGGTTGTAAGTTGTCACAGGAAGCTGGACACAGTGCTTTTCTGTTGTAAAAGGTGAGTGTAAAATGACGCTGTGGTTACCATGGTTACTAAAGCTGAGGGTGTGTCCTGCAGCAGGCGCGGAGAAGGCATGAAGGGCCACGGCGGCGGGTGGCAGGACGGTCGCCTCAGACAAAGAGTTGAGCAGGTACGTGTCTCTCCTCAGTCACCAGTGCGACCAAGACCAGTACAAAGTAATCAGATTACATGTTACTGAAACCAATGATGTCATCATTTGTGTTGCATGAGTTCTTTGAGCATCTGCTGTGTGTGTGTGTGTGTGTGTGTGAGAGACCCTGGCACTGCTTCACACTGTGTGGCCATCATCGAGCTGTCAAAACTATTGATGTTCCATAAATATAATGCCAGCGAGTGGATTTCATGATGTTTCCTGGTGATTTTCCTTGTGTCCACCACTTTGGTTACATGAATGTTGAACTGTGTTTTCAGTATCTGGGCTCCAGCAGCAGTGAATATGTGGATCTGTCAGCCATGGCCCTGGACCTTCAGAAACTGTACAGGCGAGTCATCTGTCCTGGCTCAAATAAGACACTCGAGCTTGTTCCACAAAGCTGAGATCTGCACGGCTGGTTCCAGTGAAGATATGTGGTGGTGTAAAAGCCCTGCATGTTGACTCTTCTTTGTCTGTGTTAAATCAGCTCTATTTTAATGCTTGAGTGGCTGACATGGTTTTAATGCATCACACTGCAGACCTGCATCTGTGAGGTTGGCTAATATCTGAAATTTATGAGCACATTTTCACAGACACTGATAACAGTGACACATACGGTCACTGGACTTGTCAGTTCGACAAATCTGGTCCTTAGTGGGTCTTAGAGTGGGGTCAGTGCTCATAAGGAGCTTGTTGGAGTTCCTTCAGCAGCAATAAGCTGAAGTAAAGGTGTTCTCCATCATTCTGTCATCATTGTGGATGAAGTTCTGTTCTCTGAGGTTTGCAGGCATGTGTTTGAAATGACCCTGTAACCTGTGTCAGACCGATGGGCAGCAGATCATTGCTGATGTCCTTCCACCTTGCCATTGTGTTAACACACACCTGAGTGCTGCTGTGTTCACACTGATCAGCTCATCAGCACCTGGCTGCTGCTGACCTCCCTCGTCCCTGTCAGAGTGTTACGCCGTGCTTTTTTCCTATTCGCTGCATCGGGCTTCATTTTTGTTAAAAAGAAATATGACATGTGGTTCTTTATTTCATTTTCAGACTTGGTAAAGACCAGATTGTTTTTTGTTTTTATCATGGCCTGAAAACCTTACTACTGAAAGGGGTTGTACCTCCTCTTTCACACCACTGAGCTCACTGAGGAGAGCAGAACAAGGTGTACAAAGACTCTGGAAACTCCGTCTTTGGGTTGAGAAAATCAGTGAAGAAACATCTGATCATTAGTCCATTGTTTATTGTCACAGAAAGCGTGAATCAGTTGTCTTTCCTGTGTCTGGTAGTCCGTTATATTAATTAGCTTCACCACTTTTTAATTACATTCCTTTTACATGCATGAGGTGAAGGACGGCTGGGATAGAATTGAAAATGCACATAAATCTGAGTCCGTGTCGGCCTTAGGTGCTTCCACCGCTTTGGTCCTGGTGACATGAAGTTATTGTGTCTTTAGGATGGACTATGGCAGAAGAAACAAGACGGCGTTCAGGATCCAGGTAGAGAAAGGTAAGAGAGCACGGTCTGTGTGGTTCTGCTGTTTGGACACATCTCGATTGATATTGAACAAGAAGGATGAATGATTCCACTGTAGCAGCAGGCTGGTTAAGGATGATCATGTTGAACCTTTTTAATGAAAAACAGGCAGGATCATTCAGGTTTTCCATCACAGGAAGTCTTGTCGTGCAGCGATATGACAAAAGCCCAGATGACCTCTGCAGCTTGTGTGTGTCTGTTACAGCCTAATGATTGTGCACTCAGTTTGACATGTATGGCTTTTCTAGTGTATGAAGCAGTCATTAAGGATTCTGGGCTGAACGAGCTGGAGAGCAAACACCTGGCTAAGAGAGCCAAGCACACTGGGTGAGGCCCTCTGCTTGTTGTGTCCTCTGCTGTTCTTCTGCTCTTTAAATGTGTAATTGATGTGCTCTAAATCTGTGTTTACAGTGACGAGAGTGGTAGCAGCAGCTCAGAGGAGGCTTCTGACAGTAATGAGAACATTGTAAGCACTAATTAGTGATGTGTGTGTGTGTGTGTGTGGATGCTCAGTCATACAGGTAAGGAAATCCCAAAAAGTTGATTCTTTTCTCTGAACAGAATTTTAACCGACTTTAGCAAGGACTGCCTAAAGCTAGCACATGTGCACGAGCAAACAGCACGACTGATGGCTGCACCTGAGATTCAGATGCAGACAAAGCAGGATTACTCCTAAAAGTCTGCAAATGCAATCTTCATTTAAGGCTTCCCAGCAACAAAAATGCCCCAGAACCAGCTGCTCAGTGAACGGGTGAGACAGATTTGACATGCTAAAATTAAAAGAGATCCGACAGAGATCTTCTCGATGAGAGTAGCAAAAAGTGGAGAAAAACATCCTCGCAAAAGCTGCGAAAACTTTGTTGTGACGCCGAGGCAAAGCAGAGCTGCTGCGGACAAAAGCTTCAACTTGTCCCAGCAATGCAAAGCGCCCAGCATCCAACATCTGCATGGAGGAAAGGAAGGCACTCGCATCCCTTAGTAATGACAACAACAGTATCATGCATCCTGTCAAGCGTAGGTGCACCAACCAGAAAGACTATCATGAGAAATACTTATGAGCCCCTGAAAGAAGACCCAGGAAGTGGATAGACTGAAGCAGTTAGAACAAGACGATGCTGTTGACCGCAAGCTGCACCAAGGCTGAATGGTTTACCAAAGACACATTAACAGGGTGCACCTTTAAGACCGACTGTAACTCTGTCACCTATAACATCTCAAAGTTTCTGGCTTCGATCCTCAACCTGCTGCAGCTCTGAACACCACATCCAGAACACCCTGGATTTTATTGAGATGTCATTATGGAGGCAGAGGAAACAATAGTTCGATGGTCAGTGGTCATGATTTACATGTTAATGATGAAGAAGTTGAGCTCACAGCCTGTTGTTAGTCACCGTGCGAATGTTCAGCTGAGACTGAAGACGTCACCTGATGAGTGACGAAAACATCCAGATGAACAGAATCAACTTCTTGGGGCAGCGTTCGTGTGCGCGTGCGTGCGCGTGCGTGTGTGGTTTAGCACTAATTTGCTAATGACCTTTTTCTCCCTGTCACAGCCCACAAACCAAATGAACAGCTCTCTGTCGTCTCTGTACCGGAAAGGGAACGCTGCTACCAGCAGTCCTCGCAGCACAGCCACTGCTCCGCCTTCGGCTTCAGTGACCCTGGTCTCCAAAGGAGGCTGGTTTATTGATAGAGCTCCCGAGAAGAGCAGCACCATCATCGACCTTTGTGACGACCCGACCAAACAACCAGTAAATGTCTGTAACTAACATGTCTGCACAGATGAACCCTAGTAAGCGTCGTGTGATAATCATTAAGATGTGATGTGGTTGTGCTCTTTGGTGCTTGGAATTGCATCACAGTCAGTATTGCAAGTTGTTTGGCTTCAATAAGAAAAGTGCTGGTTGTGCCTGTCAGCTTTCTCTGCATGATTTCAGTCCCTCACATCACTGTGGAGGAGTTTTGAACCACTCCGCTTCAGTCCATGGCAAATGGACTGATTCTTATGTAGCGCTTTACTCTCCCGGAGTACTCAAAGCGCTCTATACAACACGCCACATTCAAGCACTTCTAAACACAAGTGCAACTAATAAACATTCACACACATTCACACTCCGATGGACGCATCGGAGAGCAATTTGGGGTTAATATTTTGCCCAAAGGTATTTGGCATGCAGACTGGGGAAGCCAGGAATCGAACCACCAACCTTCCAGTCAGTAGCTGATCTGCTCTGCCACAGCCACCCCTGGTCCATGGATGTTTGCAGGCAGCAAACTATCATTTATGCACATTTCTCTTAAGGTCCCGCCACAGCATTTCAATCAGGCTGAGGTCCAGCTCCGACTGGGTTCATCCCCGGCTCCCCAGTCTGGAAGTGTTCTTGGTCCTCACTAGGGCTGCCACAAACGATTATTTTGATAGTCGACTAGTCACCGATTATTTTTGCGATTAGTCGACTAATCAGATCATCATCCATTGGCCGTAAAACTACAGCTTATTGCACCAGCAGCATCTGCTCTCATATAACTATCATTAGCTTACAGCTTTAAGTGTTTAAGGTCTGTGCTAACTAAAAATAAAGACAAGATGATAGTTTATTAAATTTTAATGAAATTTGCAGATTGTTTCAGTGAAGTTTAATAAACTCCTTGCTATCTAAAATATAACAGGACACCGGAGTAAATTCTCCAGCATCTCACACTTCTGATAATCAGCTGTCTGCTTGATGTTTATTCAGCTGTGTAAAAACTATAACTTTAATCTCAGACAAACTGATTTACTCAGGAACAAATAAAATACTAAAAAAAAAAGCCAAACAATAACATTTTAAGTTATTTAAGTGACTCATATATATTTAACCTGAGTAGCGAAAGACGGCGGTGGGTTTGAAAACGATTTGCGGGGAGTCCGGTGTTCTCACGGCGCTAGTGACCTAGCCCCCGGCTAGCTAACGAGCCAGTGGGTAACAGACGTCTCCGAAAACGTCGGAGCGCTTTTGAAAATATGTGGTGTCCTGATAAACTGAGCAGATATTTGAGGTTTACACAGCTACATTCTCGCCTGAAAATATGTTAAACGTTTATTTTGTGACCCAGAAAGAATAATAAGAGTAATATTAAAACTAACTAGCTGCCGCCATTGTTGGAAACTGAACTGGGCCGCGCTATGAATTCTGGGACACAGCTGCTTCTTCTTCGGGGTTTAACGGTAGCTGACATCCTTGTACATGCAGTGCTGCCATCTTCTGTTTCAGTCCGTTATTACACTCTTAAATCCTGCTATTATTCCTGCGTCTTTTGTGATCTTACAAAGCTTCAAACAACGCGTCGACTATTAAATCAGTCGGCGACGATTTTGATAGTCGACGTAATCGTGACTAGTCGACAAATCGTGGCAGCTCTAGTCCTCACTGAATTCTCAGTTGCACCAGTGCATTCACTGAAATGGGAATGTTATATTGAAGTGCTTAAGTATAGAAAAGGTATGTGAATGAGGATCATACTAGAAAGTGCTTTGAGTTCTCAAATGGAGTAAAAAAGTATTACTTGGATACCATTTATCAAGGTGTGGCAGCTCTGCCATTGTACTCTGTGCTGATATGCTGTGTTTGCCGCTCTTTGTTGTCCTCTGCCCAAAGGACGTTGGGCCTGATTTACTCACATTCACGTGGAATTGTTCTTACCCTGCGCAAAAAATTAGTTTGCATGCAAAATCACTGCTGCATGTATGAAAGGTGATTCTGGCCTATTTTGTTCTCACCATCATGTGTGAGTGAATCAGAATTGCACAAGGCCATTAGTTCTAAACAGTCTCATACAGTTCGCGGGCACTAGCTCCAATTTTCCTCTTGAAGGAAACGCGTTTACCTCCAAGTGAAGCGGAGAAAGCAGTGGCCAAGGCAAGAAACGAGGAAAAAATTAATAATAGTGTCTGAGGTCCAAGGACGAAGCAACAGGTCTCCACAGGAGTGAAGACCGTTTGGATATGGAAATGGATAAATACATACATGATATCATAGTGACACTGAGACGGTCACTGTGGCTCAAAAGTGAAGTGTGCAATCAAAGGTGGTGAGAAAATGGGTCACGGACAAGAAGCTGTTGAACGGCACTGCTTCTTTTATAGTGCTTTTGTCTCTACCTGACCACTTTAGACAACATGCCTCCTTCACCTTTTTCTTTCTGTATGGAAGTACATTCATACTCCATCAGAGAGCAATTTGGCACTGGTGTGGAACTTACAGACTGGGAGCAGCCAGAATCACTAACCTTCCTTCGGTTGTTTACATATTTGTCCCACTTGAAGGTTTCAATCACCAAATAAATGTTAATATCAAAGATAACCTGAGTTACACATTTGAAATGTTTGTTTCATCCATTGAGGGAAAGACGTTATCCAGACCTACCTGGCCATGTGTGGGAAAGTAATTGCCCCTAAAACTAACCCTTGGCTGCAAGAACTGCCATCAAGCACTGGCAGTGAGTCTTTTACATCTCTGTGGTGAAGCTTTGCCCCACTTTGACCCAAGTTCAGCCACACTGGAGCACTGTCCATGCCAAAGCATCTCAATCAGATTTAGGCCCGACTTTGTTCGTTGCTTCTTTGAGCCAGTCAGAGGTGCACTTGATGCCGTGTGTTGGGTTATTTTCCTGCTGCGTAACCCGAGTGCTCTTGTCGGGTCATAAACTGATGGCCTGACATTCTCCTTCAAGATTTTCTGGTAGAGAGACAAATCTATGGACTATCCAGGCTTGAAGCAGCACCACTGTGTCTGACTGCTGGTATGAAATGCTGTGTTAGTTTGCTCTCATATGTAACGTGACTCAAGCTTCCAGTCTTTGTGTTGTTTTGGTCAGCAATGGTTTTCACCTTCAGCTCTCCACAGTTTTCTTCCCCTTGTTTCCTGGTTTTCTGGAGTCCCAGCCTTAGAAACGGCTCGGTATCCATCCTTTCCAGACACGGCAGTGTTTTGTCTTCCAGCAGGTTCTTTAGATCATAATGACGTGTTCCTTTTTTTTTAGCTCTTTTAGTTTACTTCATTTTCTCAAATAAAGGACTTGATAAGAAATCACCTAACATGTAGCTGATTTCTTGAGCATGTCTGACAGTAAGCCTGCGTGTGGCGAAGCTGAACTGTGGTTGGACGCAGCGTTTCATGAGGGGGGCAATTACTTCCTCACACAGGCCACGGTAGACTTGGCTAGCTTTTCCCCATTAATAGATGAAGTCCACAGTTGTGTCATATTAACATTTGATGACATGAAACATGTAACTGTGACACATATGCAAAAAGAGACGGTATTGTGATCAGTATTTATGTCCTATGTTCACGTTACATGGCCTCCTCGCCTGTCACAAACAGACTGACGTGTCCATTCTGGAGGGGGACAGGTCTCACAAGAAGTCCAAAAAAAGGAGAAAGACTGCTGAAAGAAGTCCTGAAACCACAGAGACACACACGCTCAACAAGAAAGGTACCGCTTTGTGTAGTTTGTCAGTGCGATCATACAGCTACTGCAGTGCTTCCTGTGCATTAGATGGAGCGATTGTAAAGAGAGGCATCCACAGGCGGGAATAATTTGCTGTGCTGTTCAGAGATGCATTATGGGTAATCGCCGTGCCTCACTGAGCATGCACCTCGTGCAGTGGGTGGGAGCTAAGGTACGTCTCAGACGATATCTGGCTCCACTTTAAAAGGGTTCAGCTCCACCCCCCACAACATTTTCAGCCTTGCAGAAAAACTTGCATGCAAACATTTTTGAGCCCTTATTTCTAATTCTATAAATAAGGCATGTGTTTCACTTCAGTTCCAATACGTCTGTTAGTATAAGACTTCACTGCAGTGGTTGTCAGCGTCTGTTTCTTTGCAGTCATTTTCTCTATGAATGATTCTTTAGCAAAGTCGCCCGAGCTGCACTACCCCACTTTGAAGTTTGAAGATGTTGGAGGAAATGAAGAGACGTTAGTGGTTAGTACCGTCGTCCTTGCTGCCTTGTCTGTAGCTACATTAGCTTCTTTGATTAAAGTGCATTGCTGTAACACAGCACGGCGTAAATGAAGAATGTGTTGACTGCACATGAAATTGTCCAGCTGGTGTTCACTCATTTCTATAAAAAACATTGCTGCAGGAAGTGTGTAAGCTGCTCATACACATGCGACACCCAGAGGTGTACCAGCAGCTGGGAATGGTTCCTCCGAGGGGCTTTCTGCTGCATGGACCACCTGGTTGTGGAAAGACCCTGCTGGCCCAGGCTGTGGCTGGGGTGAGTGCTGGACAATTCATATATAGAGATGCACCTCGGCATCCTTTCAGCCTGGTTTCATCACGTTTTGGCAACAAAGTGCTGCTACTTCTCTAACAGGGTCTGAGTATGGGTGACGTCCATGAAGGTGTTGTGCACTTAAATAAGCTGTGATTGTGTGTTTCAGGAGATGCACCTGCCCATGTTGAAGGTTTCTGCTCCAGAGCTGGTGTCCGGAGTGTCCGGGGAGTCTGAACAGAAGCTCAGGGAGCTGTTTGACCTCGCTGTGGTTAATACTGCTTTTTTTCCACTTTTACTTCCAATCGTTCCAGAAGTGTCTGGCTCGCTCCTGAGCCCGCACCTTATTTTAGCAGCGTGCTGGTGATTGACAGGCAGTCGAACGCAGCTGATCCTCAAAGCCGCAGCAACGCTCTAAGTTTAGATGGTTTGATGGAGCTGCAGGCTCACGGGTGCAGACGTGTTATGGTGTCAGAGAAAGTCCTCTTTGAATGTGGTTAAAAACTTGTATAGAGATCAAGGCGGTGCATGAATAAGCATGAGACCTGTGGCGTGACTGTAACAATGTAAAGCGAATGTAGTTTCTCTTCCTCCCTTGCAGAGTTCAGCTCCGTGTATCCTCTTCATAGATGAGATAGATGCCATCACCCCTAAAAGAGAGGTGGCCTCTAAAGATATGGAGAGGAGGATTGTAGCCCAGCTGCTAACCTGCATGGATGGTATGACATGCAATTCTCTTGTGGAAATACAAGCAGACTCACAAACATAAGCACTTATCAGGCTCGTCGCACCGGAACGCTCGTGTTCATTAACACCACACCTCGGCTTTCGCCAGCGGCGTCACGTTTTTTTGCACTCTGCCTGACAGATCTGAATAGTCTGGCAGTTCCGGCTCAGCTCCTGGTCGTCGGTGCCACCAACAGACCAGACTCCCTGGACCCCGCCCTCCGCAGAGCCGGCCGCTTCGACAGAGAGATCTGCATGGGTATCCCAGATGAAGCGGCACGTCTCAGGTCAGCTACACACAACTAGACGGACAAATTGGTGTTTCAGTTGTGCTTCGTGTCAACATTTCACGTTTACCTTTTGTACTTTCTTGACTGGTAGCCAAAGGCCATCAGGGCGGGAATGGGTGAGAAATTAAAGGAACAGCACCTTCCCTACTCGAGGTTCTCTCTGTTATTGGGAAACACTTGGGTCACTTTGGGTTCCAAGTAAAAGAAAATAGAGGTGACAGAGGCAGTGTCAGGGATCTAACAGTGACGTGAGCACATCACAGGCAGCCTGATCGATATTAGCTAACAACAGAGCAGGAATGTGAAGCAAGGTTTCCTTAATACGCTGCGTATGCTGACCTGTATCGTCCTGAAAAAACAGGGAAGCATACGTGCGACCTCTGTGGAAAGCAGAGCAGAACTGAATCACACCACGAACTCCAGTTCTGTGGCAGAAAGATGAGGTGATACTGAAGGAAGGGGTCGTGATTTGAATAACATGTCCATCACAGATGGCGATGAGATGCTCAGAGGATGCTGAGACCTAAAGCAAAGTGTTGGGCAGGTGGACGATCAGCACCGTGCCCGTTTGTGGAGCAGGGATTGTTGACACTTTTGGGTATTTACCACAGCCGTCTCTCGCTCGGCTCACGAGTACACAGTTTGAACGTGTTTGTTACTCTCCCAGGATCTTGAGGACGTTATGTCGAAAGCTGAAGCTGCCAGAGGACTTTGATTACCAGCAGCTGGCCCGACTCACCCCAGGCTACGTGGGTGCTGACCTCATGGCTTTGTGCCGCGAAGCTGCCATGAGTGCTGTAAACAGGGTGCTGCTGGAAACGAGGGGGCCTCCGCACAGCCAAAGCCAGACATCTGCTAAAGAACCGTTAGCTTTGACAGACGTCACGTCAGAACAACAACAAGCGACCGACGCCAACCCCGTGCCTCAGGAGGAGCCGGGACAGAATCATCAGCAGGTACGAGGAGCTCCGGGACGGTCTCAAACGTTACTCAGCACGATGATCGTTCTTAAATAATGAGGACTACAGACTTGCTGCTTATTTGTTTTTCTTATGAGCTCTTGTCAGTGTTAGTATATGAGATCAGAGTGAGAGATGCCTGCAGGTGCTGTTAAAGCTGTCGTTACTGCTCATGTTTGGATGACTCGGGCTAACAGAACTGCTGTTCTCAGAGCACGAACACAGATCTTTGCATGTTTTACAGAAATACTCACTTAAGAAGTTTGAACTTGACATAGATTAGAGCCAAACTGAGGCGAGCGGCGCACACAGATCTGTATGGCTCATATCACACAGCAGACACACCTTCAGTGTGGCAGGCTGTTAAATATGTTGGTGCTGCTTCAACCACAGCACGTGTATGCGTCGCTGCCCTGTTTTTGTGGAGATGCCACACTCACTCTGTTGTGCTGCATTTGAATGCAAAACGACTCGACGGGATTTCCTGCCTCTGCGTTGCCCTGACGTGTTATGTGCTGCGTCCAGCAGGGGGAGCTGTGGAGCGTGCTGTGCCTGCTGAAGAGCACAGAGACCCTATCAGAGGAGAAGCTGGCTGGCTTGTCCATTCTCATGTCAGATTTCCAGCTCTCTCTGGCTAGTGTGCAGCCCTCAGCTAAGAGGGAAGGATTTGCCACAGTGCCTGATGTCACCTGGGAAGATGTGGGAGCGCTGCAGGATGTCCGAGAGGAGCTCACCATGGCTATACTGGTAAACACATGGATTTCAGAATAAGCCATGACCCTTTTATTTTATTGTCTTTTATTATACTACTGTCCTCTGTTCTCTCACACGTTACCTGTGTTTGAGCTGGTTCAGCCTCACTCGTCTCTGATCAGTGTTAGCACAGATAACACAGCCGTGTGTGCCCTGCAGGCTCCAGTGCGTTCTCCAGAGCAGTTCAGAGCTCTGGGGCTGAGCGCTCCGTCTGGGGTGCTGCTGGCTGGACCTCCAGGATGTGGAAAAACCCTGCTGGCCAAGGTTGTCCCGCCCACCGACACATACACGAGCATCATCTGTTTTCATAGCACAGCATAGTTATGAAAATCTGAGTGATGAATTTTAAACATGTTCAAACCAAATCGATTATCATTTATTTATTTTATATGTAACTTTTTTTTTTTTTTTTTTTTTTTCATTTTTTAAATGCAAAGAAGTTTTGGTTTATTCATTACTTGTGAATCTTATTTGTACAATGTCAGAATATTTTTTTAATTGTCAAAATGTGAAGTAACAACTGCCTGTTTTTTTCTTTAAACCTTTAATAGGCGAAACTCTGGCGAAATTTCTGACAGTGAATCATGAAGGAAATGGAGAACAGAGTAGTAAACAATAGGTGCTTCTACATACAAAAATTGTTTTAATATATGGACAAATATTACACAAGCCTTATCGCAACTTATCTCATCTAAAACCACACAGGTGAAACATATCCATTTTACATCCATTCCAGGTAAAAGGGAGCGCACCGTGAATATACAAATTTATACAAAAATATATGCAAAAAAAAAGGTGGGTGGGGCTTCTGTACTCGCAGTCAAAGCTTGACTGTTTACTCTTTTTTTTTTTTTTTTATATGTATTTTATATGTAACTTTAATATGAAGTAAATCAGGACATTCGGTCTCTTTCTGAGGATGAAGTAGGGTCACTGTCAGTATCAGTCACACGTCTCTGTGGAGACTGGACAAACACACTTAACTTAGCATAAGGCCTATGGCTAACTTGGCTCTGTCATGCTGCTCATTTTCTCAGCGTGCCTCACTGAATGCTTCTATTCTCTTTCCTGGCAGGCCGTAGCCAACGAGTCAGGCCTCAACTTCATCTCTGTCAAAGGACCAGAGCTGCTCAACATGGTAAGTCACTGAGCTGGAGAGCATGCTGCTGTGCTGGCCTCAGCCTGTGCATTGCTGCATTGTTTTGGAGAGTCGTAGCAGAGCCAAGAAACATGCCTCTGAGGGTTTGTCCCGAACCACCAGCCACACATGCCTGCATATTATCTGCATATCTGGATTCTCATTTCTGTTGATTTCTTTATAAGTGTGCTGAATAAAAGTCGACCGTCTGTGTCGACCTCAGAGCTGACTTGTGCTCTGTGTTTGCAGTATGTGGGAGAGAGCGAGCGGGCTGTCAGACAGGTCTTCCAAAGAGGACGCAACTCTGCTCCTTGTGTGATCTTCTTTGACGAGATCGACGCACTGTGTCCACGCCGCTCAGGCCACGAGGTAAGATCATAATGTTAGCATGTCAGGAAAGTGTGATTTCATTTAAACTGTATGTTCCCATTAGACACACAAAGCCCTGTGGAACTCCATGACTTGTGGTTAAGAAGACTCCCCATTTACATATCTGTCAGATGTTATTCAAACCAATGCAGGCCATTTCCTTTCACAGCCAGTGTGTCTCTCTGTAGTAACATACCGTGGTTGACAGTATCAAACGCTGCACCAAGCAGGACAAGCACTTCGTTTTTAATACCTCTGTGGGCTCATCTTCCCTTTTATGTATTTATCTATGAATTTCTGTTATTATTCACATGTGCATGTTGTTGAAATCTCCCAATTCTTTGAATCTTTGGGCTGAAGGAAGGACAGTACTCGGTGTATTTATGCTCAATCAACAATACTTTATTTCCATACAATTCAACACTTAAGAGCATAAGGACCATCATGATGGGGAGACATGCCTGAAGAGGGTCACCGCAAGTCTCAAACTGGTGACGGGCTACTAAGCTTCTTATAGCCGCTAGTGGCCCCCACCTAGTCGTAAAAGCCCAAACATTCACATTCTTTCTCTCATACGGCGCCTAAGTTATGACCTCGGCTCCCTGTCTTTCTGCTCTCTGTAAGGTGGGGGTCTGGAATGTGGTCCATCTCCCCTGTCTTATACACAGAGTCTCCTGCTTACAACCTTCTTTTTATGATTCAACAATAAAGCATGTCAAGAAAACAGTGTAACACATTCCCAGCAGATCAAGGATACAGAGTGATGCACACTTATCTAATGAACTAATAAGTGAATATTAGGGGTGCAACGATACACAACATTCACGGTTCGGTTCGGTTCGATACTTTGGTGTCACGGTTCGATATTTTTTCGATACAAAAAAATGTTCATGCCTTTTTAATTTGTCATTTATTAAAATTATAAATATATATTTTAACTCAAAAGTACAGTTTTTAAATTTAACCCTAACCCTTGTGCGTGTTTTTTATTTTGACAGTGAATGCGCACCTGCGGACCACTTATGTGCAGCCCTGGTTATTTAGCTCATCATATTGCAGCCACAGAAATTCTTTTGTCCATGAAACCATAAAGCTGCACTTTCTTTTTGCCTTATAGTCTGATTTGTCATAACTTCTCCGTTTTGTGGTAAGCTTTTCTTTGGCTGTCACTTCTTCACCCTGACCTGTCTTATTTGGCTCAGCAGAACTGAAATGCTTTTACACACACACACATAAGCTCAGCGATTCTCTGCACGATCAACCTCTCACATGTTTAAGCTGCGGGAGATTTCACTTGTCATGTTTGCATAGTAAGCTAACGATTAATAAGACGATGTCAGAGGAATTGGTGCACAAATTATCATCACTCACAGATCAGTGCTGTCGCTCTCTATACACAGTTCGCACGATTGCAAAGTGAAAGCAAAAAAACAAGCGCAAATTCAAACGCGACTTCAATATGTCACATATTGACAGTGGCTCACCGATGCCAATGACATAATTACCCAGCTACATTTCTGAAAGAATGCAAAAGCATTGACATATGTTTTTCCTACAATAGCCCGACGGGCAGGGCAGAGATCGATTTTGGTAGCCCGACTGAAAAAATCGCTAGCTCCGGGACGTCGGGCTAGCGATATTGCGAGCCCTGTATCTGATTGAGGAATCACTCATCTTTGGAAAAGAGAGTTTATTACAGAGAAATGTCTCTTTCCAAAATAAAAGCTATACTATCCGCTTCTTCTGGGCTATATTCTCAGCAGCATAAGGAGAATCATGTGCTAACAGCTGTCTAAATGACTCGGCTAAAGTTAGTAGCATGCTTGTTGTTTTTGTCTTTGCACTAGGATGATGTCGGCGTAAATGTGCAGTCATATTCGTTGTGTTCCCACTAGTGCTTTCAGGTTAATCTCGTTGAAATGACCTTAACGCCACAACACGGCAAATCTCCGTTAACGAGCTACCGCCGATCGCCCCGTGCATGGGGCTAGACGGCCAACACGTTAACGAGCTAACTGCGCTAACACACTAGTTCCCACCCATGTAATTAAGCATTGCATGGCACATCCAACATACTGTTTTACTTTAGTCCATGACTCGCTTACCTTCAGGGTCATACGTCACATGAAAACCAAAATAATTCCAAACGCCAGATCTGAATGAGGGTGGGGGAGGTCCATGTTGCAAGGAGAGCTTAACTTCTGTCTCGCTAGCTTGCCCTGCGCTCTTCCTTCTGACTATGCTGTCTGTGTTGAGCGCTCAGTGGATCTGCGTTCGACTACTCCGCCTAGGCTGCACTGTCGAGCCTAGGCGGAGTAGTCGAACGCAGATCCACTGAGCGCTCAACACAGACAGCATCGTCAGAAGGAAAGTTGATAAAATAAATTACAAATGTTGTATTGTTCGATACATATGCGTACCGAACCGAAAGCACTGTATCGAACGGTTCAATATCGATACGAATATCGTTGCACCCCTAGTGAATATGTTCTGTTAACTCAAAAGTATAATGAGAACTAGACTACATACACAGCACACCATCTAAACTAAAGGATAATATATGACCTACAGCTGTTATCATAATTCAACTACTTTAACTACATATATAAGATAACATATAATAACAGAATAATCTCACAATGTGCAACATGCCAATGCCAGCACTGAGAGGCAGGAAGAGAAAGGGGGAGAAAATCTAAAAAAACAACCGCCCCCCCACAGCAGGCGTGAACTGTCTTTGTTTGTGTTCAGTCAGGAGCCAGTGTGCGGGTCGTCAACCAGCTGCTTACAGAGATGGACGGCTTGGAGAGTCGACGGCAGGTCTTCATCATGGCTGCCACTAACAGACCAGGTATGGAGACGTATTACCATAACAGCACGCCTCAAGGAGCTGCTTGGCCATGGAAACCCAGGCTGTGAAGCTCCTGGTTCACTGTTTGTGTGTTGATGTTTAAACTAAAGGAGCTCGGCAGAGCGCTGTGCACCGCCGTACGTGTCCACCACTTTGAGTTGCTTCTGTTTTTCAGTATGTTTAAGCAATGCTGTTGCTTCCACTAGATGTCAGCTGAATGTGGAATATCGAGGAGAGAGAAAATCTTACAGTATTACAGTGCCACCTTATTTCATTGAGAATAACCCATTCTTTCACAAAGGCTTGTAAAGGCAGCTGCATGACTGGACTCTACACAATGGGACTGAAAACTACTAAATCCAAAGAGTAACAGGTGTGGCCGAGGACTTTTGCTCATATAGAGTAACTGGAGACTGAAAATGGGTTTTGCTGAGGACATTTACTGATGACAAAGTTAAAGTGTCTGTAGAATTTGGGAAGTTAGATGCATGGAACAGGAAGCGGATTTAGGTTAAAAAGAATACTTTGAGCACATTCTTCTTTAAATGATTTGAAATGGCAGGTTTTTACTGTTACAATGTTCTGTTTTATCACCAGATATCATCGACCCTGCTGTACTGAGACCAGGCCGTCTGGATAAAACCTTGTATGTGGGTCTGCCACCACCAGCAGACCGCCATACCATCCTGCATACAATCACTAAAGTAGGAAATGGACCGTTTCTATTCAGATGAAATGAAAAAGTGTGCATTATATATTGTATACTATCAAATAGAGAACAAAGGGGAAACAAACACATTAAACAGTTATGTTGGTGCACTGATGACTGTATTTTAAAATCTAGCTGACACTGAAAATATCCTGCCACATACTGCTGATTAAGGACATTATAGAAAAGCTGTTGATCAACTTCACTGCTCCATGTTTAGGGGGGGACCAGACCTCAGCTGGAGCAGGATGTCAGCCTTGAAGAGATTGCACGAGATAAGCGCTGCGATGGCTTCAGGTAGGTTTGAGCCGTGGAGCAGCAGTGTGGCTGCAAAGCCTTCTGTTCTAGCTTGCAGTGTTCAAACTGCACTGACACATAAACAGCACTGAAAAGAGTGAAATCTGATCCACACTAAAGGTGTGTGTGTGTTTTGACGTAGTGGAGCTGACCTGACTGCATTGGTGAGGGAGGCGTCTCTTAATGCCCTGAGGACCTACCTGAAGTCCCAGCCTTCCTCGGCTGCATCTCCTGGTAACTGAACTCGTCCTCTGCATGCCTGCACAGTGTTTAGCTCCACAGCTGTAGTCCTCCTGTGGGTCTGCAGGTAGTCACCAAACACATTCCCATGGTTTCACTTTACTTTAGCACGTTACGGTCTAGTTAGTGCATGGACTCAGTTTAATTCAGTTCAGTTTTGTTAATATTACACCAAATCACAGCAACAGTCGCCTCAAAGCGCTTTAATATTGACCCTACAATAACATATACAAGAGAACACTGTATGCAGTATATCAAACTTTCATATTCCAACTCAAATAACAACAATAAGCTGGCCTACGAGGTGCAACCGAGACCTACCTGGGTTTTCACTGAAGATTATTTTTAGTGATTTATAAACGTAAAGAAGAAACAATCATAGCACCTGTATTCCCTCTTCTTTCTATTGATTTCTGTTTCCTCTTTAGTACAGCTAACGATTGTTGTGCTATCAAAAAGTAAAACACGATTCACAGTTGCACTGAAACTAGCTAATTACACTCATGCATGTCCATTCTGTTCGCCTCTACGCTCCACACAGGCCACACACATTCGTCTGGCTCTGCTGCTGACATCAGAGTGAGCAAGCACAACTTTGAGGATGCCTTCGGGAAGGTCCGACCGTCTGTGTCCACAAAGGTAATAAAGCATGGTCACATTTTGGGAATGTATTTTCAATCAGGATCTAGATGGATCCAAATTCTCAGACGTGTCCTGCAAGTACAGTGGTGAAAAAAGGTTAACATACCATGATATATGTTTTTTAAGTGATTAGGTCTTAGAGTCAATACATATCAACAACACCATGTGGCCTGTGATTTTTATTTATATGAAATTTGCCTGTATGTAGGTACGTACTGTGTAGTATCGTGATATTTTGTATCGATACAGGGACAGCAGAAATCGATATTTTGTTACAAAAAAAGTTTTTGTGCTCTGACTTCAGAGCATGTTGATCCTTTTCTGAGCAACAATCCTGACATTCCTTCACTGTCCAAATGTGTTTAACTTTAAGACATGTTTTATTTTAATTAAGTTTAAAACTTTTTTATTTAATGTAAAATTATATTTTGTTTTAATTTACTTTCAAATTCTTCAGGGGCTGCATAGTTTTCATAAATTGCATAGTTCAGAATAGCTATAATTGTACCAGATGGTTGCATTCAGTTAAGTTGGACTAGACTGTAATACAAACCGTTCAGTTTGTCAACAATAAAACTGACTGAGATGAGAGAAAGACTGAGTGTGAGACTTTGATATTAGATAAAATGAATATTGATAAAGTTTACCTTTATGTACAGAATCTGAATATCGCAAAATATTTAAAAAAATTGCAATAATATCGTATCGTGCGTTAAGTATTGTGATAATATCGTATCATGGGATGTATGGTGATTCCCACCTCTAGTATATATATAGATAGATAGAAATAAAATGTGTGTGTAAAAAAAGCAGGTCAGGGAGAGGCAGCTGCCAGTCTTATCACACCTCATAGTTGACTGCCAGCGCTCCTCTCTCTCCCCATAACTCATGCTGCCAGAGTCCATTACTCTGGCAGCATTCCACATGCTGCTGATAAGAAGTGTTTGTCACAGCAGACTGAACTGGCCTCAGTCACAGTCCCGCAACCTACCTGAACCGGTCTGACTCGTCACGCTAAACACTGCATGCCAAAAAACTGCAGTACTAACCTACAAACCGAATGTCAATGTGATCATTACTCAGGTAACTGTTTAAAATAAGTGTGGACTGAGTGAGTGACAGAGAAACGGAGACGAGCTGTTCAACTTTTGTTTCTGTGTGAAAACCACAAACGTGCACTGACTGTGTGTGTGTGTTCCTTGTGTAGGACCAGAGGATATATGAGCAGCTGAGAGAGTCCCTCAGATGACTGCCAGACCAAGAAAACATCAGCCCCACTCACAAGTGATTGAATAATATTGTAGTGTATATACAGGTATAATACTTTTCTATTAAAGTTTGACAGACGCGACTTGCACGTGTTCTTTCAGCTGGAGCACACCGACTCTACGAGCCGCTGCTTTGTCTTTGAAAAACGAGCTGAGAGGCTTAAAAATGCAACAGCGTGGGTGCCGACTAAACGCAGCAGCACAGCTCTGATTACTACAAGGCAGAGGAGTACTTACTACTGCATCGCTATAAATTATATTGTAGAAAAAGGTGGGGGGGGGTTGCAAATGAATTTAACAGGGAAGCCTTTAAACATTCTGTATTCAACATAAAACTGTAAAACGTGTCAGGTTAATGCTGAACGTGCCAGCCCAGGACACCCACACTAAGGGGTTCTTCAACTCAAAAGGTTAATACATTCATTTTGAATTACACCGAGCACCAGATTCACATGGAAGACGATGTCAGAAGGTCGCTGCTGAGGAGGCTGGCTCGTCTGAGTGCTTTATCAAAGCATGCTGATGAAGGCTGCAAAGGAAGTGCAGCAAGAGGTGCTCAAGCAACAGCGCTGACTGAAGGGAAAGTGTCAGCTCAGGAATTTGTATTGGGACTGCTGTCAGTGGGAGGAGAGGGACAGGCACTGCAACGGTCTCACAGGCGATATCAAGCCAGCCCTGAACCAAAGAGAAACAACTGGCCTGTAGTTTAGTGCTCCAAAGTCCTCTTCCCACATCAAAGTCATTTCTTTTTTAAAGATTTACTTTTGGCCCTTTTCCAGACACCCTCAATATATGCAGTGAAGAGTGACAGGACAGTAGAGATTGGGCGGAACAAAAACCCATGCCGGCCAGCCGCCTCCCCATCCCAGTGAGCCAAACCGGCGCCCCACATGAAAGTATATTTCTAAATGGAAACTTGGAGGTGTCTAAAGTGCCAAAACTACCAAATGCTTTACTAACTGGCGTGGGGATCATTTTTTAGTTTTCACTCTTTTCCATTTCTATATTTATATACATATAAATAAGTGTTCAAGGTGCATTCTCTTACTTTGCTTCCATAAGCTGTAAAATCAGACAATGGATTTCTTTCTTCAAGTTTATCACTGGCTAAAATGAGCAGCCACCTGACACACAGAGAGGACACGAAGGACCAAGACGTTTGTTTTCCAGAGTTTAATGTGACGCTGGTCTCTTTAAGGAGGAAGCAAACAGTGTGAAACATACAGCACAGTACAGAAGTGACAGGCCTGCTCCAAGCACACAGCACAAAACAGTGAGTGCACTCCTCTGCGTTTTACATCCAGAGATGTCCCACAGTGAAATCATAACAGCACCACAGTCGCCTCAGTACTGTCCACCTCATTCAGTTCAACATAAGTAAATGTGCAGGCTTAAAACATAAAGTAAAGCTAATTGTTTTAACACTTTCATCTTTTAAAGTCTTGCTCAAGAAGCAATCAACTGAGTTAAGATCACAATCATGGAAAACAAAGCTCTGGTGATCAGTTACATATGCATGTCACAAGCTCAGACATTTTCAGTCACAGGTTGGATCTTGTTGAGGATGGGCCGGGAGCCATTACAGGCCACAAAGTGTGAACATCTAAATTTCGCTTTTATGTTGGCTTTAAATGTGCATAGATGCATCACTCACAAGAAATTCAATTTATATGGAAGGAAGTTACATTTAAATACACTGTGTTTGAGCTCTAAAGTGGAAGAAAACATCTGGTTGGATCCAGCTGCTTTGCACAGCCAGCTGTGATGCTTTACTTCAGCAGAGGAATCTGTGGGGCTGGCTGCACAAAGACCTCATACTCTAACAGTTCGACTAGCGGGACAGGACGCAGACATGGAAGTTGCAGAGATCACTCCGTTAAAAAGGAAGTCCAGTCTGAATGAAGCCTCTTTGTAACAGCAAGGGTGTGTCAGAGAGAAGTGCTGCATTGTGTTAGCCCTGGGTGGACTGGCAGCCCGCCCCGGAGTTACCCTACCCCCAGTATCCGCACACAGGCTCCAGGGCCCCCACCACCTGACTTTGAGAAGCACTCAGGAAAAGTATGAATGAAGCTTTACTTTTTCGGATATCTGAACCGATTGATAGCTGTTCAGATATCAGGTCTCTGTGCAGCCAGTCCTATATTTGTCCTCGCTCTACAACACCAACAAATTAAAGCCCAGCACCACCCGTTTTTGGACCTGTTCTGTGCACACTCAGCACCTCATCCCTCTAGTCAGTTTAGCCCACATGTGGAATGCACTCATCTGCAGAAGCTGTTAATTTTTTCAAAGTGGAAAGGCTGCCTTTACAGCGGACACACAGCAGTGTTCCCACAGTGGCGTTACTCCTGTTTGACCTCTCCCTTCAGCTTTCTCTTGATTCGTGAATATGGGCTTATGGTATCGTCCATGATGAAGTCATATAGGACCTTCACCCAAGATGTGTACTGAGGCAGGTCAGCGTAATACTCTGCAGCAATTTCCTTTACCTGAAAACAAAACACAAGGAATGGACACATCACAACTTTCTCCATTTACTCACTATACAATTTTCTTTCATGCTTGAGACATAATGATTTTACTGTTTCTGCACAAATTACACTGGTGGTGGTGAAATCAAACTCCTGTGAAAGCCTGCTGCTCACAGATAACTTCATGTTCCTTTAGGATTTTCAATGCTGATTTCAGTTTCTTTCATATCTCAGGTTACAGAGGGGCAGGGATCCTTTATTGTTCTCCTGAGTACATTCAATCACAATATTCTGTATAATTTTAATATTGAACCAAATCAAATCATGGAGTACAGCTTTACTGTTCTATTAGGCAGGTTTTATGCGACAAATCTAGTTCTCGGCTGAAGAATGTTTTTAACCATTGCAGTTTCTCTCTCAGAACGACTGCCTAAACCATCTGTTGACTTTGCATGTGTACACAACAATGTGACATTAGCAGGGAACTAACTCCAGTGGTCAGGATGTGTGGGTAACAACCTGCACTGTCTCTGAACTTTACTCACCATGGGCAGCCTGCGTCCTGGGATGCTGGGGAAGTCATGGTGCTCATTGTGGTAACCCACATTGAAGGTGAGCAGATTGAGAGAGCCGTAATAAGAGTAGGTCTCGTGACCCTTCAGGAACATGTAGTGCTCAGCTATGAAGTGGCCAGAAATTGGATGCAAGCCCATTCCCAGCATGGAGCCAGCCAACATGTAGACCACAGGCTTAGCCCCCCACAGCCAGTAGAGCAGAACATTGAAGGTGACCTGGAAAGCCACATTGGTCATCTCAAGCTGAGTGATGGGTTTAGGGTTAATGCAAAGGGGCCGTATAGCATAGAAAAGTGGCTGCAGAATAATCCAGATAAACTTGCGAAAGCGAGTGCAGAAAAACCAGCCTTCAAAATCAGTGGGGATATCTACATCAATCCCATCTCCACCCAGGTAGCGATGATGATCCAGGTGATAGCGTTTGAAAGACGCAGAGTAGGGCAGGCCGATCGGCAGGTTGGCAAAGATGGCAAAGTAGCGGTTCCACATGGCTTTGTTATTTCCAAATGCTGTATTGTGGGAGATCTCGTGAATAGCAAGGGTCATTGAGTGGTTGATGCAACTGCCAAATGCATAAGTCCAAAACAGAACCCATTTCCAGTCCAAGTCCTTGACCAGGTAGAAAGCTACAAACTGTATCACCACCATCATGCACACGATCCACTTCAACCTCGGGTCAGGACCCATCAGCGTTTTGATTTTTGGATATTTGGCTGCAAGATAAACACAGGAGACTCAAAGTCAGTTCAGTCAACATTCAAATGCTGAAAAGAAGACAATCGCAACCTCACGAGGTAAAGCTGCGCTCCTAATTAAACGTTACACTCTTCATACAAAGTTGTAGACAATGATATCCTTGAATTAAGACTATTTATGAATTTGGAACACATGTATCCTTGTTAAATTTGAAAAACACTACTGCATTTTGCTAATCAGTCATTTAAAACTGCTGCCATAAATAGTATTTCGATCTTATTTTAATGGCTGACTCAAGAATAATAAACACTTCAGGACACTTTAAGAGACTTGCTGAAGACAGTGTTTCGCTCAAGCCTTTTCCACAGGTTCATGTGATTAAACATGTTTCATTTACATTAAAGCATCACATTTTTTCCATAAAAAAAAAAGAAAAAAAAAGCATAGATTACAAAACCAAATTTGGTCAAGGCAATGTTAAAACAGCAACAACCCCCACCACTTAATTAGTGACCTGGGTGTCAATTCTCTCTGTATCTTCCTGTCCTTTCATAAAACCTTTGACCCCAACACCACAAAGCTAATATCAGAATCAGAATACTTTATTGATCCCTGGGGGAAATTATTTTTTGTTACAGTGCTCCATTATAAACCAACATTAAGACAAGACAGACAATACACTAACTAAGAATAGTACAATATATACATATATATACATGCATACATACATAAGTCACTTATAAATAAATAGCTGGAAAAGAAACATGTGTAGCTGTAGCAGCAAACAGTGTGTTAAGTGGATGCGTTGTACAGGGAGATGGCCACAGGCAGGAATGATTTCCTGTGTCGTTCAGTGGTGCTTTTCGGTAATCTCAGTCTGTCACTGAACGAGCTCCTGTGACTGACCAACATATCATGGAGTGGGTGGGAGGTGTTATCCAACATTGTCTTTATCTTGGACAGCATCCGCCTCTCCGACACCACCTTGAGGGTGTCCAGCTCCATCCCCACAACATTGCTGGCCTTACGGATTAGTTTATTAAGTCTGTTGGCATCTGCTGCCCTCAGCCTGCTCCCCCAGCATGCAACAGCATAGAGGATCGCACTGGCCACAACAGACTCATAGAAAATCCTGAGCATTTTCTGGCAGATGTTGAAGGACCTCAGTCGCCTCAAAAAATAGAGACGACTCTGGCCCTTCCTGTAAAGTGCTGTGGTGTTTTTAGCCCAGTCCAGTTTATTGTCAATGTGAACTCCAAGGTATTTATAGTCCTCCACAATGTCAACACTGACCCCCTGGATTGAAACAGGGGTCAAGTGTTTCCTGGTCTTCCTGAAGTCCACGATCAGTTCCTTGGTCTTTGCCACGTTGAGCTGCAGATGATTCTGCTCACACCACGTGACAAAGGAGTCGACCACAGCCCGGTACTCTGTCTCATCATCCCTGCTGATGCATCCAACCACCGCAGAGTCATCAGAAAACTTCTGAAGATGGAGGTCTCTGTGCAGTGGCTGAAGTCTGTGGTGTAGAGGGTGAAGAGGAAGGGGGAGAGGACAGTCCCCTGTGGTGCCCCTGTGTTGCTAATCACCTTGTCAGACACACACTGTGGGAGACGTACATATTGTGGTCTTCCTGTCAGGTAATCAACAATCCAGGACACCAGAGAAGCATCCACCTGCATCGCTGCTAACTTATCACCCAGGAGGGTCGGCCTGATGGTGTTGAAAGCACTGGAAAAGTCAAAAAACATGACCCTCACAGTGCTCGCCGGCTGGTCCAGATGGGTGTAGACACGATTGAGCAGGTAGATGATGGCGTCCTCAGTTCCGAGACGAGGCTGATAAGCGAACTGAAGGGGATCCAGATGTGGTCTTACTATGGGTCGCAGCTGGTCCAGGATGAGCCTTTCCAGGGTCTTCATGATGTGGGAGGTCAGTGCCACGGGCCTGTAATCCTGGGGGCCACTGGGACGTGGCGTCTTTGGTACAGGGACGAGGCATGATGTCTTCCACATCACCGGGACCCTCTGCAGACTCAGACTCAGTTTCAACTCGTCGGCTCTATTCTCACCTCCCTCAGCTCCCCTGCTGTTGGTTGGCCTGAATCCAGTGATGGTCTTCATGCCCCTCCACACCTCTCTCATGCTGTTCTGCTGGAGTTTCCACTCCAGCTTCCTCCTGTAATTGTCCTTAGCCTCTCTGATCTTGTCCTTTAGTAACACCTGGATCTTCCTCACTTCCTCTTTGTTGCCCCCTCTGAAAGCCCTCTTCTTCTTGTTGAGGAGGGCTTTGATGTTCTTAGTCACCCACGGCTTGTTATTTGGGTAACAATGAACAGTCTGAGCTGGAACAATGGAGTCGGTGCAGAAAGTTATGTAGCCTGTGATTAGGGCTGCCACAAACGATTATTTTGATAGTCGACTAGTCACCGATTATTTTTGCGATTAGTCGACTAATCAGATCATCATCCATTGGACGTACAGCGTACAGCTTATTGCACCAGCAGCATCTGGTCTTATATAACTATCATTAGCTTACAGCTTGAAGTGTTTGTGCTAACTAAAAATAAAGACAAGATGGTAGTTTATTAATTTTTAATGAAATTTGCAGATTGTTTCGGTGAAGTTTAATAAACTCCTTGCTTTCTAAAATATAACAGGACACCGGAGTATATTCTCCAGCGTCTCACACTTCTGATAATCAGCTGTCTGCTTGACAGTTTTAGCTGTGCAAAAACTATAACTTTAATCTCAGCCAAACCGATTTACTCAGGAACAAATAAAATACTAAAGAAAGCCAAACAATAACATTTAAGTTATCTAAGTGACTTATATATATGTTTAACCTGAGTAGCGAAAGACGGCGGTGGGTTTGAAAACGATTTGCCGGGAGTCCGGTGTTCTCACGGCTCTAGTTAGCCTTGCCCCCGGCTCGCTAACGAGCTAGTGGGTAACAGACGTCTCCGAAAACGTCGGAGCGCTTTTGAAAATATGTGGTGTCCTGATAAACTGAGCAGATATTTGAGGTTTACACAGCTACATTCTCGCCTGAAAATATGTTAAACGTTTATTTTGTGACCCAGAAAGAATAATAAGAGTAAAGTTAAAACTAACTAGCTGCCGCCATTGTTGACAACTGCGCTGGGCTGCGCTATGAATTCTGGGACACAGCTGCTTCTTCTTCTTCTTCGGGGTTTAACGGCAGCTGGCATCCTTGTACATGCAGTGCTGCCATCTTCTGTTTCAGTCCGTTATTACACTCTTAAATCCTACTACTCATTCCTGCGTCCTTTGTGATCTTATAAAGCTTCAAACGATGCGTCGACTATTAAATTAGTCGTCGACGATTTTAATAGTCGACATAATCGTGACTAGTCGACTAATCGTGGCAGCCCTACCTGTGATACACTCAGTAAGCCCATTGATGTCCTCGGCGTGAGGCTCACAGAGTGTTTCCCAGTTGGTCAACTTGAAACAGCCCTGTAGTTCTGCTAAGGCCTCCTCTGACCACCTCCTAACAGTCCTGGTGGTCACAGGTTCCCTCCTCACAATTGGCACATAGCGGGGGGTGAGGTGAATCAGGTTATGAGCTGACCTACCAAGTGGGGGGAGGGAGGAGGAGCTGTATGCATCCTTGACGTTAGCATACAGTAAGTCTAAAATTTTCTCTCCCCTGGTAGTCATGTTTTATAATCATGATACATTTGTACCTACATGACAGATGCATTTCAAAAATCCAAAAGATCCAGTTTAACATGTAAAGACAAACAGACTAGTTATAAACCCCAAGACTTATGGAAAAATACCCTTTGAAAGGTTATTGTACATAATTAGAACTATGCCTTGGGGGGGGGGGGGGGACAAACTGAATTTATTTTGTGAAAATAAACATAATCAAAGAGATCTCCTTAGCTTTAGTCTGCTAAAGTATGTTACTACACCTTGCCTGATGGCGCTTTGATGGACAAGTTTATTGAGTTTACTAGAGCCTACAAGACTGAAAGCCAACGTTCAGCATATGACCTACAACACAGAAATACTTGAAAAGACTAAAACTAACACTGAAACTAATACTTAAACTAAAACTCAATGTGCTGCAATGGATTAAGTCCACAACTTAATCTGACTGAACTCCACTGACGTGCAATGAAAGGTGCAATAGAAATAAAATGGATTAAAAATTTGAATGACTCAAACCTTTAACAACCTCAGTCAAAACAAGACGAAAGCCAGCTCAAGCCACGTAAGTATAAGCTGTTGACTCATTTCAGATTCACTCAGGTTAAAAGAGCAAACTCACAGGGCCTCCAGGCTACATATATTTGCACAAAACGTGGGACCTTACAGCAGAGAGATGTGTCTCAACACATCCTGTGTCACACCATGCTGCCTCCACTACTAGAGCAAGATGGCTCTCAGAGGGAGGGACCTGAGACCACATACAGTTAAGCTCTTTACAAGCAAATATGTATGGACATACAAACTACATTGGACCAAGTAGCCAATATTTAGTAGGGGCACAATTCACAAAGTTTGGAGGTATACAATCGCAAAGACCTTGCAATATGTGACATAAAAACAACTTGTCTGTGAAGGTTCTCAGTCATAAAAACAACTTAAAATGCTGTAAGGAAAAAAAACTCAGTGAACTTAAAGTATTGTGAAATCTCTGTGTGAAAGTGTGACTCTCCTCAGTGAAAAAGACACTAGAAATGCAAAAGAAACACTGATCACTGTCCTCTTGGTCCAGTGGCTAAAGCAGACCACCTGATTCAGAGAAAAAGGCACTTTGACACAATGAACGCTTTGTGTGTTTGAAAGAAGAAAAGCAGCATTCAATGTGAGTCAGCTGCCTATAGTTACTAATGTGAATCATATATGTAGAGAGAGAGACATCATGGTTCTGATTATTTAGTTTTCGAGCGAAAATGCAAAAAAGTTTATGTACGTCTTTCAGTTTCATGTCACGATAATTCATTATCTTTGGGTTTGAACTCTGAAACAAAAAAACAAAAAAAAAAAAGAGTCCTTGGAAATTAGCTATACCACTTAAACTACAAACCAGAACAAACTTTAAAAAAAAAAAAAACCCAATACGTACGGAGCATACTGTAGTTTTTATACTGGCTATTGTCAAATTGCAATACTTTTCCTTTTTTGTTTGCAATGCTTTAACTATACCAAGTGTGGGGCGAGAATGTGATATAATATGTGCGTTTAACGCTTAAAATCTGCCCCCAAAGTCAACAAACCACTCCTGACAGGCACCGAGAGCACCGGTTATGTGTCAAACCGTTACTGCAGTTTTCCCAAGAGAAACTTAGGGAGTGGCACATAACCACTGCGAGAACTCCCCATTTGCTAGCCTCACATAATATTAGTTGGGTCGAATGGCCTAAATAGCTGGAACTTCCTTGTGTGCGCGAGCGCGTGTCCATGTCAAATTGTGTAACTGAACGATAGTGGTTCTCACTGTGGGTTAAATATTGAGCAAAGTTGGCCTGATAGCTAACATATACGGGTGCATAAGGAACCGTTAGCTTGAAACTAATTAGCAACTTACCGTTGCTTAAAACTACTCAAAAAACTAAGCCTTTATGGTGTCGGGGTGTGCAATTAGACGGTTTAACGAAAGTTAGTCGTCAAAAGCCAAACTTGGTTATACCTTTGTTAACTATGGATTTATGCGCAATTTGCTAACGGATAAGCTAGCTCACCCAAAATCGCTTTTCTCCTGTCAGCATGCGGCTGGTCCGTATAAACCCATTCGTAGTCCTCACGGGCGACTCGGTTTCCCATCTTTGTGACTACTGTAGTGAGAGGTTTACAGCACTTCTCCAAAAAGTAATAGCACAAGGTCGTTTCTTTAAAAGAAACTTCTTTGCCTCCCTTCCTTTCGTCTTTGATGGCCCGACGCTGACGTGCGCAAAAGCCGGCAGGCTGCAGACTCCGCCCCCCGGTGGCCTGTCGTCACGTAACAGCGAACACCGTTACGTGACGACAACCTTGTTTTAAGGCTGTTGCTATGTCAACAAACTAACATTTCAGCGAAACATATATTTACAGAATATATCTTGAGGGTTTTTTGTTTTTCTTGAGTTAGCACCTCAAAAATCGTCAAACCTCTTGACTTGGAGTGAAAATAGTTCACCGCATACCTGAGCAAGTTAAATAACTGAGATTCTTTTATTCTCCAGTTGTGTGTTCATATCCTTTTTAAAAGTGACATTAAATTAAACTGTTGTGAAATG
The DNA here is from genome assembly GCF_057382275.1 of Copadichromis virginalis. Classification (NCBI taxonomy): domain Eukaryota; kingdom Metazoa; phylum Chordata; class Actinopteri; order Cichliformes; family Cichlidae; genus Copadichromis; species Copadichromis virginalis. Next base: position 6,018,263 of record NC_140636.1, on the reverse strand, counting down.
AAAATGTGACAGTAAAAAACAAGTGTAAAACAGGACATTCTCTGAGCAGAAATACTAAGGCTTTGAGCAGGGCCGTGCAGAGATGTTTGAAGGGGCATGTGCTCAAAGTTAAAAGAGGGCACCAACAACCAGGCTGAACCTCCATTCATCAAGAATCTAATATGGAATCACATCTTACTATATCACTGTCATCAGCAGTGTTGGTCAAGTTACTTGAAAAAAGTAATCAGTAACTAATTACTGATTACTTCCCCCCAAAAGTAATCCCGTTACTTTACTGATTACTTATTTTCAAAAGTAATTAATTACTTAGTTACTTTTAAAAACACGATTTACAACCTGAAGAGGTGATAAAGTGATAGATCTTTCAGCCCAATTCTACTTTTTCTGCATAATCCATCATACAAAATGTAATCAAATGGAAAAGTCTCTTTTTAAAACTTGTTTTATTAGTTTTAATCTTTTAACTTTATGCATCAAGCAAACATTTAATTATCTGCAACATTCACTGACTGGAACAAATTTATTTAATATTTAAACCTATTTTCTGCACATTCCAGCACATAAAATAATTTTTTTGTGTGTGTTTACACTCAGTCTTTCAAATAGATGCAAGTAAAACACAGCAGAAAATAAATAAAGTCACAGACTCAGCGGTCCTGTTGCTCTATTTTCACCTGTAAAGCAGGACTACGGTAGGCGGAGGTTTACCGTGGTGCAGGTGTGCCGCAGCGGTCAGTGGAAGAATCCACGAGTTTCTCTGTGAGTTTCCCATTACGTCGTAGCTACTCGGTGCTTGTTGGAAGTTTAGGGGTTTTTTTCGCTGTAAAAAGAAGTTTTCTTCCCACGCACGATGGACACTAATGTTTTTGTCACTTTTTATGGAATCAAACTCAAAGTAAGGTCAGTACTTCCACGCTTTAAACGCTGCACGCTCATACTCTCTCCACACTCGATATGTGATCCATTGTTGATCTGCACACAGCTGTTGTCACGAACGTCGCACTCGCTTACGTCACTGTCATGAGACATTCTTGCAAAAAAAAAAATCACGGTTTTAGTAACGCAGTAATGCAGCGTTCCTACGGCAAAGTAACGGTAATCTAATTACCGTTTTTGCAATAGTAATCCCTTACTTTACTTGTTACTTGAAAAAAGTAATCGGATTTACAGTAATGCGTTACAAGTAACGCGTTACTGCCCATCTCTGGTCATCAGGCAGGGACAATGCAAAGCAAATGTAGCCGATGTTTTACCTGATGTGTAAAATGTTGCTGTTGAGCAGTTGCTGCTGCTCCTGCTGCAGACAGTGCTGGAGGGGCGGGGGCGATCTCAAAACATTAAACAAGTCTTTTAGATAATAATAAACTTCAAAGACTATTCATACGGACATACTTACTAGTACATATCATCATCCAGAGTAAAGTCACAGAGAAGCGTGTACTCACCTTTGCTGTTGTTGCCACTTTGTAAAGTTTGAGTTTCTAATGAGGGTCAGTGTTGCCAGATTGGGTTGATGCTCTAATCCAGCCAGATGTTGTCTATCAATCAAACATAACCATTAAATAGCAGACCAAGCATCACTGCATTAAACACAAAAGAACAGTAAACTGGGTTTGCCAGCTGAATGACTGACTGTCTTTGCATCAGAAATGATTAAATGTATATATTTGTAGTTTCACTTTATCTATTCATATACTGCTGTATTTAAATGTTGTATTTAAATGCAAGTCAAACTTGCATCAGCACAACTAAATTCTCCACCTGTCCCTAGCAGCCAGTGGGAACACAGATGAAGGGAACGCTGGTTTAAGGTGCTTCTGAATTCTGAAAAAAAAAAAAATTCTCAACAGGTTCTTCATCAATCAGCCTATTATTGCTTCATACATCTGCTTTTTTTAAAACTCCGTAAGGGACTTTTAAGAGCCATGTCAGTCTGTTGTAAATGTGTTTTAGGGCTCAGTTTCTGCCTTTATTGTTCTCTGTCTTGTGTGGTTTTTCTGTGTGTTTGTTCATTTATTTTTCCGTCCATCACCATGAGTGACTTCAAGCTCTGTTAATGGTCCTGGATAATGTGACTGATCAGCAGGAACTAATTGATGAGCTTCAACATACTGATGACTTGCTTGGTGAGGAAGCTCCCGTTTGAATTAACACCATGGGCACTTTTAGATTTCAACACAGGTGGTTGATTGTTACACTCTGGAAATGAAATGAAGGTTCGTGTTATTAAGCCAATAAATTATGAAAAACTGGGTTTAGATTCTTGGTGAAAAATGTGTTCATGACGGGGCAGAGTTCTTGCATTTTGTGTAAATTTAAGCATATAACAATTTGATTATTGCTTAATAAAAAATAAAAAAAAGACAAACTGAAGCTACACAACACAGGGGGTTTACAAACACAAGTCTCACTTATTGGCTTACTTATTTATTCTATACGCTGTACAGCACATAAAAATTCACATTTTATGACTGGAATGTTTATTTATCTGGGCTAAAGAAAATTTATATGAAACGCGTATACTGCATATTTGCACCATACATAATGCATATTGCAGGAAGTAACACCTGTATGGGCAGAAATCTGTGCCATCAGAAACTGAATTTGAATAAGTTCAATTTGAATTTGAATTGCTCCGATTGAATCTGAATTGTAACTTGAATAAATGCTTTTGAAAACTGAATTTGAATTAGTCTAATTTGAAATTGAATTTATGGTTTGAAAATGATCATCACTAAATTGAAATTGAATTTATATTTTGAAAATGAATTGATCCAGTAATGCTGCACTAATGAATTCGACTAACTATTCACTTTAGCTAAAGTTATTAAGTCAGCTAAAGAGTTGGGATGCTGTGTAAGACATATATAAAGCTAAAACACAAAGGTTTGGACACCGTTTTGCATGTTTCCCTACTGTAGGGGTCTCTGCAAGCATACAGAGGGGGTACTCTGAGAGGGTACAAGATGACAACTTTGGAATTCTACTAGAAACAGTCGATCATATTTGTTGTCAAAGCTGAATTCAGGGCAAACTACGCTAAATTAGCGTTTTTAGCTAGCAGCTACAATAAGCATAAAAGTTACCGTACGGCTATCATTTGTTAACATGACGCTTGTTCTTATACATGTAATACATTTATTACCAACCTGAGAGTTTATCCGCTGGTCATTCGACATGACGAATGACTTCTGAAGTCTTAATTCAGCTCAAGACGCTGTAGATTCCCGTCAGTAACACTTTCGGTCCGCTAGTAAAACGTAGTTCTATTAATCTGCGCTTGAACCGGAACCGGATGTAAGTTCTAAAAAACTGAATTTTGGAACTGAAATTGAATGGTGAGAAGTGAAACTGAAATTATTCGAGAGCTGAATTTTTAAAGGATAAAATGCAGTTTAAAAGCAAATCAATTCATTTTCAAAATATAAATTCAATTTCAATTTAGTGATGATCATTTTCAAACCATAAATTCAAATTCAAATTGAACTTATTCAAATTCAGTTTCTGATGGCACAGATTTCTGCCCATATGTTTAAAAAATGGCTTTGATTTGGATGCAGTCTCATTGCCACACTGCAGCGTACCAGCACAGCACTCCAGTTAGTTAGTCATCAGAACTGGTTTCCTGTCTCCAGCACGAACATTTCCTGTTATTGTTTTTATTTCTTTCGTGCCAATGTCATGTATCCACCAAAATGGATAATACGACCGACCACACAAGCAAAGAATGATGTCAATTACATTTGTTTTACTACCAAACGTAATGAATGTATATGATGAATGAACACTCAAATATTAACATTAAATCTACAGCTTCATGTTTACAACCAGAGATACACAAATGTGTTAGCTGATTTTTAATAGGTTTGATTTGTACACCAGTAACAGTAATGTGTGCAACAAGACTGTACAATTAGCCCCAACTCAAAAGATAGTTTTCTTGGCATACGTACATGAAATAATTCACAATCTGCACTTTAAAATACATGAAGAATACAGTAAGGTTTTCTAGACTGAGACGCAGTCTCAGATGGAACCACCAGATTACATCTTCTTGTGCTTTGTTGCCTTGTGTCTTCATAATAGACACGTGAGATGCATTTCCAAAATGTCTTTACCAAATGAATGTGCCATGTGTTAGTTCAGGTCATCCAAAGAACAGAAACACTTGGAACAAGGAAAACACAAGTGCAGCCACAAGGCAACAAAACAAGTTTGTACAGAGAAGGAAGCAGGCAGTCTAACGGTAATCGGTTCCCACTGCCACCATCTATTTGTGCAAAAAAGTCCAAAAATCAGGTTCACTCCCTCGTCTTTTTCAGGTGGAGGCAGAAGTCTCAGGAAGAGTTTCAAAACATAAGGAAAAAACAAAAATCAGCTGGCATTTGGGACAAAGTGAGAAAAACCTGCAAGTTTTAGAAGTGACCTTTGAAATGCAATCTTGTTCTGGTTTTTTCCTTCCTTCTTTTCCCCCACATGTACTTCTACACTTGTGTTTTTCTCTGGGTTTACTGAAGTACTACAAGTCCTAAGCTGGGGAGAAGCCCAGTATGAGCCAGCGGGGATTCTATATTTGCAATTCAATACTGGAGGAGTGTTTACATGATCTGACAACGACATCCCAGAAATCTTAAAAGCTCAAAAAAGTATAAGAAGCAAACAACTGATCGTTGTTTTCATTTAGACCTCAGAAACGGACTAAAACCTTCAGATCTTCATCAGCAGACGAGGTTGGCCAAATGTTGTATCAAGCAACATGTGGCTGAAAATGTCGATAAAAGCCAGCAAGTGACACCAGGTTACATTTATTGAGTTAAAGTACTTAATTCAAGGTCGTCTCAGTTTTCAGACTGTTAGCAAAGTGAAAGTATTAAAAGTATTGTGCAAGCCTGCCAAAGTTAGGCCTTGTGTGTCTCCAGTTTGTGCAGTCAGGACAGACTACACAATGAAACCCCCCCAGGGTAAAACACTGACCTGTACTGGAGTACATGTTGTGTACAGTGAATATGCAGAATGTTTGAAGCTCATATCAGGCTTCTCACGTTATTCAGAGAACAGATGCAAAACACCAGTTTGCCATCAAGGTCAGTTTTATAGTATTTTTATCCTCAGCACAGCTCATACAGTAATGCATCATATAACAGCCAAATATGGACATGAGGGGCTTCAAACGCATGACTGCTTTCATATTCAGCACAGCATGGCTCCTGTGCTCTCTGCTGCTTCTGTAAAGAGTGGAAAGAAACTGATGTGCATATTCCCCCCCAAAGAGCTTGACATGACAGTTTGGCCTTCTCCTCCTTTCAGCCGTGCTTTTCATGAAGATTCAAGAATTCATCAAAAACTCATCTGAGCAGCAGCTCTTGAAAAAAAAGAAAAAGCGAGCTACTACAAAGAAATAAACCACTGACTATTTCATCGATTCATATTGCACTTAGCCAAACTTAGAAAGAAGCTGTTGCAACTGATTTAGACCCCTGTGAAGATCACTAACTACTGACAACATGCAACCGCAGTTAGGCTGTTCCAGGAGCATCACACTTCCTATTTTCATTCGATATCCTTTAGTAGTTTATGTTCCCAAAATGACAAATATGAACATTTTCTTAACAAACAGGAAATGCATTAAATCACATGTGCAAGGTGACTTCTGTTAACAAGGCTGCAAATATAAGCATCTTCATTTGAGAGTACAGTCATTTCAATGAAACAACCTTTTTAGAGGCAAATAGCCAACCACCCACCTATACCCTTATTGATTTAAGTGGTTCAGAAGCCTTGCAAGGACTGGCCAACAAACCCTATGTGCAGAACCAGGACACTGATGAATGGAGCATAAGAAAAAACATTGTGTAGTCAAAGCCTAATGTCTTCTATAGAGTTACATTATCATGCAGGTAGTGATAAATCATCAGCAAGTCACTCTGTCACCCTAGGTCACACTGTAGTCTGACTCAGTCCACTGCCTGAAATCACTACATCGCCACATGTGGAGTAATCCACTGCTCAAAGTAGAAACTACAACGTGGAGTAGCTGAGAACGGGACCTTTTTAAAGGTGAAACTATAAACTAGTGACGTGTTTACACAGTAATGTATTATTTAGGCGAGTCTTTAACAAAAGGAAAATCAGACATTAACAGTTCTGTAACGACAAACCTAACCATGTGCAAAGTCCTGGATGACATTCAGGGTTCAGTGCTTTGGTTGTGGACAGCAGAGAATTATTCCACACCACAGCAGGTGGTGTCAGCGCTGTGTGTGAGACAGTATACAGGAAGTGTGTTGGTGGAGTGGCTGATAACTCTGGGCACTGGTTTAAGATGTGATCAGTCAGACCTTAAAAATCAAAATAACTTGAGCTAAATGACACACGAGTTTCTCATTTCTTGCTGCGCAGCCGTTTGGATTGCCGTGGAAGGTCTGAGCTTTTTCTGGTGCGTTTTAGCGAAGACCCTACCTCACCCTCTGTCTCCCTGGGTGAGGCTGCAGCCACGCCTGTCAAGACAGCAGCAGATGTGCTGGCAGCAGTGAAAGACACAGCAGAGCTGCTGGATGTGGAGGGGACGGTTGTGTTGGGCCTGGGTCCTCCGATAGCAGCAGCGCTACTCTCCATCAGTTCACGGAGCTTGTGCTCCAGCTCTGCGAGGCGGGCGTTCTGCTCAGCGATCACCTGGCTCTGTTCCTGCAGCTTCTGCTCCTGGTCCTGCAGCTGCTTCTGCTGCTCCAGCTGCTTGACCCGAATTTCCTGCATCTCCCTCCGCAATACCGTCATCGATGCCCCGTTCACTTTCACCTGCTGCTGCACCTTGGTCATCTCAGAGCGAGAAGGTGTGTTCTTAGCCAGCAAGGACATGGTGGTCAAAGAGGTAGATGGACCTGCCACTGAGGGCACAAGACACACATCTGAGTAAAGCGTGTTCCAGAGTTAGCATAGCGTGTGATGCAGAGCGCGTGCAGAGCAGTGCAAACAACCAACGGCTGGGGTGGCACGTAAGACTAAACAGGACGATGACTTTCTCGTCTCTCACATTTAGCGACAACTCTGATACAAATGGAAAGCCACAAACGCACAACCACTGTGGCTCACATGTTGCATTTAAAACCTTGGACACCCGGTGCAATAGGGATGCGCAACTATTATTGTTTTTGTCACATTTCAATTACCTGGTGCAGAGCCAATGAGGCGACCAGACAGATCGGCTCCCGGCAGTTTCTTCTTCAGAATGGGGACGATCTTCTCATCGAAGTACTCCATGGCCATGGAGGAGATGTCCCTCAACTCCTGCAGAACCTCATGAGCTCGCTGAGGTGCTCGGGTAGAGTTCACGTAGCGCAACACGCGGTAAATCTCATCTATAACCTGATGACACACAACAGCACGTGATCAGGAGAATACAAATAACAGAGAAATAATGAGTGAAACAGGCTTTTAAAAGCTCGATGCGGCATTCATGTGTGGGGAGCTGACCTGGTCGGAAGAAACAAATTAAAAAGGCTCTGGTATGAGCCACTACTAACAGTTAAAGCATAGTTTTTAATGGTCACATGTTGAACTGTGGTGCAGCTAAGACGTCCTAAACCAGCAGCAACGGCACCAACCTGATTAAAGACGGTTTCAACATCAATAATCAAAGAAATAGTTTTCCTTTTTAATCATGCTGGTACTGTTGTTGATTTAGGGCATTTTCCTTCCACTGCAGTTCAACATGTGTGTTAAGGCCCTGGCCATATTCTGAATCAGTGTGTGTTCTGTGCCTTTAAGAGTCTCTGCAGGGCCTCCACGTGATTGGAGGAGCCGTTTTGGGCCGGCTTTGACCTGCCACCTGCTGACTGACACCCACTATGAACTGGCCATTTCAAAAACCCTGTCTCCCGCAGATGTTCCCCAGGCAGCAACAGCAGACCTGTCCTCGGCCTCCAAACTGGCAGTGCTTGATCTTGTAAATAGCACTGAAGCAGAAGGGGTGAACACCCTATTTTTTTGCACTTTTTCTCTTGTTTATTAAATTAGGGAATTAAAGGTAGTGCTTGTGTTTTGTTTAGTTTGGTTTCGAGTAGGGTTTAGGTAGCACTTCTTTGGAATAGGTTGTTTTGTTTATTATTTTGACCTTTTTTCACCCTGGAGTTTATGGTCTAAGGAGTTTGGAAAGAAAAGCATCTGGACTTCTTTAAGTTGCTTGAAGACGTCTTCGAGCAACTTAAAGAACCTTCACAGACCTGGAGTTTATGCTTTCAGTTTTGTTGTTATTGGTAGCAATAAACCTCACTCTTAGATTGACTATTGGGGGACAGGGGTGTGGAAACCCTGTCAAAGTAGCCATTCACTTTACTTGAATCTCAGTGCTAAGCTCAGATAAAATAATTATTGTGGGTGATTTTAACATCCATGTAGATGCTAAAAATGACAGCCTCAACATGGCATCTAATCTGTTATTAGACTCAATTGGCGTCTCTCAAAATGTAAAAGAACCCACCCACCACTTTAATCACTCTCTAGATCTTGTTTTAACATATGGCATAGAAACTGAACATTTAACAGTGTTTCCTGATGCCCTGTACCAACACAGAGCAGAGCAGCTATCTGAACGCTACTCCAACAGAGGTCGATCATCTTGTTAATAATTTCACCTCCTCACTACGTACGACTCTGGATACTGTAGCTCCTGTGAAAACTAAGGTCTCTAATCAGAAGTACCTGACTCCGTGGTATAATTCTCAAACACGTAGCCTAAAGCAGATGACTCGTAATCTGGAGAGGAAATGGCGTGTCACAAATTTAGAGGATCATCATTTAGCCTGGAGAAATAGTTTGCTGCTTTATAAGAAAGCCCTCCGCAAAGCCAGAACATCTTACTATTCATCACTGATTGAAGAAAATAAGAACAACCCCAGGTTTCTCTTCAGCTCTGTAGCCAGGCTGACAAAAAGTCAGAGCTCTTTTGAGCCAACCATCCCTTTAACGTTAACTAGTAATGACTTCATGAACTTCTTCACAAATAAAATTTTTATCATTAGAGAAAAAATTACCAATAATCATCCCACAGATGTAATATTATCTACAGCTACTCTTAGTACCATTGATGTTAAGTTAGACTCTTTTTCTCCAATTGATCTTTCTGAGTTAACTTCAATAATTACTTCCTCCAAACCTTCAACGTGTCTTTTAGACCCCATTCCTACAAAACTGCTCAAAGAAGTCCTGCCATTAATTAATTCTTCGATCTTAAATATGATCAACCTATCTCTAATAATCAGCTATGTACCACAGGCCTTCAAGCTAGCTGTAGTTAAACCTTTACTCAAAAAGCATCTCTAGACCCAGCAGTCTTAGCTAATTATAGGCCAATCTCCAACCTTCCTTTATATCAAACATCATTGAAAGAGTAGTTGTCAAACTGTTAACAGATCATCTCCAGAGTAATGGTTTATTTGAAGAGTTTCAGTCAGGTTTCAGAGCTCAGCACAGCACAGAAACAGCTTTAGTGAAGGTTACAAATGATCTTCTTATGGCCTCTGACAGTGGACTCATCTCTGTGCTTGTCCTGCTAGACCTCAGTGCAGCGTTCGATACTGTCGACCATAATATCCTATTAGAGCGATTAGAACATGCTGTAGGTATTACAGGTACTGCACTGCAGTGGTTTGTATCATATCTATCTAATAGACTCCAGTTTGTGCATGTAAATGGAGAGTCCTCTTCACACACTGAGGTTAATTATGGAGTTCCACAGGGTTCAGTGCTAGGACCAATTCTGTTTACATTATACATGCTTCCCTTAGGCAGCATCATTAGAAGACATAGCATACATTTTCACTGCTATGCAGATGACACCCAGCTCTATCTGTCCATGAAGCCAGATAACACACACCAATGAGTTAAACTGCAGGAATGTCTTAAAGACATAAAGACCTGGATGGCCGCTAACTTTCTGCTTCTTAATTCAGATCAAACTGAGGTTATTGTACTCGGCCCCGAAAAGCTTAGAAATATGGTATCTAATCAGATTCTTACTCTGGATGGCATTACCTTGGCCTCCAGTAACACTGTGAGGAACCTTGGAGTCATTTTTGACCAGGACATGTCCTTCAATGCACATATTAAACAAATATGTAAGACTGCTTTCTTCCATTTGTGCAACATCTCTAAAGTTAGAAATATCCTGTCTCAGAGTGACGCTGAAAAACTAGTTCATGTATTTATTACTTCCAGGCTGGACGACTGTAATTCATTATTATCAGGAAGTCCTAAAAACTCCCTGAAAAGCCTTCAGCTGATCCAAAATGCTGCAGCAAGAGTCCTGACAGGGACTAGAAAGAGAGAGCAGATTTCTCCTGTTTTGGCTTCCTGTTAAATCCAGAATTCAAAATCCTGCTCCTCACATACAAGGTCTTGAATAATCAGGCCCCATCTTATCTTAATGACCTTGTAGTACCATATCACCCTATTAGAGCACTTCACTCTCGCTCTGCAGGCCTACTTGTTGTTCCTAGAGTATTTAAAAGTAGAATGGGAGGCAGAGCCTTCAGTTTTCAGGCCCCTCTTCTGTGGAACCAGCTTCCAGTTTGGATTCAGGAGACAGACACTATCTCTACTTTTAAGATCAGGCTTCAAACTTTCTTTTTTGCTAAAGCATATAGTTAGGGCTGGACCAGGTGACCCTGAATCCTCCCTTAGTTATGCTGCAATAGACGTAGGCTGCCGGGGGATTCCCATGATGCACTGGGTTTTTCCTTTCCAGTCACCTTTCTCACTCACTATGTATTAACAGACCTCTCTGCATTGAATCATATCTGTTATTAATCTCTGTCTCTCTTCCACAGCATGTCTTTATCCTGTCTTCCTTCTCTCACCCCAACCAATCACAGCAGATGGCCCCGCCCCTCCCTGAGCCTGGTTCTGCTGGAGGTTTCTTCCTGTTAAAAGGGAGTTTTTCCTTCCCACTGTTGCCAAAGTGCTGCTCACAGGGGGTCATATGATTGTTGGGCTTTTCTCTGTATCTATCATTGTAGGATCTACTGTACAATATAAAGCGCCTTGAGGCGACTGTTGTTGTAATTTGGTGCTATATAAATAAATTAGTCATGTGACAGCTGAGTGTCTCAGCCCTGGTAGTTACTTGATCAAACCCTCCTGATGATGAGCCAACTGCAGACTGATTTCCATAAACCTTAATAGGACAATGCAATCAAACTGAACAAACTAACGAGGAAGGCTGGTTCTGTTGTTGGCATGAAGCTCGTCACCCTGGAGGTGGTGATCAGGGACAGAATGCGGGCAAGACTGCTGGCAATCATGGAAAATGACTCCCCCCTACATAACACACTGGACAATCTGAAGAGCAGTTTCAGCAACAGGTTCCTTCAACCTGGCTGTCTGAGGGAACGTTACAGGAGCTCGTTCCTTCATGCTGCTGTCAGACTCTGTAATTCATCCACATCAGTCAGGTCCACAGAAATAATCACACCTCACTGCACCCTGTCACTTCTGTATACCACCATAAATACCTGCACACATACTTGTCCTTTTATATTTATATTCATATTTATACCTATATCTAGGGCCGCTCGATTATGGCAAAAATGATAATCACGATTATTTTCACTGAAATTGAGATCTCGATTATTTGACGATATTTATTTAACAATAACAATGTGTTGAATAATGACTTTAAAAAATAATATAAAATAGTGCAAATACTGATAACAGTGCAAGTGTTTGCAATATAAGAAATCAATGAAAAATGTAAACATCTATGTTTAGTGAACTTTGCAGTGTTGCTCTGTGGTGCAGCTACACTGTAGCAAAGTTTACACACTGTGTCTACTTGATCCAGTCTGACTCCATGAACCCATAATGTTTCCACACCACTGAAGTTTTTTTTTTACCTCTTTTTAACCAACGGCAGTCACTCTCCTCTCCAAATAACTTCTGCTTAGCTTTCCGAGCTTCCCTCGGGTCCTCTTAATTGTTGTGACGCGTGTTCGAAATGCAAAGAGGTGCGCTCGATTTGCCACACGGAGCAGCGTGAGAGTAAAGCATGAGGGAGGGGCTAATAATCGGCTCAGTCATTTTTAATGATCGTTGAAAGCCCAGATCGTAATCGTGATTAAAATTAGATTAATTGAGCAGCCCTACCTATATCGCTATATTTAAAAGCACAAGAGCCATATTCAGCATCTGGATTTGACTAAAACTTGCTTTTATTGCTTTGGACTCATCTGTTTACCATCCTGCATGTAGCGCCAGACCCAGGAACAAATTATAGCATGTCACGGCAAACACCAAAGCGGGGATTCGTTTCACTTTATTAACAGACAGGGGTCCATAGAACATAAACTAAATACATAAAAAAGAAAAATAAATGTGGATTAATGTGGACTTGCTGCAAAAGGAAAAAATGAGCTTTTTAAATGAGAACTTTTCCCTTCTGTCTTGAAAACTACTGATGCTGCAGAGTTGTTTGCCAGTAGCAGCTACACTAACCTTTCCGGGGATGAAGCAACACAGGTTGGAGTCCACATATTTCATGAAGGTCATGTTGAGTAGTGAAAGGCGGGTCTCCACAGCAGCCAGGATGTCAGCGTGACGGGCCAGGGAGTGGTTTCTCCTCTCTGACTCTCTCCTGGGAGACAATGGAAACATGAAGAGAACTTTAAAGAATATCCATTTCTATGTATTGTCATTTATATCATTCATATGATCTTTTTCTTGACATCATTAAGAAAAAGATTTACTGTTCAAGACTCATTTGACTTGTTTTAGAAGTGGGATTCAAACTTGTTTGAAAAGGATCAGAAATAGAGCCTGTAACAGACACAGGAGGCACTCACAGCCAGCACAGCACAAAAGCCTGTGATGACGTCAAGAAACTATTGTAGGTTTGACTAAGAAACAACACAAAAAACCCCAAAAGAACACAGTGTCTGAAAGATGGAAGTTACTACTCCAATTAAACCTCCTTATTATATCTGTATTTGTAGGAGTTTCTCTTTCATAGAGGGCAAACGAGTGGGAGGAGAATATTGAAATGAATGACACAAACATAATTTACTGAGGTTTGGGGCATGGAGTTTACTGCCAACTGCACAAAATTAAAAGCTGAAAAGTTGTGGTTGTGAATACTAGACAAAGTGTTTAGACAGAGAAGTGCTTTCAGTGTTTAAGGGGTGTGTGTGTTTCACAGGCATAAAGTGATTTTTGGTTTATGGTGAGATGGAGGCAGATGATCCACTGAGGCGACGCCCAAAAGAAGCTGCCAAAAAAGGAGGCTGACGAGGGGACACACACACACACACACACACACACACACACACACACACAGTAAGGTAGACCCTACAATAATACATACAAGAGAGAGAAGATAGATACATATTGTGGACACAATACACCATGCTCACATATGCTGTAAGAATCTTGGCTTCTTGTTTACACAGAAACCAAGCAGAAGGGAAGAGAGCCTCTGACCTGCTTTTACTTTGTCTGGTAACTATTATCTGAAGCTACCAGGCCTCAGCATCAGGCCGACACCATGAACTTCACACGAAGGTCAGATAAATAGGGCTGGAATTAAAATGGTGACATACTGGCAGCTAGGGCTGGGCCATATCATACCGTTCACGGTAATACCGGTGTAATGTTGGGCAATGATAAGAAAATGAAATATGGCGATAGAATATGGGTAAAACACGCATGCACAGTGCCTTTGTTTACATACGCACACGGCGGCGACGCAGAATGAGAAGAGCGAAAGCGGATCGTTGAATGAAACCATGAACCTGAACTGGTTTGTAAAAATGCTGCAGCTTCACTGGTGTGGAACTGGTTTAGCTTTCGTCCCTCAGATACACAACAAAGCACTATTTTTGGTAGCGCATGCTAGCGGGCCGTCGTTATTACCGTGTTTTTTGGAAAATACGGCGCACTTAAAATCAATCCTTTAATTTCTCTGAAAGTCGACAGAGCCCCTTATAATCCCGTGTGCCTTATGTTTGAACTCTGGTTGTGTTTACTGACCTCGAAACGATTTTATGTGCACGGCGCTCGAAAATCTGTCAAATGTTTCAGTACGACTTTGCTAAGCTACGAAGCCGCACCGCTTGATGGATTGTCGGAGCGTTACGGCTATCGTAGGCGGAGCCTCGCGGAGTGATACGTACTGTGCTTCAACATGTTACCGTGTTGTGTGTGTATAACCTCTTTTTAAGTGTTGTGGATATTATACGTGGTTATGCTGAGGATATGTCGGCCAGTTTCCACTGGAAATGCCTTTTGGTTAAACTGTCAGCGAGGAATTTGCACTGTTACGTTTTTATATAACTTTAATGCAGATAAATAACAGCTGCTTGTTTCAGTGAAAATACATAGATGGGTTTTTTTTGCACTAATACAGTTGTGGAGTTGTAAAGTATTTTGTCTAGTGTCAATTATATCGTCAGTTATATCGTTATCGCAAATTTTCAAATGTATATCGTGATAAATATTTTTGGTCATATCGCCCTGCTCTACCGGCAGCCACCAGTAGAAATGTGAAAATCCCTGATGATTTTTGGAAAACTTGACCTTTGACCTTGAGGTTAAGATTACCCGGATTTAAACTCATCCAAGATTTTTAGTAGATGCACCTATGGTTTGAATTCTACGTCGCCTCATTCTTGAGTTGTTGCATTCACAAACTTGGGTGCCCACACTGCCTGCTCATCTGGCTGGGTGATAGCAAAACCCCATCAGCCTTTTACAGCTGAGGGGTAATAAAAAGGGTCTGAAAGCTCAGACTGTGTAAAGCAGTCCCAGCCACCAGCACAAATCCCTAATAAGGACACACAAATGACCCTTCTCTTGACATTTAGGTATGAACACAAAGCTGAACCCGTATAAACGGACACTGCAGCCTGACTGATTATCAAGCTTCTTCCCTGTTGGAGTTCAGGGTCTGGCCGCTGTGGTCGGCTTAGCATTCAGTCAGTTTTCACATCACTCTGGGATCGTGGCTAGCTTAGAATTAGCATGCTATCTGTGCATGTGCTTGGAAGGAGCTGAAGTTGGGTTAGCAGCATAATGCAGCTGTTTCTATCCTGGATGCAGTTTGGACGTTACCCATCATGCTCTCGTCCTTGATGGGAATCAAGAACTTAAATCCCACCCTACTGACAGAAGCACCTTACCAGAAGGATATCATGAGAACACACTTTGTTTGTTAAGGATGTTTTATTTGGTTTTGTCTCCCAATGTCCTAACTCACCAACCAGTACCTGTAGTTTTGTTTTATGAACAATGACTTTTCCCTCCTCTGCATTTAAATACAATGCTTTCATTTAGTACAAGGTACATGTGAATTTTGTATCCCAGCTTATGAAGAATTTAGAAAAAATACTTGTGCAAGGATGAGATGATTATGACAAAAAAGCGCTCTACATAAGTGCCAGCCAATTCATTCAGATCAAGGAAAAAGTATAAAGTCATTTCCAAGCTTCTTAAAGTTGGCCAAATAATTAAATAAAGGAGAGTTCCTGAAGAAAACCAGAGTGCAGTGAGAGTGGAATAACTTGTGATGTGATACTGACCTGGGCAGCTGGGCTTTGACTTGCCTCTGGCACAGGCTGTGGTAACGCTCCACCTTCAGGAATCCCTGATTCAGGACACGCTGGCAAATCATGTCCATACGCTTGCATACCTGAAGACAGATCAGAGAGAACAGGTGGACAGGTAATCTGATGAGTACGTAGCAATTCAGAGTTTCAAGTTATTTGCCTACATGGGATTCTTGACACAGTGCTTTGGATAAAGTGGAGGGCTTCCAGTCTCTACATTCACAGTTTTAAGAGCTGATACATTGGCTCTTATCATTCCTGTTGTTTTCAAAGGAATATTTACCATCCTCTCTTACAATCCTGCTGCAAAAACTACTCCCGGATGTCACCGTTAAGGGGATCAGAGGAAAAAGCAATGGCTGAATTCTACTTTGGGTTAGACTGGAGGAAACGCTTTCTGCTGCTTAAGGAAAAAGTCCACATTTACAGAAGTCATGAAGTCACTTTGTTAAACCTGATCATCAAATATCAACAGTCATTTGACACTGACCTGATACGTATCTGCTGACACAGCTGCACCGCTCATACTGGTAAGTAAGGTATGACACAGTCCACAGAGCATTGTGTAATGACAAAAAAATCTTCATTGCACATCTTGTTTGTATTACATGTCACAATACTTTGCATCAAGAGGGGAGTGTTTAGTAGCTATGAGTATCTCAGCAGGAAAACGGTTCGTTCATCTGCAAATGTCAGTGAAAACACGGGTAGTGCACAGCAGTCTTATTACCTCACTTAGCCAGTGAGCCACGAACTCCTCAGCAAACGCAAACTAACACATGACAGCGACTGATTCTGCACAGCAGGAGAAGAACGAAGCCTCCAGGCTGTGTGCCGAGCAGACTGAAGTGTAGGTGAATGGAGCTGCGAGGCTTCTACTAACCCCACAGAGTTACACAAGGACAGCCACGAGCCCGGTACTGGCTGCAAACAACTCCGTGACCAACACTCATCTGCGCTCTGACAGTTGTGTGATGGTGATAGTGTTGTGTCGTGTATCCCAGCCCTGCTCATCTCGGCTGTCTTGCTAATTCGAGGAGCACAATGCGGGCCGTGGCTGCAAACAGACGGCTCCAGACTGGAGCACGGATGTGAAACAGCCTGATGTCTGCGCTGCCTTTACACGAGTGCTACCCAAACAGGATTCGGAGCCCTGGCTAGCATTAGCTTTGCTGCTGTTTTTGTTCTCACCGAGCGCAGCAGGCTGATCTCATCGTAGGACAGGAAGTTGAGGATGGTCTCGATGGCCACGATGGGCAGGCCCAGCAGGGGGTTGTTCTGGTGCTGCTGGTCCGATGGAGGGGGTGTATGTCTTAGTGACACGATATCTGAGTCCAAGGACCCAACACATCCATCAACTCTCTCTATCACGGCCGCCATCTTGCTTTGAGACAGAGGAGCCGGAAATGACGTTTCAATAGGAAGCTCGTGCCATTTTTTCTTCAAAGATGGAAAAACGGAATCTGCTGTTAACAGCCAGCTGGACAGTGCGGTCCACAGTCATTTGAAACCACCATGAGCTGCAGCTCTCATATACATACATTAAATGCTGATGTGATCCTGTGTGATGAAGACAGCAGCCACACTTTGTTCATCAGAAAGTTGGTGCAGGTGAGCCAGGGCCCACACCTCACAATGTTTACTCTCTCGTGGTCTTTTCCACTGGTGTCAGAGTGGGATGGGGATGCAGTTTCACTAGGTGAGCTCTCCGCTAAATAGCCGCTGCCAGGGCTCGACTGGGACAAAAAATGGGCCCAGGCATTTTGAGCAGTTAATGCTCTACCTGGCAAAACGTTGCTAGACCCGCCCCTGCAGTTACCAGCTGTCAGCTACTTAGAAAACGATCCTGGTGTTATTTGTCTCTCAGAAACAGTTCATAACTTCCCTTCAACTCATTCATGTGACCTAAAAGGTAAACCTGTTTCTCCATCACCTGTTCAGCTCTGATGATTCAGTAAGGACATCTCCTGGTTTCATCCGAGTGGTGTCCAAAAAAATGACGTGGGCTTCATAGATAATTGGGAAACTTTCTAGAGGAAACCTGGTCTTGTTAGGAGAGACGGAATCCATCCCTGGGCCTTACACAGAGTTTCTGTCTGATTTCTCAGACTTTTTATCTGATTTAGTTCTGAGCTCAGATAAAATAATTATTGTGGGTGATTTTAACATCCATGTAGATGCTAAAAATGACAGCCTCAACATGGCATTTAATCTGTTATTAGACTCAATTGGCATCTCTCAAAATGTAAAAGAACCCACCCACCACTTTAATCACACTCTAGATCTTGTTTTAACATATGCATAGAAACTGAACATTTAACAGTGTTTCCTGAAAACCCTCTCCTGTCTGATCATTTCCTGATAACATTTACATTTACAATAATTGATTACACAGCAGTGGAGAGTAGACTTTATCACAGTAGATGTCTTTCTGAAAGCGCTGTAACTAAGTTTAAGAATATAATCCACCCACTGTTATCATCTTCAATGCCCTGTACCAACACAGAGCAGAGCAGCTATCTGAACACTACTCCAACAGAGGTCGATCATCTTGTTAATAATTTCACCTCCTCACTACGTACGACTCTGGATACTGTAGCTCCTGTGAAAACTAAGGTCTCTAATCAGAAGTACCTGACTCCGTGGTATAATTCTCAAACACGTACCCTAAAGCAGATGACTCGTAATCTGGAGAGGAAATGGCGTGTCACAAATCTAGAGGATCATTATTTAGCCTGGAGAAATAGTTTGCTGCTTTATAAGAAAGCCCTCCGCAAAGCCAGAACATCTTACTATTCATCACTGATTGAAGAAAATAAGAACAACCCCAGGTTTCTCTTCAGCTCTGTAGCCAGGCTGACAAAAAGTCAGAGCTCTGTTGAGCCAACCATCCCTTTAACGTTAACTAGTAATGACTTCATGAACTTCTTCACAAATAAAATTTTTATCATTAGAGAAAAAATTACCAATAATCATCCCACAGATGTAATATTATCTACAGCTACTCTTAGTACCATTGATGTTAAGTTAGACTCTTTTTCTCCAATTGATCTTTCTGAGTTAACTTCAATAATTACTTCCTCCAAACCATCAACGTGTCTTTTAGACCCCATTCCTACAAAACTGCTCAAAGAAGTCCTGCCATTAATTAATTCTTCGATCTTGAATATGATCAACCTATCTCTAATGATCGGCTATGTACCACAGGCCTTCAAGCTGGCTGTAGTTAAACCTTTACTCAAAAAGCATCTCTAGACCCAGCAGTCTTAGCTAATTATAGGCCAATCTCCAACCTTCCTTTATATCAAAAATCCTTGAAAGAGTAGTTGTCAAACAGCTAACAGATCATCTGCAGAGGTTTATTTGAAGAGTTTCAGTCAGGTTTCAGAGCTCAGCACAGCACAGAAACAGCTTTGGTGAAGGTTACAAATGATCTTCTTATGGCCTCTGACAGTGGACTCATCTCTGTATTGGCTTCCCTTCATTGGCTCCCTGTTAAATCCAGAATTCAAAATCCTGCTAATCACATACAAGGTCTTAAATAATCAGGCCCCATCTTATCTTTTTTTTTTTATTATTCACAATATTTTGTATTAATTGTGGACACAGTTTATAAAGAAAAAAGAAGAGGGAAAATACAAACTGTTTACATTGAATACAAAACAGAATTTCTCAGGTGAGAACATTGTTTTGCTCTTTTAATTTATCAAACAAGCGACAAAAAAAAATCCCAGTAAAAGGAAAAAGAGAGAGAGAGAGAGAAAACAAAAACAAAAAACCCAACAAAACAACAAAAGCCACAACCTGGGAGGGATTATGATATTAACTAACCCTTCCCTTAAGAACCACTCAGAAGTTTGCTACGACATCACTGAGCTTCACGTTCCCATTAACACAGACAGACACCAGACCTCTATGGAGAAGCAAATCCGTTAGTCAGCTGGAACATCCTTAAGTTGAAGTTTAGAGAAGTTTTCCAGAAAAAACCCCGCATTTTATCAAATGTGCCCTTTTGGTTCTGGATGGAGCAGTGGATCTTTTCCAGACTGAGGCACGACATGAGATCAGCAAGCCACCGAACATGGAGGGGCGGGGCAGCGGCCTTCCACCTCATCAAAATTGTACGCCTAGCCAGGAGGGAACCAAAAGACAGCACCCTACGCTTTGCTCTGGGAATATACTTATAATCCTCTCCCGTTGTACCAAAGACAGCAAGTAGGGGGCTAGTTTCAGGCCGGTAGCCTTGTTCAAAGTGCAGAAAACCTCCTTCCCAAAATTTGCCAGGACAGGGCGGGTCCAAAACATGTGGGTTAGATTGGCATCATGAGACCCTCACCTGTTACAGCAAGGGTCTAAACTGAGATAAAGCTTAGCTAATTTGGATTTAGATAAGTGGGCCCTGTGGACTACTTTGAATTGTAACAGGGAATGACGGACGCAGAGTGATGTAGAATTTACCAGAGAAAGGACTGAGTCCTAGACGTCATCTGACATAGATATACCCAACTCCTTCTCCCATGTGGACTTAAAACCTACAACGGGAGCTGGGGTTACACTGCAGTTTATTATAAATGCCTGATAGTTGGAAATTAAGGAGCTCGTCCAGTAAGTTAGCAGCTGGAGCTTCTGGAAAATTGGACAGGTGGGATTGCAAAAAATGTCTGAGTTGTAAATACCTAAAAAAGTGAGTTTTGGGATACTGTATTTTTTTGACAGCTGATCAAATGATACTAGTTTATTGTGTACAAAGAGATCTTTAAAGCAAATAATACCTGCTCTAGACCAGACCTGGAACAAGTTGTCCAAGGTTGGGGGGAGGAATAGGTGGTTTGAAAGGATGGGGCTTTGAAGTGAAAAATTATTAAGATTGAAATGTCTCCTGAACTGCGCCCACACCCTGAGGGAGTGCCGAATTATCGGATTAGATGTAAAGTTGTCAATGGATAAAGGAAGAGAAGAACCCAGAAAGAAGGCAAGAGAAATACCCTGCGTTGAGTCTAATTCCATTGCCAGCCAGCTGGTGGGTCCCACACCCTCCCCAGACTTTAACCACTAGGTCAGGGACCGAATATTGGCAGCCCAATAGTAAAAGCGGAAGTTGGTGAGTGCCAGACCCCCTTCAATCTTAGATTTCTGTAAATGCACCTTAGCTACCCGTTTACCCTTCCAAATATAAGAGGAGATTATAGAGTCTAGAGTTGTAAAGAAAGACTTGGAGATGAAGACTGGTAAAGATTGAAATAAGTATAAGAATTTAGGAAAGATGTTCATTTAAATTGAATGAATTGACTTTGTGTTCAGTTTGACCTATTTGTAGACCCTGAACAAGTTTACTGCTTCGAAAAAGCATTGCTAAGGGTTCAATAGCTAGATCAAATAACAACGGGCTAAGGGGGCAACCCTGACGTGTGCCTCGTTTAAGTTGGAATGGTTTTGATTTCTGGCTATTGGTGCAAACAGACACAACAGGGGAGAAGTATAGGTACTTGATCCATGAGATGAAATTGGGACCGGACCCAAATCTCTCCAGCACAGCAAATAAATAGTTCCATTCGACACGGTCAAATGCTTTTTCCGCATCAAGCGAAGAACACATTCTGGAGTGTCATTCTACCGAAAAGCTGTCTGGGCCAGGGAACTTCCCTGACTGCAGAGAGAAAATTGCAGCGCTAATCTCTTCTTTGAAAAATGGCGCATCCAAGATCTCTCTGTGGGTGTCTGCCAGCTCAAGAAAGTCTAAGCTTTTAAGAAAATTTGTGATTAGTGAGTGGTCGGTGGGAGATTCAGAGGAATAAAGCTTCAGATAATATTCCCTGAACGCATCATTGATTTTGGCATGATCAGTAACGAGCCCATCATCTGAGTTAATGGCGGTTATACACTGACATGGCTTTAGACCCCTTACTTGGTTAGCTAGGAGTTTGCCCGATTTCTCCCCATTCACAAAAAATCCAGAATGAAGAGTGACTTCCCTATAGACAAAAAGACAAGAAAAAAACCAAAACAAAAACACAAGGGAAGACTGACAGCGCACTCTGTTAGTGGAAACAGCACAGTAGAAAGGTATGGAAAAGAAACCCTAAAGCAAAAACAAACTAATAAAAATACTAACCACACCCTGCCACCCAGTAAAAACAGAGAGAAAAAAGGGGGGATATAGTTACATAGACAGTGGTAATGAAGGCAACACAAGTGAATAAATTAAATAAAAATAACTATAAATATTTAAATATAAATTCTTCTACATCTGAGTTAAGATGGAACAGAAGGGTATGGAATTAAAACGCTACGTCACCTGACCATATCTCCGGCGCCGACAGTGAGTCCAGCACCTTTTGAAAAGGTTGTAAGGTGCTTAAAAAACAGAGGAAGGAAAAAAAGGGGGGGTTATCGTCCGAGTAAAGGTGCTGTGTTGATCAGAAAGGCAGTCTGTCTCAGTTACTGTGCGGGTGGCACAGTAGGTTGGTGGTCGATGTATCACCGGGCCTCTTCAACGGAGCGTAGCCCCCTCCTCTCTCCTCCGGCTAAGGTGATATGGAATGACTCAAGGTTACAACCTCTCTTTATAGACTTTGAAGTTCTGTCATGTGGAATTCTTTTCAGTGTGTCATCATTCTATGAAAGAAGCAAACAGACTGCATGTCTGTGATGCCACAGAGTAGACCAGCTCTAGCCAAGCCGAGTCAGGAAGCCTTTCTAATTTGTAATGGAAGTGCGTACCACAATTTAGGAGCTCAGAGAGGAAGTGTGGGGCAAGACCATTTAATGCTTTAAAAACAAATAAAAGAATAAAATAAAAGAATAAACGGAACTCTAAAATGGACAGGCAACCAGTGTAGTGAGGATAAAACGGGAATAATATACTTGTCAGAGTACCTGGGTCATTGACTCAGCGTTTCAGTTTGGACTTTTGTCACTGTAGCTGACGCTGAAATGTTTGTGTGGGTTGATTCAGTAGCCTGATGGCCTGTGGATCAGTGTTGGTCAAGTTACTTGAAAAAAGTAATCAGTAACTAATTACTGATTACTTCCCCAAAAAAGTAATCCTGTTACTTTACTGATTACTTATTTTCAAAGGTAATTAATTACTTAGTTACTTAGTTACTTTTTAAAAACACGATTTACAACCTGAAGAGGTGATAAAGCGATAGATCTTTCAGCCCAATTCTACTTTTTCTGCATAATCCATCATACAAATGTAATCAAATGGAAAAGTCTCTTTTTAAAACTTGTTTTATTAGTTTTAATCTTTTAACTTTATGCATCAAGCAAAAATGTAATTATCTGCAACATTCACTGACTGGAAGAAATTAGTTTAACATTTAAACCTATTTTCTGCACATTCCAGCACATAAAATAAAATATTTTGTGTGTTTACACTCAGTCTTTCAAATAGATGCAAGTAAAACACAGCAGAAAATAAATAAAGTCAAAGACTCAGCGGTCCTGTTGCTCTATTTTCACCTGTAAAGCAGGACTACGGTAGGCGGAGGTTTACCCTGGTGCAGGTGTGCCGCGGTCAGTGGAAGAATCCGCGAGTTTCTCTGTGAGTTTCCCATTACGTCGTAGCTACTCGGTGCTTGTTGGAAGTTTAGGGGTTTTTTTCGCTGTAAAAAGAAGTTTTCTTCCCACGCACAGCGGACACTAATGTTTTTGTCACTTTTTATGGAATCAAACTCAAAGTAAGGTCAGTACTTCCACGCTTTAAACGCTGCACGCTCATACTCTCTCTGCACTCGATATATGATCCATTGTTGATCTGCACACAGCTGTTGTCACGGACGTCGCACTCGCTTACGTCACTGTCATGAGACATTCTTGCAAAAAAATCACGGTTTTAGTAACGCAGTAACGCAGCGTTCCTACGGGAAAGTAACGGTAATCTAATTACCGTTTTTGCAATAGTAATCCCTTACTTTACTCATTACTTGAAAAAAGTAATCAGATTACAGTAACGCGTTACTGCCCATCTCTGCTGTGGATTAGTGATGGGATTTACGGCTCTTTCGGCTCCAAACCGGCTCTTCAGGTTGTTTTGTTGCTTTAATTAATTTATTATTAACAATAATATAAAATTATGCACAAAAGTAATTACTAATGTAAAAAAGTGGCTTTATTTATATATGTTTATATATAAATAAATACGGTGGCCCCTAGAGACAAAACACGTACAAACTCCAAAGCTTTCACACTCCTGTATTGTCTGCCAGATGGTAGGAGTGTGAACAGTGTGTGCTGTGGGTGGGTGCTGTCCTTAATGATATAGTTTGCCCTGAGTGTTGTAAATGTCCTGTAGTGGTACTCCACAGATGAGTTGTGCCATTTTGATGACACGTTGGAGAGCCTTCCTGTCCTGAGTTCCCGTAGCACACTGTGATGGAGTTTGTCAGGATACTCTCCACTGTGCATCTGTAAAAGTTGCTGAGAAGTTTGGAGGTTAATCCAAATTTTCTCAGCTTCCCTAGGAAGAAGAGTCGTTGTTGAGACTTCTCGATGATCTGCCGTGTGTTATGGGTCCAGGTGAGATCCTCACTGATGTGGGTGCCAAGGAATTTGAATGTCTTCACCCTCTCCACCTGAGTCCTGTTGATGCATAGTGGGGCGTGCTGCTCTCTCCTCATTCTTGGGTCAATAACCATCTCCTTAGTCTTCTCAGCATTTAAGGAGAGATTATTTTCCAGGCACCAGCTGAGCCACCTCTTCCCTGTAGGCAGTCTCCTCTCCAGCAGTAATCAGCCTGACGATGGTTGTGTCATTTAATGATGGAGGTGTTGCTTTGGGAGGGGACACAGTCATAGGTGAACAGGTGTACAGGAGTGGACTGAGCACACAGCCTTGGGGAGTCGCTGTGCTCACTATCTTTGTACCTCATGTCCCGGTACCAACTCTGACTGCCTGGAGTCTGCCTGTGAGGAAGCCCAGGACCCAGAGACAGAGGGGGGTGTCAGTCCAAGAGTAGAGAGCTTTTTCATGGTGGGATGATGGTGTTGAATGCTGAGCTGTAGTCTATAAACAGCATTTGAACATACATGTCCTTGTTTCCGAGGTGTGAGAGGGCTGTGTGGATAGCTGCATTAACGGCGTCCTCGGGAGAGCGATTCCTCCGATATGCAAATTGCAGAGGGTCTAATCTGTCCGGGATGGCTTCTTTGATATGGGACATGACAATCCTCTCAGAACACTTCATTACAATTTGAAGTGAGTGCAATGGGGCGAAAGTCATTCAAACAGGTTATTTACGTGGGGAGGGGCACTATGATGGTGGTCTCGAAGCATGTGGGCACAGCTGACTGGGTGAGGGACAAATTGAAAATGTCTCTGAAGAGCAAACACTCAAAGCATGGCCTGGGATGTTGTCAGGGGAAATCAGTGATGTGTTGGAGGCCCTGCCACATTCGGCGGGATTCGAGTTGTTGTAGTATCCCTCCAGCTTCAGTCTGTATGTGGGTCATATCTGGCCTTTTTGTAGCGCTCTGTGCCACCAGAGGCAAACGCAGTGGAGTGTGCATGTAGCATGGAACGTACCTCACAGTTCAACCATGGTGTCTGATTTGGATATGTTTTGTAGCGCTTGGTGGGGACAATATTGTCAATGCATGTGGTGAGGTAGCTGGTGACCACTGGTGCATATTCCTTTAAATCCACAGAGCAGTCCTCTCTCATGGCAGCAGTCTTAAACACGTCGCAGTTTGTAGCACCAAAGCAGTTCTGAAGCACCGAATCAGTCTTTTCGCTCCAAGCTTTAGTAATTTTACTTACTTGGGGGGCTCGTTTGAGGAGCTGCCTGTTTGCCAGATAGAGGAACACAGAAATGTGGTCGGACTGTCCAAAATGCGGGCGAGGCACTGCCTTGTATGCACCTCTTACATTGCTGTAGACCTGGTCTATGATGTTGTTATTCCTTGTCGGAAAGCTCAAGTATTGATGGAACTTTGGGACCACAGTCCTGAGGGTGCAGTGATTAAAATCCCCGGCAGCAACAAACGCAGCAACTGGGTGAGCAGTCTCGTGTTTGCTGATGATGTCATGCAGTAGTCCTAGCGCTGTGGTCCAGTGTTGTTGATGTAAATGCATACACCGCCGCCTTTGTTTGTACCCGAGGCAGATGTGACGTACGGGACAAATCACGTTCCTTTTCACCTCAATATGGATGTATTGTAATTGGTCCAGCCCAGAGTCGATCATGACCACTCAATCCACCACCTTTCATTGTTTATAACGTTAGAAACAAACAAACAAACAACATCAGCCTACCTGGCAAATGCCCGGTATGCCCGATGGCCAGTCCAGCTGTGCAAAGTATCCACAACTTTTGGACAGTAGTGCATACAGTTGGGTCAATGGTATGTTTTTCATAGTTCTGCCTGTGCGGACCACAATGGTGAATTTGAAATCACACTGTCAAGACGGGACAGAAGTGCACACTTTTAGACTCAAAGGGCTCAACAGAAGTTCTGTAACTGTTTATGAGTTACATTATATACAGTCACCCATTATCACAAGCTCAAACGTAACTGGACAAACTAGTACAATTTTAAATGTAAGGAAAGGTTTTTGTAGTCTAGTCTAGAAAAATATCCCATTTCTTTGCCTTAAGAAAGTCTTTGGTTCGGTTTCCATTTTGCTTTGGGTCGCTATCCATGTAAAGCTCTGTCAGTTTTGTAGCATTTGACTGAAGCAGAGGACATAGTTTTGTGTGTTTCATAATACATCCTGATACTTCTATCACACAATCAATAAGCACTACTGACTTCATCCCACTGTCAACCATACATACCTATGCCATTACACTGCCTCCATCATATTTGATACATGTGGTGTCCAATCAAGAGTTGCTTCTCTCCTCCTCCGTGTCTCTTTTCCCAGCTTAATCTGTCCAAACATTCTTTACCAGAACTGTTTACATGCTTCCTGGTAGTCGGATCTGGGATTCTCCTTCTAGAAAATAAACAGTAATTTCTCTTGATTGCAGATTTTGGCGACGATAAACATACCTCCTTTTACTTTACTAAGTACATCCACTTCTGTGGTCTTCTGGACCTGTTGGCAGCGAGTTCCTTTTTTAACAATGAGTTTGGCATTCTTGCAGTGTTTTTCTCTCTAACTGAGAAGCTCGAAAACAAAATAGATCTCATGGTGGTCTCCTTCATTTGGACTGAAATCTCTTTGGATCTCATATTGTCAGTCAACTGTCCAATTTGGTTTTGAGTCTCTAACGATGGAGAACCGTGCATAAAAATAGCTGTAATTCCTAAACAGTTAATGCTATTTTATTTAGAAAAGATAAAAAAGTGGAAAGTACTCTGACAGTCAATAATATTAAGATGTTTGTCTTCAATTCAACATTTGTTTAATGGAAAGTATACAAAATACCAGACAAAGCTGTATATACATACTCAGATGATACCAACAAAACACCTGCATTTTGAAATTTCTGTGTACTCTTTATCAGTATAGAATATTTGAACACAGTCATTCCACTGACAGCATAGTAAGAACCGTCCGAGGTCTGACGGGCTGCTCAGTCATCCTTTCATTCCATAGCAGTCGAGTCCAGTTCATTGAGAAACCTCTGACATTTAGCCACGAGGACCTTAATCGCCTCTGTGACTAAGACGTCTGGAGGCAGGATCCCGGTGGATTCCACTGTAACTGTAAAAGAAAAAACATCCATGGGCTAAAATAGTGTAAAGACAGTGATGCACGTATTCACGTATAAGATTGACGAACTGTGCGCTCTGAACAACCACAGACTATACCGTGAGTGCAGCTTGTTTATCTTCACGGAGACGTGGCTAACCGAGCTAACGCCGCAGGCTAACGTAGACCTATGCGGTTTCACATCCGTGAGAGCCGATAGGGACACGCAGGCCAGCGGAAAAAGCAGAGGTGGGGGACTCATTGTCTACGTTAACAACAGATACTGTAACCCTGGACACGTCTCCGTTAAAGTTTCGGTATGCCGTCCGGACCTGGAGCTGCTAGCTGTTAGCTTGCGGCCATATTATCTACCTCGGGAGTTCAGTCATGTGATCTGTGTGTGTGTTTACATCCCTCCGAGGGCCGACGCAACAGCTGCCTGTGAGAAAATACACACAGTCACAGCAAGACTTCAGACACAAAACCCCGAGGCTTTCATTATTATATCTGGAGACTTTAACCATGCCACACTGGACTCTACTCTGGCTGCTTTTCACCAGTTTGTGAATTGTCCCACAAGGAGCAAAAGGACAATTGACCTACTGTATGCTAATGTGAGAGATGCATACAGAGCCACCCCCCTCCCCCCACTAGGGAAGTCAGACCACAACCTGGTTTACCTACAGCCACAATACACACCCCTCGTCCAAAGGCAGCCTGTCACAACGCGCTCCATCCGGAGATGGACCCCAGAAAAGGAGGATGCTCTGAGAGACTGCTATGACACCACAGACTGGGATGTGCTCCTGAGCCCACATGGTGAGGACATAGAGGGGGCGACACACTGTCTTACAGACTACCTCAACTTTTGTGTGGACACGGTCGCCCCTGCTAAGACGGTACGGTGTTATCCTAATAACAAACCGTGGGTAACACAGGAAGTCAAAGCTGTCCTCAACATGAAGAAGAAGGCTTTCAGGAGCAAAGTGAAGGAGGAGATGAAAGCAGCACAGCGGGAGGTGAAACGCTGCCTGAGGGAAGCAAAGGACACCTACAGGAGGAAGGTGGAGCAGAAGTTGGAGAGGAACAATATGAGGGAGGTCTGGAATGGTGTGAAAACCATCACAGGCCACAACACCAAGAAAAGCACAGTGGGGGGGACTGTGGAGAAGGCAAACGAACTCAACAACTTCTTCAACAGGTTTGACCAGCCCACAACCCCCCCACCCTCACCCTCACCTTCACTGCAGAGTCCTCTCCCCACTCTCCTGCCTCCCTCGCTTCCCCCCCTTCCTGACACCATGACACCCCCCTCCTCCAATCCCTCTCTCAGCAGCAAGACATCTCCCCCCCTCCCCTCTTCCCAAACATCTCCCAGTGTCACAGTGGATCAGGTCAGGAGACAACTGAGGAAGCTTCGCCCCAGAAAGGCAGCAGGCCCAGACAAGGTGTGTCCTAGGATGCTTAAGGCGTGTGCTGCTGAACTTGGGGAGCCGCTACAACGAGTCTTCAACCTCAGTCTGCGACTGGGGAGAGTGCCCGCCCTATGGAAGACATCCTGCATCGTCCCGGTCCCCAAAAGGAACCGGCCCAATGAGCTGAATGACTTCCGACCGGTGGCACTGACGTCACATCTTATGAAGACTCTAGAGCGGCTCTTCCTCAACCTCCTCCGACCACAGGTACAACATGCCCAGGACCCACTACAGTTTGCATACAAGGCGGGTGTCGGAGTGGAGGATGCCATCCTGTACCTCCTACACAGAGCCCACTCACACCTGGATGGGGGAAAAGGCACGGTCAGGATCCTGTTTCTTGACTTTTCCAGTGCCTTTAATACCATCCGGCCCTGTATGCTTCAGGAAAAACTGAACAGGATGGAGGTGGACCCCTGCCTGGTGGCTTGGATCTCCGACTACCTCACCGACAGACCACAGTACGTCAGGCTGAAGGACATCACGTCTGACACTGTGGTCAGCAGCACAGGAGCACCACAGGGAACTGTGCTGTCCCCTCTTCTCTTCACCCTGTACACCTCTGACTTCTGCTACAACTCTGAATTATGCCACATTCAGAAGTTTGCAGATGACACGGCCATCATGGGGTGTATCTGGGATGATCAGGAAGAGGAGTACAGAAGTCTGGTGAGGAACTTTGTCGCATGGAGTCACACAAACCACCTGCAACTCAACACCTGTGGGTGGACAATAAACTGGACTGGTCATGCAACACAGAGCACCTGTATAAAAAAGCCCAAAGCCGACTGTACTTCCTCAGGAGGCTGAGGTCTTTTAACATCTGCAGGAAGCTCCTGAGGATGTTTTACCAGTCGGTGGTTGCTGGAGTACTTTTCTATGCTGTGGTGTGCTGGGGGAGCAGCACAGCAAAGAGGGACTCATCCAGGCTGGAGAAACTGATCAGGAAGGCTAGCTCTGTGGTCGGCATGAAGCTGGACACTCTGGTGACAGTGGCAGAGAAAAGGACATTAAAGAAACTGCTGGACATTATGGACAATGCTGGGCATCCTCTGCACACGGCCATTAACAACCAGAAGAGTCTGTTCAGTGACAGGTTGCTTCTCCCAAAGACAAGAACTAACAGACTTAAAAACTCCTTTGTCCCACACGCCATCAGACTGTTTAACTCCTCTCTGGAGGGGAGAGGGAGGGGAAACAGGAGGACAAAGGAGGGAACAACTAAGCTGTAGTGCCTCTTCACCTCACTGTGCAATACCTTTTGTGCAATACTTTTTGTAAATAGTCAACAGTGCAATAGACTCAATACTTGAAATGTGCAATTCACTTGTATTTTTATTTTTATTCCTATTTATTCTATTTATCCCCTTTGTATATTTTATTTATATTTGTCTCTGTATTTATATATATATATATATATATATATATATATATATATATATATATATATATATATATATGTGTGTGTGTGTGTGTGTGTGTGTGTGTGTGTGTGTGTGTGTGTGTGTGTGTGTGTGTAACTTCGGTCGTTGCTGTGCTTTTTTGGAAGTCGAATTTCCCAGAGGAACCCACCCGAGGGATTAATAAAGTTCTATCCTATCCTATCCTATCCTTCAAAGTCTGTGCAAGTGTAGAAATTAGTGCTGTCCGCGTTAATCTTGTTAAAATGACGTTTACGCCATAACCGCATTAACGTGGCAAATCTCTGTTAGCAAGTTAGCGCGGATCACCGGCGCTAACGTGTTAACGAGCTAACCGTGCAGCCCCACGGGGTCCTGAGTTATCGCATTCAAAAGATTTTCAGAAAACTCGACCTCTGACCCCTGGCTTTAAGTTTGAGGTCACTGAACTCGTCTGAGGGTTTTAGTAGATGCACCTATGGTATCAATTTCACAACTCTAGGTGAGTAATGCAATCACAAACTTAAGTGTCCACGTCGCCCACCCAGTAGGGTGACTACAACAACCAATCAGCTTATTCTGGCCGAGGGGTAAACACCGAAAAGAACACCGACTAATAATCAGTACAGATATAGTTTAGCATACAAGTGAATGCGCATCTGTCCAACACCAAGACTCATTATCATTTATCATTTCAGGTATGGATTGACCCCTTGAATAAAGCAGCAGTGGTTTCACAGCATATAGACTTCAGATTCTTTGAATGCCGCGATCTCTCAAACTGACTCTGTTACAGACTGTGTGTGGAATAAACAAAGAGACAGGGCACTGATTCATGGTTTTAGGAGTGGCTAGGCCACTGTAAAAGGAATATTTGCATTTTTATCAGTGAGTTTGCATGGTGTCTTATAGCAGCTACACATGAACATACAGATGAAATGGTCTCGCACTCGTCCAAGCTTCACCACATTCTTCAGGTCACTGTGTCGGAGGACTTCCCGGCTGCATGTGTCCAGGCGACTGTTCACAACTTTGGCAACCTTTGTCCCTTAAATACACAAAAAATGTGATAACATTCGCAGCATCAGGTGACTGATTGCAGGTTAATACAATGTAACTTGTTGAATTTAAGTGAAGCCACTCTTACCATTAATATCTTCCAGGTCTATAACTCCTCGTGAGAAGCACTGTTTTAATCGCTCCGCCTTCTCTCCCTCCACCACCTCCAGGAGGGTGATCTCTGGGAGGAGGCGGTAACTCGCTGTGGCCACTGGGGAGAACTTGGCATGGTCTTTGCCTAAACACACAACAGAGGACACACTTTAGCATTAGGCAGCAGAAAATACTGTTTACAGACTATCCCGTTATTTGGACTGATAACATCCAAGTAGTATGTAAACTGCTGCATTCACTTCAGCACATCCTGAAAACATTCCACCCTTAGCTTGAGATGTTTTAGTAGTGCACCAGCCACATACCCAGGGTCACCTGTTAACTCACATTTCATCTTGTACTTGAACTCCCTGCAGCCAGAACGTGATATTATGGAAAAAGTCAGCCACTCCTGTACGCCACCATTTGGTGCACACACCTATCTAAAGCCCTACAAACACACACGCACACACATCTCACTGAAAGTCTCAAAACACAATGGACACATATGGAATTATGTAGTAAACAAAAAAGTGTGAAATAACTCAAAACATGTTTGATATTTTAGGTTCTTCAAAGCAGTCACCCTTTGCTTGGATTACTGCTTGTCACGCATTCCCTGAAATGCTTCTCTTGTCCTGAAGGAGTTCCCAGAGATGCTGAGCACTTGTTGGTCCTTTGGCCTTCACTCTGCGCTCCATCTCATCCCAAACCATCTCCATTGAGTTTAGGTAATTTTGAATAAATCCCCAACAGTGTCACCAGCAAAGCACCCCCCCACCATCACACCCCCTCTCCTCCATGCTTCAGTAGTATGAGGGTCCACACAGATGTCCGTTGGCCAGGCCTTTTTTTGTGACTGTATGTACTCATCTGCTGAGAATTTACATTACAACCCAACAACTATGAATTCAAAGAAATATAACAGGAATTACTATTCAGGAATCTGGCCTCCAGCTGCTCGTGTCGATGTCCACAGCAAAGTGTAATCCAGGCATTATAGCCGATTCAGTGTTGCCAATTAATGCATGTGCATACACATCTTTGGACTGTGGGAGGGAGCCAGCGTACCTTGAGAGAACCCACACACACAGGAAGAGCATGCAAACTGAGGACGGAGAGCCCCTGACCGAACAGTGGATTCAAACCCAGGAGTTTCAAACCCTAATGGGACCACGTGTATCCCAAACCAATAAAGTGTGACATGGAAGCACTTCAACATATAAAATGTTGTTAAATCAAAGATTGTTTAAAACACTATTGTATAATGTTACTGGAGCCAGATGTAACACATATATCCCAATGGTTTGTGTCGGACTGAGAAATTTCTTAATATCAGTTTGATGAAATTAATCTGAAGATGTTTCTAAGCTGCAGATTCTAAGTGTGTGCTTAGAAACCATCAAAGGTTGGATGGCCGACAACTTCCTCCAACCTAATGAAGAAAAGACTGAAGTCCTTGTATGTGCTCCAGACAGACATGTACCTGACATAATGAATGCTCTTGGTCCTCTTTCAACATTTGTGAAACCGTCTATCAGGAACCTCGGGGTAACCTTTGATTCTGCTCCTACCCTGGATGTCCACGTCAAATCTCTGGTTCGGTCCTGCTTCTATCATTTAAGAAGCATTTCTAAATTGAGCCCTACAGTGTCTCATACTGAACTGGAGATTGTTATTCATGCATTCATTTCATCACGATTGGACTACTGTAATTCACTGTTTACATGTCTAAACAAAAACTCCCTGGAGCGTCTGCAGATTGTCCAAAATGCTGCAGCAAGGCTTCTGACAAAACATCTAAATGGTAAATAAATGGCCTGTATTTATATAGCGCTTTTCTAGTCCCTAAGGACCCCAAAGCGCTTTACATATCCAGTCATCCACCCATTCACGCACACATTCACACACTGGTGATGGTAAGCTACATTGTAGCCACAGCCACCCTGGGGCGCACTGACAGAGGCGAGGCTGCCGGACACTGGCGCCACCAGGCCCTCTGACCACCACCAGTAGGCAACGGGTGAAGTACTCTCATGTAACACCGTTGCTTATACAGCTGCACTGGCTCCCTGTTGAATTCAGAGTCCACTTTAAGATTCTGGTTCTGACCTTTAAGGCTCTTCAAGAACAAGCACCAGCCTACATCATTGAACTTTTACAGCCCTATGTCCCTAGCAGGTCCCTGAGGTCTTGTGATCAGGGCCTACTTGTTATTCAGTATACAAGACTGAAAAGCAAGGGTGACAGAGCTTTTGCCACTGTGGCCGCCAGACTGTGGACTCTCTTCCTCAGAACTTAAGATCTGCAGACTCAGTGATTACTTTTAAAAAGCAGCTAAAAACATCTTTTTAAAATTGCATTTTGTTAACTTTTGACTGTTTTTTTCTTTTATACCTTGTGAAGCACTTTGTGATCTTTTATCTAGAAATGTGCTATATAAATAAAATTTTACTTACTTACTTACATGTTACATTACCTACTTACTGCAGTGTATTATGAGCATCTCTGTCCAGCCAATAGAAATAATGCATTGTTATTATAATGTAAATAATAATAATAATAATGCTCCTGTTTCTGTTTGCCTGTTTAGTGTCTCTATCTTCAGCACTGCAGCCGCTCAGAGACAAAGCTTACCAATTCCTTTGACACAGTGCATGACAATGTCCAGCTCTTGTCCCGGTCGTAGCTGAGCTATCAGAATGTCATCATGCACAGGCCCAATACAGCAGTCTGCAAACACGTCTGCCTGGTTCCCGATGGGGACCCACTTTATGTCCTTGGAATAAACTGTGAGCAGATAAAAGTGGACAGAGCAGATATCTGCAATTAGACAGGAATACTTTTTTTTTACTAGGATATCTGCACCATTTTGTGACACCTAAAAATACCCACCCATGTGGTTTAAGTACAGCTCTCGTGGGTCTGATGAGTCTTTGCTTGCTCTGGGATTCCTGCTGCACTTAATCTTCAGCTGCAGTTGAATTGTGTCTATTTCTGAACCCTCTTCCTCTGCAGACTCCTCCCCTAAAAAAACCAAAGCAGCATTTTAGACATGTTGCTTAACATGCTGCACATCATCACTGTTAAATCAAGTGCAGGAGACACTGGAAATTTGCAGCTCATGAAATTATAAAAAGTGATTATTTAGTCTTTCAGTCACAGCACAAACCTGCGGACAGATGGCTGACTCCACATTCACGTGGAGTCACAGCTTTTTCCCCACCAAGCACAGCTACAGGACGAGATGTGTTCTAAAGGTACTAATGCTCATAACGCATGAATGAACGAGGTAACTAGAACATGGCATAAGTAGGAAGCAGGCATGACCTCTCCGTCATATCTGTTTCAGATGCTCAGTACAACTGAGGTCAGGCTCATTGTCAAGTTTCAGTTTCTGCAGCACAGCAGGAAAACTGTCTTTATTCTTAGACTTATGACTAAGCAAGATGTTATCTAAACCGGCACTTTGTCACATGACAAGAAGATGACACAGTGGGATAAAATGAGCATTGGTGTCAACTGCCTTATGGGTGAGTGGTTCAATATGATGCTTTACCAGTGTTTCTGTACTCAAACAGACGAGGGTCAGCTTTGATGGGGATGAGGCCTAATCTGTGGGCCAGGACTTCGTCTTGGACAATGGAGGTATTACTATAGATGAACACCTTTTCTGTAGCCATAGTAGGCACCTAAAAAAAATTAAATAATAATTAGCAGCTTTCAAAATATATTTGCATAAAATGAATAAACTAAATGCCTAAATTCACAAAATGTACACGTTCTTCATCAACCAAAGTCCCTCACATAATGAAAGTTCAAGACCAGGTCTGAAACCGTAGTGACACAACAAAACAAGCTCACCTCTGCCAGTAAGATCCTTCTGAAGGCATTGGCAATGGCTGCATCAATCCCCACCATGTCGAACTCCATACTGTTTTCATCCAGATGCACGACATCGATTCTGAAGTTCTGCAAAGAAACAGGAGAGTTCCATTTCTATTTAGAATCGCACGCATTTGTTAAAGGCACAAGTCAAGCACTGGTCTTATTTAGCACGTTAGTCACTCTAGTCTGTACACATCTTTGTCCAAATACACATTCAATACTTTTTACTGGTGGACAGACAAATGTAAGGAAAAGGCAGGTGACTAACATAACCTAAAGGTGCTGCTGGCGTCGAATCAGGCCAGGAATGATGCTTAGAGTAATTATGACCCTGTGGTGTGTTAAAAGCAGTACTTTGGTTAAATGCTTTAAGTTACTACTGAACGGCTGCACTTCAGCCGCATCTCGATTACTTGATTAAAAATGAAATGTGGTGGTATGCATAGGTGAAATTACAAATCTGTTGCTGTGCAAACATTTAGGGGTGGCTGTAGCTCAGGTGGCAGAGCAGGTCAGCCACTAATCAGAAGGTCGGTGGTTCGATCCCAGGCTGCCTCCTGGCTGCATGCCAAATATCCTTGGGCAAGATACTAACCCCGTGTTTGCCTACTGGTGGTGGTCAGAGGGCCCGGTGGCGCCAGTGTCCAGCAGCCTCGCCTCCGTCAGTGCGCCCCAGGGCAGCTGTGGCTACAATGTAGCTGCCATCACCAGTGTGTGAATGGGTGGATGACTGGATGTAGTGTGAAGCGCTTTGGGGTCCTTAGGGACTAGAAAAGCGCTATACAAATGCAGGCCATTTATACACATTTTGGAAAAGCCATGTGAGATTTACAGAAGAAAACTGATGACATTCGTCCTCCCAGCGTTTACAGGGCCACCGCAGTGACAACATTTTACCTTTTGAAATTTCTCCACGTTCCAAGTGTCGTCATATCCGGGGTAGTTTCCAGGGAAATCCGTAGTATGAACCTAAGAGCAACAGATAAATAATGGCTGAGAGTAATAAGAGACAACAACAGCACACAGGTCCACAAGTATGATCAGACACATTCTGTCGGGGATACCTAGTTTGGCACGACACCGGCAGGTGATACTACTAGTGAATAATCAACGCAGAAACACATTCTGCTTTCACCTCCTTGTTGTATATTATAATAAGTGCTCATTAAGTAATATTAATGCAGTCCGTGTCAAACACGCGTATCAGTTAAAGCGTGTCAGTCAGAGCCTCACTACCCCACAGAGGACATGCTGTACGTCTCCAAATCCACGATCACAGCCGCACTTACATTCGTCACACCAAATTCTCCCAATATTACTCGATTCCGAATTTCTTCCACGTTCTCCATGCGGGCTGCCATTTTGCCGAGTGGGCGGGGAGTCTTTGGCTCCGCCCGCACCTCCTTTACGGTACAGTAGTGGTTCTCTCCTCTCCATCAGCAGCTGTATGAATCAGGGGGTTTCTCTCTAATATGCACGCGGAGAAATTTGGCTCTTATACGGGAGACAAGATCAAAATTGCAGCATCGGGTGTTTTTCACAGTATGCTCATATTGCAGTGTTCATGGACTTTGCGCCAGTTCACACTGAGTGATGAATAAAAACTGCAGTCATTCGTCAGTAGCACTCGGAGGCACTGTGTGGTTATCGGTGATGAATAATCAGTTCTTTGTGGTTGATATGGTGGTGATAGACGCAAAGGCCAACATCAAGCACTCAGCCTACGAAAAAGAACTCGGTGGGATAAACTGTGCATTGAGTAAAAGTCAGTCGTTTAAAAATGATCTAGTTTCAAGTCTTGATTTCCGCTTTAGTTTTTGGCGTCTCCCCCATCCTTATTTCATGATTTGGTTTGGTCCAGGTGCACGCGCTCCTAGCTGATGCTGAGCGCTAGAAGGGGGTGCTTGTTTTTGTCCTTTTATTCAACATGTAATTGGTGCAGGCAGACCCTTTTTAAAAATCACTTCATCTGACGACCTGCTGCCAGGCCAAACCTCTGGCTCAGCTGTCCGGCTCTGCGTATACACTCCTGAAATCTGAAGAAGTAGGTGAGATTTTTTGTGTTAAAAATGTGTCAGATTAATAATAAATAATAATAATAATACATTTTATTTAAATAGCGCCTTTCAAAGCACCCAAGGACACTGTACAACAGATAAAAACTGGAAATATACACAATGATAAAAATAGAAGATAAAGTTAAAACATACAGAAATTTAAGAATAGGCAATTTTAAACAGATGAGTTTAACACATTTTAGTTGCCTTTACCGTGTTAAATAATAATAATATATTAATATATGTATATATATATATATATATATGTATATATATATGTATATATGTATATATATATATATATATATATATATATATATATATATAGGATGAGACAAGGAACATCCAAGAATACATTGGGAAGATGGCCCCAACTGACCGAGTGCTCAGTGAATACCTCAGGCAGCAGAAACCCAAGAAAGAGGATGGAGACGAGGAACCATCATGGAAGGACAGGCCCCTGCACGGTATGTACCACCGGCAGATAGAGGAGGTGGCTGATATCCAGAAATCCTACCAGTGGCTGGACAAAGCTGGACTGAAAGACAGCACAGAGGCACTAATCATGGCAGCACAAGAACAAGCTCTGAGCACAAGATCCATAGAGGCTGGGGTCTATCACACCAGGCAAGACCCCAGGTGCAGGCTGTGTAAAGATGCCCCAGAGACAATCCAGCACATAACAGCAGGGTGCAAGATGCTAGCAGGCAAGGCATACATGGAACGCCATAACCAAGTGGCCGGCATAGTGTACAGGAACATCTGTGCTGAGTACAACCTGGAAGTCCCGAGGTCAAAATGGGAGATGCCCCCAAGGGTGGTGGAGAATGACCGAGCTAAGATCCTGTGGGACTTCCAGATACAGACGGACAAAATGGTGGTGGCTAACCAACCGGACATAGTGGTGGTAGACAAACAGAAGAAGGCGGCCGTAGTGATCGATGTAGCGGTTCCGAATGACAGCAATATCAGGAAGAAGGAACACGAGAAGCTGGAGAAATACCAAGGGCTCAGAGAAGAGCTCGAGAGGATGTGGAGGGTGAAGGTAACGGTGGTCCCCGTGGTAATCGGAGCACTAGGTGCGGTGACTCCCAAGCTAGGCGAGTGGCTCCAGCAGATCCCGGGAACAACATCGGAAATCTCTGTCCAGAAGAGCGCAGTCCTGGGAACAGCTAAGATACTGCGCAGGACCCTCAAGCTCCCAGGCCTCTGGTAGAGGACCCGAGCTTGAAGGATAAACCGCCCGCAGGGGCGTGCTGGGTGTTTTTTATATATATATAGTTTAATTATCATTAACAATATTAAAAAGTTAAATAAAATGGCTTGCACATGTCTCATCAATCTTACACAAAATCAAAAAAAAACAAAAACTATTTATCTCTGCAAAATATTGATCCATGTCTGCTCAGTGTTATATTTTTAGGGCCGGAGCCTTACACTATGGACCAGGGTTTTGACTTATCCAGGTAACATCAGGGTTAACCCTGGGTAAATTGCCATGGTAACCTGTTCTGGAGTAGGTTTGAAATCATTGCCTACTGACCAATCAATTCTCCAGAAAATAGTGTCACCATTCCATGTCTGACAGAGTATTAGGGGCACATTAAGTTAAACAAAAAGTGTTAATTTTCAGATTAAAGATGGAATTTTGAGATTAAACTTAAAATACTATTTTGAGAAAAAAGTTGAAATGTGGAGACTGCAGTTGTCATTTTAAGCCAGGGCTGTCGAACTGCAGGCCTCGAGGCCCGGTGCCCTGCAGGTTTTAGATAGCACCGTGGGTCACCACACCTGAATCAGATGATTAGTTCATTAACAGGCTTCTGGAGAAGTTCAAGAGGAGGTTGCTGAGGAGGTCATTTAGCCATTTAAATCAGCTGTGTTGGATCAAGGACACATCTAAAACCTGCAGGACACCGGCCCTCGAGGCCTTGAATTTGACTCCCCTGCTCTAGAAAATGCCATGCATAGACGTCGTCATCTATTGTATTGGGTCTTGTGATACAACATACATCGTGTTTATTGCTTGAGGGTGTAAACCATCATTATCCTTGCGTCTGTCCAATGCCAGGTATTTCATTTTGTACACAGTCGTGTGTTCTTCCTTCTGACCAGATGCAGCTTTCTGCAATCTTTTCAAAGCTCTTACAAAGAAATTATTTCCTTCTAACTAAAAACAATTCTGAAGTATGATCACAAACTCATGTACACAAAGCGTTTTCTAGAAGGCTTTAATCTCCACATTTCAACTTTACTCTCAAAATATTATTTTGAAGTTAATCTAGAAATTTTGAATCTAATCTCATAATGATCAATAATATATATTTTTTCTTAATGTGGTCCTAATATTCCTTTGTATCCCTCGGACCTCTGTGCTCAAACAGCAGGAGGGCCTGAAGTTTAATAATACCATGTAATGTCTTTATGTTTCCCTGGATCTGGATCCGGTCTTTTATCAGTTCCCAGAGTCAGAACCAGACACGGAGAAGCTGCATTCAGCTTTTATGCTCCTTATATCTGGAACAAACTCCCAGAAAGCCTCAGATCAGCTGAAACACTCAGTTTATTTAAATCCAGGTTGAAGACTCACCTGTTCTCAGCTGCATTTGAATAAAGCACCAAATCCACACTTTAAGCTTAAATTTCAAAACTTACATTTAACTACTGATTTTATCTACTGTTCTGATTTTATCTGTTTTGATTTTATATACTGTTTTGTTTGTTTGTTTGTTTGTTAATTAGTTAGTTAGGTTATTTGCTTGTTTTAATCTATTTTAAATCATGCTTTTTATTTGTTCTTGTTTCTAATGTCTCTGTAAAGCACTTTGAATCACCTTGTTGTTGAATTGTGCTATATAAACTTGCCTTGCCTTGCCTAAAGAGCATCTGCAACAAATAATAAATAATGTAGATTTTTAATGCAATGCTTTCTCTGTTAGCAGCAAACATTGCAATATTTTTATTGTTCTATAAGCTTTCATATCAGATCCTGAAACAGGACATCTGCTATGTACTTGCACAACTTCTATCAAATTTGCACTATGTTTGAATTGTGTTTTTATATGTAATCTTTACTCTTGAACCATAAACAGCAGAGTCTGTAGATAAAGAAGTAAAAACTAAAACTGTTGGGAACGTGTGTTATAGATTCTCGTGGAGTTTTTTGTTAATCGGTCACATTTATAGTTCACCTTGTAATCGGAAGGTTGCTGGTTCGAGCCCCGGCTCGGACAGTCTCGGTCGTTGTGTCCTTGGGCGAGACACTTCACCCGTTGCCTACTGGTGGTGGTCAGAGGGCCCGGTGGCGCCAGTGTCCAGCAGCCTCGCCTCTGTCAGTGCGCCCCAGGGTGGCTGTGGCTACAATGTAGCTGCCATCACCAGTGTGTGAATGTGTGTGTGAATGGGTGGATGACTGGATGTAGTGTGAAGCGCTTTGGGGTCCTTAGGGACTAGTAAAGCGCTGTACAAATACAGGCCATTTACCATTTTACTTTGATCTGTGACAAACTGACGTGATTTCCACATCTCCTTTATCAGGTTGTGGGACTGTATTTAAATTAATTAAAATCTTATTGTGTATTGTATCCTTTTTACAAAAGTGTTGCATTTTATTGGTATATGCTTTTGATCTTCACAATTTTTTCTTTTTTTTTATAAATCACAGTTTGATAACATCTCTGAGAAGGTGGCACTCATAGGGATCATTTTCTGTAGAAGGGTCATATGATGTGAACTCGCAGGGGAAACGCTGGGTTAACTTGATGAGTTGATAACCTTCACTCACTGTGTTTTACACACCACTGTGCAGTTAATCGTGAGTTATTATTATATTAAGATATGGGGAACTTCAGGCATTTTTCATTCATGAAACACTCTTAATAAAAGGTAGAGATTCAGTTCAACAGCTAGAACTAGATTAGATGAAAACATTGACAATTTTAATGACCAATAAAAATGCAGCATTAAAGAGGTGAAACGTGGAAGTTTTAGCAGTTTCCCAGAGAACTGTCATGGAGTCTGTTAACTCCAAAAGAATGAATGTTATTTAGACGTTGGTACTGTACTGTTTGTGCAAAACTGGCAGTGAAAAGAGATGTTGACTGAGCTAAACACCAATTTAATTAACAGTAATAGTGCACAGAAGCATATTATGGACTACTGATGAATGATGTCTGCATCCACTGAGAGAGAAATAGAATATGTCCCTGGGTAATATTTCACTGAGAAATGATGGAACAAAAATTTGTTGTTTTTTGTTTTATTTCTTTTTAACATTTTCTTTGTCATAGTGATCTTTAATCATTATCAGGCTTTCATAATCTTTACAATATTTGAATAAGGATCACTTTCTGAAAAGTTTTTCCATTCAATTTGGTATAGAGGTTTGTCTTATAAGAATGCAGTATCATCCAGACATTTGAGGTTGACGCTATGAGCAGACCTTGTGGCTACTAAGCACAGTGTTCAGGTCCTGTTCATCTGTCAGGTGCTCAGTTAATCAACAGCTGCAGAGCTGCAACTGCAGCAAGCCGGAGATTGGAGGTAGCCCATCATCCTTCTTTTTCTGTAACAGCCAGCATTCCTGACTTGCTGGGAGGGGTTGGGGTTTTGCTGTGAGAGCTTGGCCGCACGGTTTGCTGTCTCCTTGATCTGCAGCTCAAGGTGTTTCTGGATGGCGAGACCCAGCTCCTCAGGGTCCACGGAGGCCCCATAGACCTCCCATGTCATCCCTTCTGCATCCCACTTCACTTCCTTGACTGGGGACTTAGGTGCACCACTTGCTTTTTTGTCTCTGTCGCTGTCAGTCTGGCTAGAAGACATCTTACTCTTGTTAGCTTCTGCCAGATAGATCTGAGGGAACACATGAGAACCGGTGGTCTGATTTGTCTGCACCCCGATATCTCTCAGAACTTTTTGGGCTGTCATAGTTCCCATGTCACGCGTTGTGATTCTTTCTTGGCCAGTTGTCGTACTGCACCAGTCATCTTTACCTAAGTGTTTTTGGGAGCATTGTGGGCCAGTACCAGGTGGCAGTGAACTAATCCAGGAGCAGCTCAGATTGCAGCAACGCAGCAAATGTTTGGCATCTAAGCCAGTCTCACTAACAGAGGAGAAGAGGCGAGGCAGTGTAAGGTGGTTTCCTGCTGAAGAAGGTGGTACTGGAGGCTGGATACTGGAGTCTGCCAGACGTGGCAGCATCTGCGAGGGGGCTGGAATAGGCTGAGGATGGCAGTAGGCAGCAAACGTATCCTCAAAATTGGCATGGTGGATATAGGAGCTGCAACAGTGTGGCTTGTCACATTTAGTGGAAAGAGGGCCGCCTTCTCCTTGACACTGCGCTTTGATATCTGCGTCATCAGATGAGATACAGAGACCTCTCCTCTGAGGATGCTGTAAGCTACAGTCTCCACTGCAAATAGTGGTAACAGTGTTGCACTGATGTAGCTGCATGGGCTGCTTGCAAGCCATCATGGAGTGAGTCTCAGCCTCTTGGACGCTTGCATCTCTGCTGTGGAAAGCAATTTCAGTTTTCGCCAAAGGCAAAGTGTCCGAGTGACTCCTGTGAACAATCAGGGTGGCCAGCTTCACATTCTGCTCTGTTCTGATGGTCTCAGGATAATTAGTGTTTGTATTCACAACTATCTCATCATTGTCTGAAAGTGTTTCTGTCACAACTGGACGAAGTGGGTGATTTGAAGCCATGATGAGCGGGAAGTGTTCAGATGGGCTTTGTTGGTGTTTAGCGGTTTCTGTTGCAGTAGGAGTTGAATGACATTGTTCTTCACAGATTTCACTGGGGGATTTCTCCTGGCAGTTGTAACATGGTCGTTGAGGCAGTCCAGAGGGTGATGTTACTTGTGTAGGTGTCTCTGTGGTGTCAAAGACGGACTGGTTGGAAAAAATAGGCTGCAGTGGAATAGTTCCTCCCATTGGATGCAGCTCTGACATGGGACGCCCTGCCTCTGCCATGGAAGGCCTTTAGGAAGAAATACAACATATTGTGTAGGTGACAGCACAGATACAACAGAGCAGAAAACAGAATAATAAATGCATACTTTAATACTGCATTCATTATTTAATTCAATAGAAATACTAATACTTATTTGTTCACAATAGTGAATTGTGATGTATTTTCCAGCTGACAAGATGAATTTATTGTAATCATTTGCAAAAAATAAGCACAGTCCACAAATGACTGTTTTTAAAATAGCTACAGTGCTACATGGTGCTGTAGTAACATAAATCATTACAAATTTTCAGTGTTTACCCAATTTTTAATAAACCACCATGGACTTGTACACTAGAAGGACAGTGCATATGTTGAACAAAGTTGAAGACGGAGCTGCAAACAGGAGGAAACGAGGAAGACCACAAAAAAGATCCATGGCTGTAGTGAAGGAGGACATGCAAACGGTTGGTGTGCCAGAGAAGAATGGTAAGGATAGGGTGAAAGGAAGGCAGATGACCTGCTGTGGTGACCGTTCTAAGGCTTGCACATGCTATGCTCATTGTGAGCAATCCTTTAACCTCCAACCTGCCACCAGCTAAAGGTTTTTCCAATGTTTCTTTAAACTACTGTAAAT
This sequence comes from Copadichromis virginalis, assembly GCF_057382275.1. Lineage (NCBI taxonomy): Eukaryota > Metazoa > Chordata > Actinopteri > Cichliformes > Cichlidae > Copadichromis > Copadichromis virginalis. The sequence continues at coordinate 5,974,474 of NC_140636.1, read as the reverse complement.
CTTGAACAGTTTGTACAATCTTAAAAATTCCAATGGTTTCTGAAAGGAGCGACTCAGTGCTTTTCATTCATTAAGTCATTAAGGTAATCACAAGCACAGCGCCACAGCAGCATCAGGAAGATGAAGGTCGAAAGAGAGTGCGAAGGAGTTATACAGAAAACTGACATTATGTTTGACATTTTGTTTTTGCTGTGTTTTTCATGTTTCGTGCCAAGTTTTTTGTATTTTTGTTATTTTAAATTTTACTTATCACCTATCAGCAAACGTGCACTGCCCAGCCTTCTTCCAGCACCTGAAAAAGCAGGGATTTGAGGCTTGTAGAACAGTGCAGAGTGGGTTGATTATCCACTCGGGAAAATGTGCAGAGATGTTTTAGGGTTAGGGTTAAGTTAAAAAGGAGCACACAGAACCAGGCTGAATAACAACAACCCACATTCATCAAGAATCTAATATGGGATCATATTGGTGACAGCACTTGGAACCATAAGGCAACAGGAAATAAACTAGACTCTGCCTGTGACTCACTCTTTCTCCTTCCATCTCCTCTGATCCATCACTCTCCACTTGCTGTCCATCTGACAACAAGGCACAATTTGCTATTGCACTGATCTATTACTTAATTATCCACACTTAAACTCGTTTCACCTAATCCATGATAAAGTAATGACAGAAGAATGTTATAGAACCAAAGCACTGCAGTTGTGTTTATTATTGTTTTTATAGTTGAGTAATAACTTAAAAAAATCTATACACAAACACACACACGGACATACAGTGAGATTTTATACGTTCTCCACAATACTGTATATACTATGGCCACAATAAAAACTGATCCACAATCTTTTCCTTATTATTTATTCCTAGTGATATAATAATAATAATAATAATAATAGCAAAAAAAATTAAGTCATACATATAAAATAATGTATTTATGATAATTCAGTTTGTTTGACTATTCACTCTGTGCAGGCAGAAAACTTATTAAATGTTTAAACTGTAGAAATAGAATCATTTTGCTGCTGTAAAATCAGCATTTTGTCATATTTGAAATATAAATCTAATATATTCTGTTTCTTAATTATTTTCTTTAAAACAGAATCTGTGTGTGTGTTCTTACTATCATAATTATAATGCACATTAGATGCTTATTAGATGCCCCGCGACTATGTGCTCCACAAATTATTTATGACCAGTGTTGGGTGTAACGCGTTACTGTAATTAAGTTACTTTTCCACTGAAAGAGTAGAGTAACTGATTACTGTTCATTTTTAGGTATTTCAATTACAGTTACTTACAATGTACTTGCGTTACATGGTAAAATAATTAAACTGGCTGAATATTTCATTTCAATCATTTGTCTTCTAAACGTAGAAGTAAACTCTGCCGCTTTAACATGGCTGTAGTGCAGCTGCGCGTCATTTCACACCGGTTTGCTGCACAGTCGTTTTCTACAGCGGAAGCTGTCGGACTGAAGCGAGTGGCTGTTTTTTGAGGTGGACATATTCCCGTCTCTTCACTTTTCTGAAACGAGCAGACAAGAACATTACAGTAATATGTAAAAACTATGGGGTGCTGTTCATAGCACGAGTCATCTACTGAAGCGCCTGACACGGAGCATAGACGAACACTTCTGAGCGATCCTTGTTCATCATCCATGGATAACACCGCGGCAACTCCCGCTAGGCAGCAAAACCTGATTTTACTTCAGCAGCGCAGAAAGCGTCTGAAGGTGAGCTTAAAAACGACTGCAGGCTACACTGTGGAAGAGATGCTGCCGCTGCGTACTGCAGAGTCTCCGTCTTTATTCATTATTTAAAGAGTTTAATTTCTATCGTCTGCCACTCGAGGTTTAGAGGGATTCTAAGAAGTATTTGGTTAAATTACTTATTTAGTAATTAAGTTACTTTTCTGACACAGTAATTAGATAAGTATTTAAAATACAATATTGACTAAGTAATTAGTAATGAATTACTTTTTTAAAGTAACTTACCCAACACTGGTTATAACTATAGAATAAATAGTGTTTCTCGCTCATTTCTCATATCTAGTGGTATTTTCACATACAAGCTTGGAATATTTCCTCATTAGAGAAATTAGTTTTCATCCCCTAAAGCTAGACTTGGTAACCTGGGAGGGATTGCCAAGGCAACTGCCTCTGGCCACTTTTGCCACTGCCTGCCACAAAGTAATAGACCACCCCAAATCTTCCTTAGATTAGATCCACAAGGCAGGCTCCCAGTATTTCTGCTCTGTGTGAGGTTACTTGGTTATATTATCTCCATAACGGTCATCTGATGAGAACCATTCATCAATCCAGCCACCTTTCAGAAAAGCTATTTTCTGCTGCTTGACCAGCAAACTGACAGCTTCACTTTCACACTCAGCTCTCGCTTCACTACAGTGTAGAGCCTGATCATCGAGCTCCCTCCCTAGAACCGGCTCCAGGATAGGGCCTCATCCTCCCTTTAACCCTAACCAGTTGCAGCAGATGGCCACCGATTCTTAAGTCTGGTTCTGCCTGATGTTTCTTCCTGTGAAAAGCAAGGGGGGTCATCTGACTGTTGGACGTTTTTCTGTTTTCACGCAATTATTGTGCGACCTTTCCCCCCTTAAATAGTTTAGAAATTCAATTCAGTTTAATTGAATAAACCCTATTTGGGCAGGATAGACTGGTCCCTTGATTCAATTCTTTTTATAGGTGTCGGGTGAAGCACTCCGTCTTATCCAGGACACAGAACTGTAAAATAATCACTTTAGGGCTAAAAAAATGTTGAATAAACAGAAAGCGTATTAACACTGGCACCTTGAATGTCTTTCCAAGTCATTCCAGCCAACTTTCACCCTTGAGTATAGAGCAATAAATAATATAAAACCATAAATTTTGTTTGTACACACCCAGTCAAAAGTTTGGACACACCTTCCTGTTTAATAGTTCTTGACTTTCAATACTTGTGAGCCTGTCAGGGTTCATTGGTGGAATTTCTTGCCTTCTTAATGGAGTCGGGACCATGAGTTGTGTTGTGTAGAAGTCAGTAAACAGCTGACAGCCCTATTTGACGGTTGTTAGAATTAATATTTTGGCAAGAACTGCAAAAACCATCAAGTGCTATGAAGAAACCGACTCACACAAGGACGCCCCGGGAATGGAAGAGCAAGAGTCACCTCTGCTGCTGAGGATAATTCATACGAGTCACCAGCCTTTGTGTTTAGTTGGACCTTCATTTATTTTTCAACAGCACAATGACCCCAAACACAACTCCAGGCTGTGTGAGGGCTATTTTTCCAACAAGGAGAGTGGAGTGCTGCGGCAGATGGCTTGGCCTCCACAGTCACCTGACATAAACTTAGTAGAGATGGTTTGGGATGAGATGGAGCGCAGAGTGAAGGCAAAAGGACCAACAAGTGCTCAGCATCTCTGAAGTCCTTCAAGACTGCTGGAAAACCATTTCAGGTGACGACCTCATGAAGCTCATGGAGAGAAGGCCATTGAATGAGAAGGCGTGTCCACATTTTTGACTTGTAGTGTAAATCTACTGGTGATGGATACACCAAGAGGGTTGTCTTTTATCTCTTATTGTTCTCCACATATAGGTTCAGAAAGGTTTGGTGTTTGAAGGCAAATTCATAATAATAAAAACCGTAAAAAACGAATAAAAACCGGAGAATTTGTCCTTGGTTACTTCCTGCCTCTGCTTTCATCCTTTCTCTCTATCCAAAGACCTGCGGCATTCAGCTCTGTGCAAGGTGAGCCTCTTCATTAGTTTATGGTGGTGTTTTTAATTTGTTATATTGTACATCTTGTTGAGGGAGTTCATGTTCTGCTGCTATTTGTGGATGATATCTACTCTGCAGTGCATGGTATCTGTACAGATCTGTGAGAATTCTCCAGATCAATGTAACGTGAAAGCCCTCGTATCCATATTTATGCAAACATATGGAACATTTAAAGGACACATGCATAATCACTCTATCATTCAGCTAAATAGCTGTTGTTTTTTTAAAATAGGAGTTTTCTACTCTGCTGGAGGACTCGAGGCACTTTATGGAGCCTGCTTCGTTCTCCCATTCATATAAACATTTTTCTACACCTGCTTTCTATCCAACATTAACACTGATGAACACATTGGAGAACAACATGGAGGTCATATTGTTTTGTATTATTATAGAATTTGGCAATCAACTTTGCCTGTATAAAAGTCACTGCACACCACTGAGATTCAGACATTTCAAGCACGTCCTCTGTAGCTGTTACAGGCTCAACTTCACTGGCTCTTTGCCGCTTACACAAAATCAAGGTGTAAGGTGAGGTTACAATGCTAGTGAACGACAACCCCATTTTTATTCCACTTCTATACTTCTTTTTAACTCACTATTCTTCCTTAAATAGTGAACTATTATTTTAAAATAGTAGCAGCTTTATTTTTGTCTCAGTAATAGCTGACTGGATCTCTTTAATATGAGAACATGTTTTTTT